>NC_135758.1:12634638-13065009 GCF_052425735.1 Oculina patagonica
TATCCAGTCAGTAAAAATCTGGTTTGTTAAAATAATTGTAAACTAGATTACTATGTTCGATTCGAATGAAGCTTGTCTTGTGCAAGTTTCTCAGAGAGCAGTTAAGAACCTCAAAAACCTAATCTTTACTTGTCATTCGAAAGGCTCAGGGAAGTCAAATACCAACGATAAGCAATGTGCACGTCTACACAAACTTTTCAAAGATCGCCCCCTATGGGCGACTCCTGCAAAGGCTAAAAAAGATCTCCGTGACTAACCACTCAAAAACGTCCTTCGGCCCTCGATGCTTATTTGTAAGGAAAACATTCATTCTCGAGACAGAAGCACTTCTGTTTATCCGTATTATATGGCAAGCGGTCAAGAACTCTGTGATCGAGAAGCGATATAATTTACAAGTTTTTTTGTATTACGTATAAATATTGCGACGATAGATGATCTCGTTGCTTTTGGTAAGAAAACCAACTATAGTGTTAAACCTATTTTACAGGTAACGATAAAATGTGATGTGAAGGCCATACCCGTGGCGAAGGTCACGTGGACCAAGAATGGAGGACCTATCCACAGTAAACACAAAATAAACGGCACGGATTTGGTTCTTAGCGAGGAAAGTGGCATCTCGGATTCAGGACGTTATGCCTGCGCTGCTACAAACCCTCTTGGAAGAGACGCTGCTTCGTCCGATATTACTTTTATAGGTGAGTTCTAAATGAATAGCTTTTCAGTCATTAACCATTCAGGAAGACACAAGCTAATTATGACAGCTTTTTAGCTTCTTTGCTTATCTAAGAGGATAAAAGTGAATAAACCGCCGTAGTTGAGCAAAGCTCTTCAACGAAGGACTATACGATGGACAGTTGGAGCCAGTCCGAAGATGTCTGTCTTAGAGAGGGTTGACTGTAACGCTCGAAAACGTCAGCTTATTTACCTGTATCAACTTCTAGTTGATAATCAGCTAAGTCGACGCAGCACAATAGTTTCTTTAGAAACTGTTGTGCTGCGTCGAAGGGCGGCGAAGGATAGGAGAGTAAAGGAGAGGATTGCCGAGGTTACTATTTGTGGCGTAGTTGGCTGGGACACCATAGGTTTAGATTATATATGGTCCGGTTTGCACCTCTCCCTCCCCTCCCCCTCATTGTGAAGTAAATCAGTGCCTGTCACAAGTTCTTTCTTTAAACATCGAGGAAAGAAAAATGAATTTTGTGTTTCTGAAGATTTTCTCAGGAAAGAAATTCTCTAGTTGTCTTAGATCTTTCCAAGGTTTTAAACATATCCGTATATATTTAAGAATAATCTAAAGAACGCCGACGCCCTAATATACATGCTTACTTTTCTAAACGACCTAACAAAACAAGGTATAGTTTTCAATTTTACAGCAACTTGAGCAGTTTGAAAAATATCCAGCACAGGTAGGCTTCAATGGTATTTGAACCCATGAACTTAAAATATAAAATTTGCGAGCGGTTGTTACATATACGATTTATTCCATTTATTAATGCTCTTTTTAATGTTTTTCACCAGAGCCAACTAAGCCATCCATAATTGCAGGCGAATCGTCAGTACAAATGCTATCTGCAGTGAATTACAGAGCAACGATTGGTACCAACATAACAACAGTGATTGGTAACAACATCACATTTGTTTGCGTCGCGGAAGGGCGCCCCAGACCCGGGGTGTCTTGGTGGAAAGACAAGCTCGAGCTTGACGTCAATGACACTGCTCATGTAGTGTATGCAAGCGGCACGAATGCAACAGGGGTCTATTCTTGTGTGGCAAGGAATCTAGCAGGCTCCATTACTACTAGTTCAACAGTTACTGTTCTTGGTAAGTGAACACATTTTAGCTTAAGGGAGGGGCATGGCAACCTTTATTGTTCGGAATTTCGCGGATTTGCGCAGGGAAATGATTTTTGTCGCTACGTAGCATGTGTGTTTATGACGCCATGCTGAGGTGATATCTTTCAGAGTACATTCGCTAGATTTTGATTGGAGAAAAAAAAAACAGGAAAGTATGCGCTTGCTTGTACCAAAACGCGACTTGTTTCCCCGGGTAAACTGCTATACAGTTAATCTATCGAACTGTTATTTATTTGATATGATTTGATTTTTTTAACATGTTACTTGCAACATGTTAACATTACAATACACTACATACATTTTACAATTAGACTACTAGCGTTCGCTTTCTTTGAGCGAATAGTCAGCGAGGAGTAGCCGAGTTGACTATCGCTCGTAGAAAACGAGGGCGAATAGTCTTATTGTTTAAAAATTGTTAGTTCAAAAACCGCAATTTTATGTGGTTTTAAACCAAAAATGAAGCAACGCGTGCGCAATCGTGTTTTATCTGCGACTATATTAACCGGTTGGAGAACCAATTAGACTGTCCATTACAGTACAGTCAAAGCTCTCTTAACGGACACTCTCGTAAGCGGACAGCTCTACTTGCGATCGCTTTGTCTGAAACCCCGTTTTAACTCCCATACAAACTCTGTATTTTTACATTCTCGTACTAAGCGGCCGCGGACACTTTCAGAGATTACGACTTAGACTTTTTCTTTGTTTTTAAGCTCCCGTTAGCGTAGACTGTCCACAGCCTCTCGATTTTTCAACGCAAAAAAGCACCGCGCGCTCATCGATCGAAAAACACGAAAAAATAGAGGGCTGTGGACAGTCTACCGTTAACGGACAGCCCTTGTTTTTATAAATCAACTTCACATCGCCATGCGTCACAATGATTTTACAGTAATTACAGTACCATATTCCAGTGTTTGTTTTGTCGTCATCCACGTCCGTCCGGTTATTGTTAGCTGCACAAGCTCCCGTAAGCGGCCATCTTTCCCCCACACCTCTAGTGGCCGCTTACGAGAACCATTCTCGTAAGCGGCCAGCTCCAGTTACGGACAATTTTTTCGTGTCCCGAGGGTGTCCGTTTACGAGAGCTTCGACTGTACAATACATTTCCAATTTACGATAAATTACACTCATCACAGTACATTTCTGTATATAGCTTACATCCTTTCCTTTCACACAAAAAGACAGTGTTCTTTTCCTTTTAGATCGTGTGGCACCCGAAAAAGCAACAGTTCCGCGGATCATAACAACCCGAGAAAACCAAGTGTCATTAGGTGATAAAAGAACAGTTGAACACACTATAGGAGGAAATGTGACCATTATAGAAGGACGGAATCTTTTGCTGAGGTGCCCTGTGGAAGGAGTACCAAAACCGTCCACCACTTGGCTCTTTAATAGGCTCCCTGTGGAAACCGGTGATACTCTTCAGATTGATGACGACACAGGCGATTTGAAGATCATCGAGATGACCCAGGATGACGCAGGGGAGTACTCTTGTGTTGCTACAAACATCGCCGGTGAGACCGTGGAGGTTTCATACACGACTGTCATTGGTAAGTTAAAAATTATTCAGGTGCTTTTTTGCAACACCATTTGGCACGTTTAGTCCCTCCACTCCGAAGCTTGAAGCATCATGAATAACAGTGGCGGATCCAAGGGCAGCGTCCCGGGGGTCTTTGGACCAAGCACCCCCCCCCCCCCCCCCCAATAAAACCTGAGAGTTTTTTATTGTTGACGATATTTGCGCAAAGTTTATTACAACAACAAATGAGAGGTATCATAGCTATGCCCTTTACAAATACAATTTCATGTGCATGTACACGAAACAGAACACAATGTGTGCCCGCAACAGAGGATAGAAAATTATTAGGCGTAAAACAGTTTCAGTAGTGTTTACTTACTTCAAATGTGGACTTCACCCCTGTCAAAAAATTCCTGGATCTGCCCAAGGAATCGCATACATTTGTTCTAAAGTTGTTTTTGAGAATAATTTCTTTTCGTTGTGTATTTTGCAATTTCACGCCAGATCTTTTATTTTCAGAGCTAGTTATGAACGGGTTAAAACAGATTTCAAAAAGTTAAAATGCGTTTTCTGTTGAAAAAGTGATTTGAAATATCACCTTCCGTTTGACAGTCGGCAACCGTTGACGTTAAAGATTGGCAGCAAAAGCTCATATAAATCTTTTTGCAGCTAAATGGGAATGTAACATGTGACTTGCAACGTCTGATCTGAGACATCTGTCGTGAGTGCGACGTGGCATGTGACGCGTGTGACGTCTGACATGTGACATGTATTCTGTGACGTCTGACGTGTGACATGTGACATGGAGCGTGTTGACATTTAATGTTCTTTGCTTGTATTAAAGTGACTTGTTTTTTTTCTTATTGTGCAACCAACAGAGCCGACGTTTCCAAACATTGATTCGTCAAACGTTTCGGTAGAAGTGTTTGACCCAACTCGCAAACCCATCACCGTAAAAATCGGCAGTCACGTGACTACATTAACTGGAACGCCTGTCACTATCACCTGTGACGTCACTGGATTTCCCGATCCCAAGGTGGCCTGGATGAAAGGTTTTATCTCCATCACGGGAACAGACGCGGAGCGCTTGATTGTTAGCGAAAATAGAATAAGCTTGCTGTCATCAACCGTCTCTGACTCGGATCAGTACATGTGCACGGCGTCCAGCCCCGGTGGACAAGCAGCTGCTGTCTCTAACATAACGTTTGTCGGTAAGCAGTTATAATATTACTTTTGAGACGCTACGCCACGTTTTCCTCCGTATAGCCTTTTTGTGCCAAGTGGCATATAATTCCTCACGGAAGCTATGTCGCGGCATATTTTCCACTTTCAAGTTTCAAAAAGTCTGGAAATAATGGTGCACGTGCAGCAAGGAAAAGAAACACTGGAGGTGCTCTCTCCAACTAATGTCATGACATTTTTTTTGGAGGGTGTCGAGGGGTTATAAAAATCAATTACAATATTACGAACAAAAACACTAATTATAGTGCTACATACAAAACGGATTAAAATGTCTTACCTTGCCATATCGTGTCATTCCATGTTACGCCATGTTATGTCACGTCATGTCATGTCACGTAACGTCGCGTCATATCATGGCATCTGGTTTTATCTTTTTCCCAACCGTGATCTTGGCCCTCTTTCAAAGTTTCTACAAGCCTTGCTTCTCGCGTTAGCTTTACCTTCTCAATTGGTATGTTAAACCGTTGAGACTGCCAACTCAGTGATTACCATCTTTGATCATAAACATGAATTAACGGGCTCTTAACACAGTTTCCTTAATTCAAGTGATACGTACACAGGGTTATTTGTCTTGTAAAGTGTTCAAAATTATGATCGATCCGGTTTACATTCGGACTAGTTTGCAGTAATCATTTTTTTCCATTTAGTTCTACATGTTAGTTCATGGGAATTCTGGAAATTACGTTTCCTTCGACGCGTTACCACCTGTAAGTGACATTATCATTCGTTGTTTGTATAAAATGTAAGTTCATATAGCTTTTTCTCTTCCATCTAACAGAATCTGTGAAGCCAAAAATTGTATTCTCAACAAAGCAACAGGAGATTCTTGAGCGCCGCTCACTCAACATTACAATCGGAGAAAAGCTGACGATCCTTGATAAGAGTAACGTGACAGTGGAGTGTACGGCCACAGGGGTACCTCCACCGTTACTTTCCTGGACTAAAGATGGCATTAAACTGAAGAGTTTGGAAACCAACCTATTGCACCTGAAGAACATCGCACTGGAGGATGCAGGACGCTACACTTGTACAGCGGAGAACTTTTTAGGTTTTGTTAGTCAATCAACGTTGCTCTCTGTGAGAGGCAAGTACATACTTTGGGTATAGACATAAAATGTTATTCTCAAAAAAAAATGCGATGCTCATTCCAAGTTGTTACGGTAGTTTAAGGCTCATTCCAAGTTGTTACGGTAGTTTAAGGCTGACTTGATCTTACCTGTTCTTTTAAAAAAAGCGTTCCATTTCCAATTTGCCATTCGCTGCTTTTAAATCTGGCACAAAACCTTTTCATATAAGAATGAGATGGCTTGATTCGTATGAAAGTGTGAAAATTAAATTTACCACATTTCAACTTCTACCAACAATGGAAAACGATTGCACTGAAATGACGTATTCTTGGTAGGGTCATCAGGACGAACGGTAAAGTTACTCTAAGCAAAAAGCAGAGGGAAAAACGATAACTTAGAACTAGGCATGACCCATTAAACCTATTATTAACTTTAACTTCTCATTGTTTTAGCCGTACGTTGATTCATTAAATGCCATAACGATCAGTTAGCTTACCATCTCTTCTCGTCTTTGTAGTTGGAAGAAAGCCATCAATCAAGTCAAAAAGCCAAGACGTCCTCGTCGATGACAAGATTACCGCCATCAAGCTTGACGTTGGTAGCAACCTTACCTTGATAGCCGGATCAAGTGTAACTATTACATGTGAAGTGGACGCAGAACCCAAGCCTGCGATCACTTGGCTGCAGAATCAAAACCAAGTGCTCAGCAATATCAACAAGACGTCCTTAACTGTAGACAACCCTGGCGGAGTCAATTTACAAAGTGTCACGTGTAGTGCTTATAACATTCTAGGGTCCGATTCAAAAACAAGCTACTTTGCAATACTCGGTAAGAAATTGTTTGCTAAGTTTACTTTGTCCCTGTTTCGAATAAGGTCAGTGACTCGAATTTGAACATTTGTGTTGAGGCAAACAAATGTCACTACAAGCTAAATTTCTTCCCAAATTAAAGGTGCACATCCCAAGTTTTATTATTTTGCTGCAAAGATGGTACTGCAAAATGGAAATTAAAGGGACTATGTCACGGATTTTAACAGATTTTTGAACAGCCAAAATTTTATTTGTGTCACAGGAAACCTAAAAAATAATAGTCCATTTTTATAAAAAATTGCTATATTAGAGCACTGAAACTGTTAACGAGCATCTTTGGCTGCGGATGGCTCGGATGGAAACGGATTGCAACTTGAAAAAGTTAGATAAACGTTTTCAAGTTGTTTCTGCACGTCATCAAAAAATCGATATTTACAGCCTAGCTTGATTTCTGTCCGCAAATTAAGGTATAATATCTTCCTTTAGATGTTCAAAGATAATGTTTTACATGCGTTTAGTTGCCTACCATTAATTTCAGAACAATTTAGACCAAAAATCTGCAAAATCCCCGTGACATAGCTCCTTTAAGCATAATAAAAAAAAAATGTTTTATTTACACAAGTAACAGTTCTCGTCACATGCTGGTTTACTTTACTTGGCAGAGCCTTCTAAGCCACAAATTAACATTCCTGAGGATCCGACAACCATTGAAGCTCAAAACCGAAGTCCCATAACAGTGTCCATTGGCGATGACCTCACAGCGCTTACCAAGACAAACGTTACCATTCAGTGTCCAACCAGCGGCGTACCAAGACCAAAAATCACCTGGACAAAAGATGGACGAATACTTCGCACTGATGGCAGGTACACAGTTCAACCTGATGGCGCATTGTTGATTGATGATGCTGATAAAGAAGACAGTGCTCGATTCACGTGCAACGCTGACAATGTTAATGGCCAAGACAGCGCATCAAGCACGGTGCAGATTGTTGGTGAGTTGCTTCTTCAAAGAGAAATAGCAGCTTAATGCAGACTTAGAAGAAAAGCACGTTTAACTGTAATGTATTTTACAGTATTTTGGCTTTATAGACGATTTGGACGTTACATGTCTTGTCGCACGCAACAAACTTACGACAGTCTATGACACCAGTTGTTGTCTAAAAATTACTTACGACTGACGCGCACGACGCGAAAAAAATGTCGTAGGCTTTTGAAACATGTTTGAAAACCCTACGGAAATAACGATGTTAAATGTTAACGTCTAACAATGCAAAAAGATGAAAGTTGTAAACGATTTCTCAAATGGCGCGAGGAGAACGCGTTACAAATGTCGCATGCAACATAGTTGTACCGTTTATACAAAACCTTCTAAATGTCTTTTGTACGTATTTACATAGAACCTGTAAAACCTGCCATTGAGGTTCCTAAACAGGGCCAAGACATTCCTGTCGATGACGTCAGTGCAGTGTCTATGAACGTTGGTGATAACGTGACAGCAGCTTCAAACACTACCATCACCATCAGGTGTCCAGTTAGTGGAGTACCAACACCATCCGTTACCTGGCTGAAAGATAGACGTGCAAATTATGGAAGGGGACAAGTTCTCCATTACAAATGACAACAGCCTAGTCATTAAAGGAGCGGAAATGGAACATAGTGCAAGTTACACTTGCAGTGCTCAAAGTGAGTTTGGAAAAGATGAAATCTCTTCCACTGTGAAGATATTAGGTAAGTGTTTTTGAATCAGTAAAAATTACACGTGTCCATCAGCATAGGCAACCACAAAAATGGTCGAATGTATTGAGACAGGCACATTTAATTATTAAAAGGTATTTACGCTTAATAAACGTGAAACATGTTACTACGTAGCTCTAAGAACAGCGAGTGTTTATAGGTAGTGTTACGTCTATGTCAAAAATGGTTTCTTATCATTAACCAACCATTTTTTTTTGCCAGAGCTTGCCAAGCCTAAAATTGACATTCAAGCCAGGCCACAGTCAACAGAAGCTCAAGACCGAAGTCCCATCACCATGAACATTGGTGATAACGTGACAGCACTTACCATAACAAGCATTACCATTAAGTGTAACACCAGCGGCGTTCCAACACCAACTGTCACGTGGACAAAAGACGGGCAAGAAATCACTAATGATAGTAGATACACCATTAAGGACGATAATTCATTGCTGATCGATGGATCAGTAGAAGGTGACAGTGCTCAGTACACATGTACTGCAATTAACGTTGCGGGTGAGGACAGTGCATCCAGCGTTATGCAAGTTGTAGGTAAGCTATCCTCTTACAAACACAATAACATCAATGCTCATGGTGTAGCCTGATGTAGTTTCCCCTTTTGCTTTTACGAAAAGATTTCAATTTCAACGAGATGTCTACTTTAAGACAATACTTAGTAATTAAATAAGCAAGTTATTCTGACATTGCTTTAACCAACATTATACTCATTCAGTTCAGATTTACCAAACAACTTGGTATTTTTTCTGCCATGTTTAAACCGAGGAAGACCGAAGGTTCTCGGCCGAATCGTCTTGTAAAAAGTTCATTTTAAGCGTTGTTGTTCGTTCAATAAAGTCAGCGTCAGAATTTTTAAAGAACTTTAATTGGTATCTAGCTGTTGAGAATTAACGTTAAACGAACTAGTTGGTATTACTCTGTCTCTGTTAAGCCTTCTTTAAAAAATAGCATTGCATTTTATCAAAATTATAAACGACTTCCAATGCTTGATACATTTTTCTACTGCAATAGAACCAGTAAAACCAGTGATTGAGGTGCCCAAACCTGGCCAAAAGATTCCTGTTGGTGATGGCAGTCCAGTGACTATGAACGTTGGTGATAACTTGACAGCAGCTTCGAACACTACCATCACCATCAGGTGTCCAGTTAGTGGAATACCAACACCAGCTGTTACCTGGGAGAAAGACAGTGTGTCGGTTGTCGAAGGACAGAGGATTAACATCGCCGATGACAACACCCTTGTTATTAAAGAAGCAGAATTAAAAGACAGTGCAAAGTACACATGTATTGTTCAAAACTCGTTTGGGAAAGATGGCATTTCTTCCTCCGTTAGGATAATAGGTTAGTATCTAAACCATCGGTGTTTTCACTTTGAGGTGTGTGGATCTGCAAGGTGCATTAAGAAAAGACACGGGATTTACGTGCAAGATGGCAATACGTCTTCAATATGTCTGTTTGCAATTCATTTTAAATTGGGGTTCTTTTACCAGAGTATCCCGAAACTCGTCTTGGGAGGCTAAAATAATAATCAAAAGAAAAACTGAGTCGCGTAAAACGTTAAATGATCACGTACGTCCTTGAATAACGAGGACTCTTTTATTTGACAGAACCATCCAAGCCTGTTATTACCATTTCTAGTAAGCCAACGACGATAAAAGCTCAAGACCAAGGTCCCATCACTTTGAGCATTGGTGATAACGTGACAGCACTTACCAATACAAGCATTTCCATTCAGTGTAACACCAGCGGCGTACCAACACCAACTGTCACGTGGACAAAAGATGGTCAGGACATCCGTAGTGGTGGCAAGTACACAGTTCAGGATGATGGTTCATTGCTGATCAGTAACGATGAAGATGTAGGCAGTGCTCGATACACGTGCACTGCAGACAGTGTTGCTGGTAAAGACAAAGCATCAAGCACGGTGCAGACTGTTGGTAAGTAACATGAAAGTCACTTAATAACACTTGTGGCTAGAACATTTTCAAAATATTAGCTTCCAATGTTTTATATTCATTGTTCAATTTAAATGTATCTCTTTGTTGCGTTTTCAAAAGGTTTTAACAAACTTTCTGATAATTTGTTCCTACACAAAGAACCCGCCAGTCCAATGATCAATGTTCCTGAACCTGGAAAAGAGATTTCAGTTGGTGATGGCAGTCCAGTGACTGTGAACGTTGGTGATAACGTGACAGCAGCTTCAAACACTACCATCACCATCAGGTGTCCAGTTAGTGGGGTACCAACACCATCCGTTGCTTGGCAGAAGGACGGCGTGCAAATTCTTGAAGGAGACAAGTTGTCCATCATGGATGACAACACCCTCATTATTAGTGAAGCCGATTTAGTAGACGGCGCCAAGTACAGATGTACCGCTCAAAACGCGTTTGGAAAGGACGAGGCTTCTTCTATCGTCAAGATAATAGGTAAATGCTCCTTCGTAGCCAGTTTTAGGTCTTGTAGACATCGGATTGAGATACATGTAACGCGTTTACACAGTTATGGCCGTATAAAAAGATTATATCAACGACAAACAAGAACCTTGGGGTTCACAGTTTGAGTCACATATATAAATGCAATTTAAATGCTAATTTTTATTCACGGGGATTATTTTTTTTTCGTTTTATAGAGCCCTCCAAGCCTGTCATTAGCACTCCTGATAATCCATCGACGACAGAAGCTCAAGACCGAAGTCCCATCACCTTGACCATTGGTGATAACGTGACAGCACTTACCAATACAAGCATTACCATTCAGTGCCCCAC
This sequence comes from Oculina patagonica, assembly GCF_052425735.1. NCBI lineage: Eukaryota > Metazoa > Cnidaria > Anthozoa > Scleractinia > Oculinidae > Oculina > Oculina patagonica. Next base: position 12,645,644 of record NC_135758.1, read on the forward strand.
CAGCGGCGTACCAACACCGACTGTCACGTGGACAAGAGACGGCCAAGAAATCACGGAAGAGGGAAGATACGCAGTTCACGATGATGGTTCACTGCTGGTCAACAGAGCTGACAAAGCAGACACTGCTCTATATACATGCACTGCAGACAATGTAGCTGGTCAAGACAGCGCATCAAGCACACTGCAGATTGTTGGTAAGTATAAGGGAACAAAGTGCACTTATTACGTATTTGTAAGGGGCGTGGGCTAATCATTTCCTACAGATGCTTTTTTCAATCTTGTTCGGTTTTCTATTGACTGTCGTAAGATAGAAGCTAAGCTTATTACAGCTGACCTGTCAAGACAAAGGCAAATAAATAAATTAGCCAGTAATAACTCGAAACAATAGCGGAAGTAACACAACGCTCGCACTGATAAACTTTTTTATACAAACAGAACCTGTAAAACCAGTAATTGAGGTGCCTAAACCCGGACGTGATATTCCTGTTGGTGATGGCAGTCCAGTGACTATGAACGTTGGTGATAACGTGACAGCAGCTTCAAACACTACCATCACCATCAGGTGTCCAGTTAGTGGAGTACCAACACCAGCTGTTACCTGGCAGAAAGACGGAGTTCTTGTTGATGATGACAGCGAGGTTTTTGCCAGAGAAGACAATTCTTTAGTAATAAAGAGAGCAGAAGCAGAAGACAGTGCAAAGTACACTTGCAGTGCTTCAAATGTGGCCGGAAGGGATAAATTGTCTTCTATGCTCGATATAATAGGTTAGTACAGCTATTGTTTTTTTTGTCTTAAAAGGGACAAATAATGTTTGGAGAGAACTGCAGTCTGCTAAATCTTAGTTAACCTATTTTGATCCAAAATATATCACAATATACTATAAGGGTTACAAGGCATATGCGTTCCTTAGCTACATTTCTGTCCACCACGAAAATTTGTTCTTTAACAACTTTATTTTTTTCCTTTGACAGGTCCTTCCAAACCAAAAATTAACGTCCCTGCCAAACCAAAAACGGTAGAAGCTCAAGACCGAAGTCCTATCACTCTAAGCATTGGTGATAACGTGACAGCACTTACCAATACAAGTATTACCATTCAGTGTCCAACCAGCGGTGTACCAACACCAACTGTCACGTGGACAAAAGACGGCCAAGAAATCCCTGATGGGGGCAAGTACGCCATCCAGGGCGATAATTCGTTGCTGATAAGTAACGCCGATGTGGAAGACAACGCCCAATACACGTGCACTGCAGTTAGTGTTGCTGGTCAAAACAGTGCATCAAGTGAAGTTCGCATTGTTGGTAAGTCAGTAGTGGAATTATATGTTGCACTATCGGAGGTAAAGACACTTTCTTGTCCTAAAGATAAGAAAACCCCAGATGACTCAAAGTTGCAGACGTTTAACTTCGGCTTCTCTTGCATGAAACGACTAGGAAACTGCTTTTCTTCCTGGTTGGGATTCACCGGATTTTTGTCAGATCGCTTAGATAGTTTGCCGGTACGTATTTATAAAGCTGGGTGGAGAGAGACAAGGTGAAATGTCGTGCTCAACAACAAATGATATGATGAGCGCTCGAACGCGGATCGCTCGATCCAGAGTCCAACGTGCAAACCATCAAACCTCCAAGCCTTCCCACTACCCGTTTAGTCAGTACACTCTGATGAAGGACAAAGAATGTTACCTTTTTATGAGATCAATTTTAGGGTTAGTTTATCGATCAGTTTCAAAGTAAACATAACGCTATAGTCACGGCGCGACCCTCCAAGTCATTTCAGTGCGAGTAAAATTACAAAATTATTTTTTATTTAACTCGCACTTGAAAATGACCCGAGGTCGAAACGTCGTGACTATAGCGTTCAGTTTTATAACAAAATCACTATCTAAGAAATTACTTATAAAGTTTCAAAATAGTTTTAACTCAATCAAAACCCTCTTCATAACCTTTTACATGCGCACAGAGCCAGCCAAACCTGTCATTGAAGTCCCAGAGGGATCTGGACGAGATATACCCGTTGGTGATGGCAGTCCAGTGACTATGAACGTTGGTGATAACGTGACAGCAGGTTCAAACACTACCATCACCATCAGATGTCCAGTTAGTGGAGTACCAACACCAACTGTTACCTGGCAAAAAGATGGCGTGCAAATTGTTGAAGGGGACAAGGTGTCTTTCATGGCCGACAATAGCCTGGTTATCAAAGGCGCTGAATTAAAAGACAGCGCAGAGTACACATGTAGTGTCGAAAGCGCGTTTGGAAAGGATGACACTTCTTCTAATGTGAAGATTATAGGTAAGTGGCAATTCATGATCCGTTTTGGCCAGGATGCTGGTTAAAAGATTGTAATTAAAAGATATAGGAGGCATGTCTTACTTTATAAATGGAATATAAACATATGGCGGGATGCGGTTCAGCAACCCTCAAGCTAAAATTAGGTGCTTTAAAATTTGTTTTTCATCGCGGTGTTTAGAACACATATTTTCCATATTTCTGTCGAGTTATAGAAACTCGATCGCCTATCGTCTCGTGTTACCACAGCATTTCTCGTTCTCCCAAACTTCCACTCGTGTTCCTATAGCTCGATAGATATTTTTTATTTCTTAAATACAATGGGGTCAGGAGCTAACCATTTTTAAGCGATGACGTCATCGCTTATTGCCATGGCACGACGGGCGCTTTTATTCTGTCGCGATCGAACAGAAATCAAGTTTTAAAACTTAAAACAAGAAAACGCCGCGTAGAACACAAAATCAAAATACTCCCGTGCAGTTAGAATGGAACACTACAATGAATAAACGAACGAGATAAATTATAAATGATGGGATCTATTAGATTAAGTAGACAGAAATTTTTTAATGCTTATAATATAAAGGGCCGCTGTGAGCAAGAGACCGTTTGACCTTTCTTTAAAAGCTTGCTAGCGCGTATCGTATGTCGTTCATCAGATGTCACACTATAATATAACGCAATCTCTGTTGAGACAACATAGGGAAATCTAAAAAAAATAGAATATAAAATAAAATATAACTGTTGTTCAATTGAGCAAATCTACAAAGAAAATGTATTAATTGCATCTTTTGCCTGTGAATTTATAAGTACTGTATTTATTTAAATTCAATCAGATCCTAACTATGCTATGCTATTTATACAATCACTTACATTGCTTCTTATGTTTGAAAAATGTAAGCTGCAGTTGGATAACAGTCTTTTTCACGCACAAAGTGTCAGCTACTTTTATTTACGATACGATTTTGACAAATTTCCTCAAAATTATGTAAGACCCCTTGTGAAACGTCATCGCTTCTGCATGCATTGCGTGCCATTTATTCTATATTTATCATGAAATTGTTAGAATCATCCAAGCCTTCCATTTATGGTAGTGGATCGCCTAAGACGATAGAAGCTCAAGATCGAAGTCCAATCACCTTGAACATTGGTGATAACGTGACAGCACTCACCAATACAAGGATAGCTATTCACTGTCCGGCCAGCGGTGTACCAATACCTACTGTAACGTGGACAAAAGATGGTCAAGAAATCATCAGCGATGGCAGGTACACCGTTCAGGATGATGGTCCGTTGTTGATCCGTGAAGCTGATGAAGAGGACACTGCTCGATACACGTGCACTGCAAACAATGTTGCTGGTAAAGATAGTGCATCAAGCACGGTGACGACTGTCAGTAAGTAGGCTAAACCCTCTCAAAATACTGTGTGGTAGTATCCATGTAATAAATATTGTAAAATTCATTAAATATTCATGCGGGTGCAAACCAATCCGAGTACCATATTCAGATCACATGTACACAACTGTAAACCCCAATACAAATCATACAATAGAATTAACTTTTGATACAAACTTCTGCTCAGCTAATTAGTATTTATTAACTTTTGATACAGATCTGTACTGATTCGCATAACAATACTTTGTATTCAATTTATTGGTTTCATTTCACAAGTAGAATAAAATATTCGCGTCCGATCAGTATGGGCGTTTACAATCTCCCGCTCATATTTTATCTACTACATAAAGATGGTCAATTTTAAGCTCGGTAAAAAATAAAAATGAATTGTTCAATAATGACACGAGCATGGTACAAAGAAAAATCTGAGTCCGCAACGGGAATCGAACCCATGACCTCCCAGATACCGGTTTGGCGCTCTTACCAGCTGTGCTACGAGACTAGCCCAAATGGCCCAGCTCACAACGAGTCTCTTGTAGCTCAGTTGATTAGAGCGCCCAACCGGTATCTGTGGGAGGCCATGAGTTCGATTTCCGTCGGGGACTCAGATTTTTCTTTGTCCCATGCTCGTGTCATTGTTGAAGAATTCATCTTCAGTATCTATATAGTTTAAACAGTAACTTTTAACAGTTATTTATATTTAACCTGAGAAAACTTACATTTAAATGTGTTTATCAGTGTTAATAAAGTACGGTGACAAAAAACATCATTAAATCTATTTATTTTCACAGAGCCCACCAAACCAAAGATAGAAGTACCTAGGCCTGGACGAGATATTCCCGTTGGCGATGGTAGTCCAGTGACGATGAACGTTGGTGATAACGTGACAGCAGCTTCAAACACTATCATCACCATCAGGTGTCCAGTTAGTGGAATACCAACACCATCCGTTACCTGGGAGAAAGAAGGAGTGCTACTTCTAGACCAAGAGAGGGTTTCTGTTAGAGTGGACTCTTTAGTAATAAGAGGAGCAGAAGTAGAAGATAGCGCAAAGTACACTTGTAGGGTCTCAAGTCTGGCCGGAATGGATAAGCTTTCTTCTGTCATCAAGATAATTGGTTAGTGATACACTGGTTTACTACCTTCCGAACTGTAACCAGACCTTTGCCATAGGCGGGGCAAGATCTTGCTAGGGGGTTCTGGGGGCATGCCTTCCAGAAAATTTTGGAATCCAGAATCTCCGAAGCTGAAGCATTTTTGATGGCGTATTTCGTGGGAACAAAATCAATCTTGTTCAACTGGGGATTGTTTCCCAACAAAACATATGAAAACAAATCTAGGCGAGGCAAGCGCCTCGTCTTGCCTCTTGCTAGTTTCAGCCCTGGTCCTAGCGTTGGAAATAAGTTGTTTAACAGTATTTGTTCACTTCCGTTGAAAGGTCCCTCAAAACCAAAGTTTAACATCTCTGCTACACCGAAGACGATAGAAGCTCAAGACCGAAGTCCCATTACTCTGACCATTGGTGATAACGTGACAGCACTCACCAATACAAGCATTACCATTCAGTGTCCCACCAGCGGCGTACCAACACCAACTGTCACGTGGACAAAAGATGGTCAAGAAATAACCAATGATGGCAGGTACACCGTTCAGGATGATGGTTCATTGCTGATCAGTGAAGCTGACGAAGAAGACAGTGCTCGATACACGTGCACTGCAGTCAGTGTTGCTGGTGAAGATAGTGTATCAAGCACGGTACAGGTCGTTGGTAAGTAGGTGAAAGTCTTATGTGTGAAGACCGGATTAGGAAAATCTAGAATCCTAACCTATACCAAAGTGATGGCAAAATTAATATTTTCAATTTAACATAATTGTCTACAAGAATAATTAAATCTTGTGTTGGATGATTGGTTTAATCTACGCTTTCGTTAGTTCCAGCTATTGTTCCAGAAATCGTGCTGCTAAAATCCAAGGTTAAAAAAATTATCACGGTAAAATTATCACGATAGTCTAAAAGCTAGGTACAAAATTTGCGAAAAGCGCAAAAAATATGCGCTAAAGTAACGAAAAATAACCCAAACTTATCGTAATGCACACAGAGCCCAAGAAACCAATGATCAAGGTCCCTGATACGAAACGAGAGATTCCCGTTGGTGATGGCAGTCCAGTGGCTATGAACGTTGGTGATAACGTGACAGCAGCTTCAAACACCACCATCACCATCAGGTGTCCAGTTAGTGGAGTACCAACACCGTCTGTGTCCTGGAAGATGGAGGGCGTCCAAATTACTGAAGGAGTCAGGTTTTCCATTACTGCTGATAACAGTCTGGTTCTCAAAGGACCGGGTATAGAAGACAGCGCCAAGTATACTTGTAGTGTTCAAAGCGAGTTTGGAAAAGATGATACTTCTTCTGTTGTGACGATAGTAGGTAAGTGCTAATTCATAGTCCATTCAAGATACTGGGAGTTGGATTAAGGTAAAGGGAAAAAAGTTTTAATGTAGACGATTTGGCTTCCTTAATAATCGCTTGGGTATGCTCTCGCAACTCTGAAACAGACACATTTTGTCTGAGAAAGCTTTAACTTGGGTCAACATTAAGCTAAGGTACTTAAAAGTAATTCGCGTTGATGTCGAAAATTCAAGGAGATATCCCTCAACCCTCAAGCGTTTGGGAAACGCTGTGGCCAAATAGTTAGCGCGATGGACCCGGGTCGAGCGATCCGGAGTCGAGCCCCAGCTGTGATCACAACGTTGTGTTCTTAAGCAAAATACTTTACTCTCTTAGTCTCATAGTCCCTCTTTCCACCCAGGTGTCCGGCGAATGAATTTAATGCTGGGGTTTACCCTGTGATAGACTATATCCCACCCAGCGGTGGGGGGGGGGGGGGGGGGGGGCAGAAATAACCCTAGTCGCTTAGTACTAAGGAAACTGGGATTAACACCAACCTGATGCGCCACTATGCCCGAACGAATACATTACCAAATGTCGAAAATGGATGTTTGATTAACAACCACCTTTTTCTATGATAGAACCCTCCCCGCCTGCCGTAAATAGTCCTGATAAGCCAAAGACGATAGATGCCCAAAACCAAAGTCCAATCACCATGACGATTGGTGATAACGTGACAGGACTTACCAATACAAGCATCACCATTAAGTGTCCTACAAGTGGCGTACCTACACCTACTATCACGTGGACAAAAGATGGTCAAGTCATCTCTAGTGGTGGCAGGTACACAGTTCAGGATGATGGTTCATTGCTGATCAGTGAAGCTGACGAAGAAGACAGTGCTCGATACACGTGCACTGCAGTCAGTGTTGCTGGTGAAGATAGTGTATCAAGCACGGTACAGGTCGTTGGTAAGTAGGTGAAAGTCTTATGTGTGAAGACCGGATTAGGAAAATCTAGAATCCTAACCTATACCAAAGTGATGGCAAAATTAATATTTTCAATTTAACATAATTGTCTACAAGAATAATTAAATCTTGTGTTGGATGATTGGTTTAATCTACGCTTTCGTTAGTTCCAGCTATTGTTCCAGAAATCGTGCTGCTAAAATCCAAGGTTAAAAAAATTATCACGGTAAAATTATCACGATAGTCTAAAAGCTAGGTACAAAATTTGCGAAAAGCGCAAAAAATATGCGCTAAAGTAACGAAAAATAACCCAAACTCGTAATGCACACAGAGCCCAAGAAACCAATGATCAAGGTCCCTGATACGAAACGAGAGATTCCCGTTGGTGATGGCAGTCCAGTGGCTATGAACGTTGGTGATAACGTGACAGCAGCTTCAAACACCACCATCACCATCAGGTGTCCAGTTAGTGGAGTACCAACACCGTCTGTGTCCTGGAAGATGGAGGGCGTCCAAATTACTGAAGGAGTCAGGTTTTCCATTACTGCTGATAACAGTCTGGTTCTCAAAGGACCGGGTATAGAAGACAGCGCCAAGTATACTTGTAGTGTTCAAAGCGAGTTTGGAAAAGATGATACTTCTTCTGTTGTGACGATAGTAGGTAAGTGCTAATTCATAGTCCATTCAAGATACTGGGAGTTGGATTAAGGTAAAGGGAAAAAAAAGTTTTAATGTAGACGATTTGGCTTCCTTAATAATCGCTTGGGTATGCTCTCGCAACTCTGAAACAGACACATTTTGTCTGAGAAAGCTTTAACTTGGGTCAACATTAAGCTAAGGTACTTAAAAGTAATTCGCGTTGATGTCGAAAATTCAAGGAGATATCCCTCAACCCTCAAGCGTTTGGGAAACGCTGTGGCCAAATAGTTAGCGCGATGGACCCGGGTCGAGCGATCCGGAGTCGAGCCCCAGCTGTGATCACAACGTTGTGTTCTTAAGCAAAATACTTTACTCTCTTAGTCTCATAGTCCCTCTTTCCACCCAGGTGTCCGGCGAATGAATTTAATGCTGGGGTTTACCCTGTGATAGACTATATCCCACCCAGCGGTGGGGGGGGGGGGGGGGGGGCAGAAATAACCCTAGTCGCTTAGTACTAAGGAAACTGGGATTAACATCAACCTGATGCGCCACTATGCCCGAACGAATACATTACCAAATGTCGAAAATGGATGTTTGATTAACAACCACCTTTTTCTATGATAGAACCCTCCCCGCCTGCCGTAAATAGTCCTGATAAGCCAAAGACGATAGATGCCCAAAACCAAAGTCCAATCACCATGACGATTGGTGATAACGTGACAGGACTTACCAATACAAGCATCACCATTAAGTGTCCTACAAGTGGCGTACCTACACCTACTATCACGTGGACAAAAGATGGTCAAGTCATCTCTAGTGGTGGCAGGTACACAGTTCAGGATGATGGTTCATTGCTGATCAGTGAAGCTGATGGAGAAGACAATGCTCGATACACTTGCACTGCAGATAGTGTTGGTGGTAAAGACAGCGCTTCAAGCACAGTAACGATTATTGGTAAGTAGTGGAACTCATACCAAGCGAAGAACGTGCCTTACAAATAAACTAATTTACTTGCTCTTTTTTAAATTGTGAACATAAGAACTTTCCTTTTTGTCGATGTTTCACTTGTGAATAGTGCGCTGCCCTTTAACATTAAAGCATTATCCACTCTCGCCGATTTATAAATAAAAAAATAAATAAAATAAATGGTGTCTATAGTGGTCATGCACTTAGCTTCATATCTCTACGAGATAGCTAGTTTACAGGCACGCCACTGAAACAGAGGAAACAAATATTTTTAAATGAACATAACAAGGTTAAAAATCCCAACTGGCAGGAGGCAGATCAGTTTGGCTTTATAAAAGCGTGGTCGAGGATTTGAACTCGGGACAACCGAGAAACAAATCCAGCTAGTGGCCAAAACAGGTCTTGAACCGGGGACCTCCGGATTACAACACCAGCGCCCCAAACCACTCGGCCACGTTTGCCACCTTAAACCGGTCTTTTAACAAGACCGGTTTTCCATCTTACGATTTAAGACAAGGCAGTCAACTGTGCATGATTATTTTTCGCAGACCCCGTCAAGCCGGTGATCGAGGTTCCTAAAACCGGACGAAAGATTCCCGTTGGCGATGGCAGTCCAGTGACTATGAACGTTGGTGATAACGTGACAGCAGCATCAAACACTACCATCACCATCAGGTGTCCAGTTAGTGGAGTACCAACACCATCTGTTACCTGGGAGAAAGATGGAGCACATATTACTCAAGGAAGGACTCTTTTCGTCACAACTGACAATTCTTTAGTCATAAAAAAGGCAGATGCTGATGGCAGTGCAAAATACACTTGTAGCATTCAAAGCGAGTTTGGGAAAGATGACATTTCATCCGTTGTCAAGATAATCGGTAAGTGCAGTTAGTGCTTATAACGTTTCATTTTTGAGGTGGCTCCTGCACCAGGCTACTAGCTACAGAATATTATACTCAGTCCGTTGTCATTTCGTCGCCCGTTACGTGTAGTGCCTGTATTGCTGCTGTTGATGTACAAAACACAGTTAAATGTCTGTTGGGTAGAAAATTTGCTTCAAGACAAGAAGAGTATATTTTTCATGATTTGCCGCATTTGCTTCCAAAGTGACATAAACTGGCAGCCAGAAATCAAGTTAATATTAAGAGATTTACACATCGAATTCTGCTCATCCTCAGACTTTCAGTGTCTTAGTGTCTCATTTGGCTTTCTTTAATGTTAATGCGTGGTACGCACGTGGCCCCATGGGGAAATAGGACGACTTTTAACTTTGAACTCTGTTTTCGGCTGGTAATTAATTCATACCACCACCTCGCGCGGAGCCAATTCAGTTTTGCAGTTTTATTAATTTTAAGACAAGTATCAACTAAAACAGCGTTAGGTGCCTTTTAGATGACAACAATTTCTTAAACGTACTTTAAAAGTTCATCGTTTTACTCATAACTCTCACTGTACGTTATTTTTACAGGGCACAAGAAGCCTGTTATTATAATTTCTGACAGGCCAAAGACAATAGAAGCTCAGGATCGAAGTCCCATTACTTTAACCATTGGTGATAACGTGACAGCACTTACAAATACAAGCATTACCATTCAGTGTAACACCAGCGGCGTACCAACTCCATCTGTTATGTGGACAAAAGATGGCCAGGAAATTCCCCGTGGTGGCAGATATAGAATTCAGGATGATGATTCATTGCTGATCAGTGAAGCTGAAGATGGAGACTCCGCTCAATACACGTGCACTGCAGACAGTGTTGCTGGTCAAGACAGGGCTTCAAGCACAGTTCAGATTGTCGGTAAGGTTTTCCTCGTCTTCTGTTTCGGAAACCAAATTGCTTTTGAATCACGCCGTCTTTGAAAACATGGTTTCGCGTTCGCTTCCGTTTTGACAACCTCAATAAATTGAGAAACTATTAATACTTGTTCTCCTACGTAGACCCCATTAAGCCAGTTATAAAGCTGCCCGAACCTGCACAAAAGATCCCCGTTGGAGATGGCAGTCCCGTGACTATGAACATTGGTGATAACGTGACAGCAGCTTCAAACACTACCATCACCATCAGGTGTGCAGTTAGTGGAGTACCAACACCAGCAGTTACCTGGCAGAAAGACGGAGTGCCTCTTATTTCCGGAGACAAAATTTCCATCATAAATAAAACCCGGTTGGTTATTCGAGAACCAGTAGGAGACGACAGTGGAAAATACACTTGCAGTGTTGAAAGCAAGTTCGGGAAGGACAGCTTGTCCTCCATAGTAAAAATACTGGGTAAGTGTCTAATCCCAAATTTTCGATGTTCTTGTAACGTAATAAAAACGAGGCATCTGGATTCTTTCTTTTTTATGCGTAAATAGCTGTCTTTATCTTCCGTGGCGTAGCCATCCTTGTTAATTTTCAGTTTATTATTTCTTTGGTGCTTGTCTACGCTAAGGAAGTATTATTTTGAGGTTTCCTTAAATTTAATAATAATTTTGCACATCATGACAAAGTAACGAACTTAAAATATTGTTACTAAGTTACTTAGAATTAATTTTCGTTGAATAGAAGAAAAAGTGACAGTGACACAGTTACGTTTTCAGTGTAAATTTCCAATTTTCTTTTCAAGTCATTCCCTTTATTTCACGGTAAAATGAACAAAACATTTTTGCATGGTCTTCTCAAATTCTTGGCAAACTACAAAGTTTCAATGTGTACCTTAATTACCTTAATGTAATGGGCGCCCTGTATTTCATGGTTTTACATAATGTTCTTCGCAGGGCCTTCTAAGCCTAAGGTAGAAACTTCAAAGAAACCAAAGACAGTAGAAGCTCAAGACCGAAGTCCTATTACCTTGACCATTGGTGATAACGTGACAGCACTAACCAATACAAGCATTACCATTCAGTGTCCCGCCAGCGGCGTACCAACACCGACTGTCACGTGGACAAAAGATGGTCAAGAAATCCCTAATGATGGAAGGTACATAGTTCAGGATGATGGGTCATTGCTGATTATTGAAGCTGATGAAGAAGACAGTGCTCGATACACGTGCACTGCAGACAATGTTGCTGGTCAAGATAGTGCAACAAGCACGGTGCAGATTGTTGGTAAGTCTTTTTATAGACTACTTTGATATTTTTTGAATGCCCCACTCATTAGCAATCTTCACGTGTGGAGTTCACACTTTATGGAATATTGTAGCTCATTATGTCTTCTTGCACGGTGCCTTGAATTGGACGCTTTAATCGTCTTATTACAGATGCATCGTATTAATTTCTGTCCCGTCATTTTACTCGCTAAATAAACCGGCATTATTTTGTTAAAAGTGACTAAATTTGTCGCCGAAACCATTGGCTCATAAATGCGATTTAGGTAGAAGGACAGGACTGGGTAGCCAGCGTAGGAGGCGTAAAACGGGAAGGGGGCAGTAGGTGGATTGAGGAAATTCGAGGAGTGAAAATATAGTTGGGGCTACCCTGCGACGCTAGGTATTGATGCTGCATGAATGAACACAAATGTGCAGTAAACAGGTTATTTTTATATCACACAGAGCCCGTTAAACCTGCGGTCGATGTCCCCAAGATTGGACAAAAGATTCCCGTTGGTGATGGCAGTCCAGTGACTATGAACGTTGGTGATAACGTGACAGCAGCTTCAAACACTACCATCACCATCAGGTGTCCAGTTAGTGGATTACCAACACCAGCTGTTACCTGGCATAAGGACGGTGTTCAAGTTATTGAACTGGAGAGAATAAGATTCACTGCCGATAACAACTCGTTAGTTATTGAGGGAGCGACGGCTGTGGACAGCGCAAAGTACACTTGCCGTGTTCAAAGTGTGTTTGGAGTGGACGAGTTGTCTTCTGCGGTGACTATTATAGGTATGTTTTGTCATCTGCTAACAACATCTACGTCTCTTGTTACCAGCTGACAAGTTATATTAGTTTTCGTATAAAATAAAATTTGATGTCAGTAAAAAATTTAAAAAACAAAACAAAATAACTTCAAAATAACAAAGCCAGTTGTATATAAAAGGCTGTTAAGAATGAAATGACTTTAAAGAAGAAATGTTTCCATTCAGATTAGCTCCCTCAAATTGTATTAGAAAGTTTGCCATGATTTAAATGCAAATTAATAATAATAAAATAATAATAATAAATCTTTATTTCAACACGGTAAAAATCATCAGGACTTAAAATTACTTAATTTAAAATTACTTAATACCTATTTTACATAATAAATTTAAATTACATTAGTCGTCTACAATTAGTTATAATAAAAGAAATGCCTGCTTTCCATGAATGCCGTGTGATGTTAATATTTACATTGATTTTAGCCAAAAATGAAACTGCTGCAGCCGGATTTAAAGCTAGTGAGACCTGCTACGCTTTAGGATGCCAATGCCAGATGCGCAAAGTGTACTTTGCGCAATAATCACTGATGTTCGTGCTGGTTCTAACTGCCGACAGACAAACTGGTAAAAGGACGTGTCTATCTTATCATTCTTACCGTACCCAAATTAGCGAGTAGCCAATCAGAAGCGCGATCTTCTGTCCTGATATCCTACGATATCAAGTCACTGACCTGATATGCCACCATATCACGGTCACTTTGAAGTAAAGTAGTGTTACCGTACGATGAATTGAAAAAAGGTTTTACCAATAAAACGGAACCTCGTATTTTAAATTTAGCTGGTGTTTAGTGGTCGTAAAAGGAGAAAAACTTTCCCGCCAAAACTAAACTTGAACGTGCTCGCCAATTGCGCGATGTTTGCTGTCGAGTACTGAGACATTCAGACTGAAACAATGGAGTCGGAATTTTTCACATTTTTCGCTAAATTTGGATTTGGAAATTTAGAGAATGAAACTCCAAACAAACAAGTGGGAAAAAAGGCAGAAGAGGAACTTGTTTAAAGTGTTCAAGACTAAAAACGTATTAATACAAGTAGGTCAACACAATTTGTACTTCGTACCTGGCAAGCATGGCTTCAACAGAGCGATAAATAGTAACAGGATTTTTGGCTGAATTTGGGTACGGTAAATACCTAATCGTACCTTTTTGGTACGCTTCGGCTGCATATCAGGCTCGTTTGGTCTCGCCATGGGTATTTTGGCTCGACTGCGTCTCGCCAAAATACGGACCATGGCTCGACCAAACTTGCCTGATATACAGCCGAAGCGTACCAAAAAGGTACGATTAGGTATAAAAATTATGACAATAATTTGAACAGATTTTACATTTATATACACAAATTCTTACTGTCACTGTCAATCCATTCCGACAATCTAAATTTCAATCCATCCTTAACACAAGTAGATGCGCTTAGCAATGCAATTAACTGTTGTTATTCTTTCAAAAATTGTTTTAGACCCAGTCACACCTCAAATAACCTCTTTACTTGGGGATATAACTTCATATAGTCAAGATCCAGTCAACATCACCATCGGACAAAACCTTCTCACAGTAATCGATACTACATTGTCAATTTACTGTGCGGCGACTGGCATACCTGTTCCGAAGATTACTTGGACGAGAGGAAATGAGACTCTTCCCTCGGATGGTCGGATGAGCGTAAAAAACAGAACTCTTGTTATAGTCGAGCTGGAGATTTCTGACAGTAGAAACTATACATGCTCCGCAGAGAATACCGCAGGAGCAGCTTCAGTCTCGTCAAACGTGACAGTTGCAGGTTAGCATGTAATTTTTATTGAAGTCTTTGGTAAATCGTATACAACTGATATTTCTCATCATGGAGGAGGGGACTTTTGATGTTTTGAAAACGAAATACCTTGTAGATCAGAATAAAGTGCGATTACTGTCCATTAAACTGGTGTAGTCGCAAACGAATGCGCTCTTACTAACTATTTATAGCCGGGCCAAAGACATATTTAGCAGATTGTCCCGGAAAAATCTCAATCTTTCTGTCTTGGAAATGTTTTACTTTCTTTCAGTTCCTACACCGCCAGAAATCATTCGCACAGGGATTAAAGATTTACAAGTCCTTCAACCCAAGTCAATAAAAGCTGTTATTGGTAGCACAGTTCTCACGATCAGTGGTAACAATGTGTCAATATCTTGTGATGTGACGGGTTTTCCAACTCCATCCGTTGAATGGACTAAAGATGGCGTTTCCTTTGGAACAGAGGATTCCATTTTAACTCTCTCTTCTGTAAATGTTGACGACACTGGTTTATATTCGTGTACGGCCACCAGTCCCTTGGGTCCGTTTGATTCACAGAGCACAAATTTGACAGTGATAGGTATGTGTTCAACTCACTTTACAAAGAGGCTAACGGTTACCCGATTTAACAAGACATATACGTTTAAAATGAATAGAATAATTGATGTGAAAATTCAAAGGAGCTACCTTACTATGAAGTAGGTCCACTGACACTCAACTATATGGCACATGTAAATTTTGAATTTTTTTTTTACATTTTAGTTGCAAATATTTAAAACAAACAAACAATCTCTGCCTACCAACTAAATAAATTGATGGAAACAAACAACTGACTAATAATTTAGCAATTATGATCGATAATACGAGTTATGGATATGCTTGAAATTTGTTGAAATTGTTTGTTGCTTCGCAATGTTCAATGTAGCTAGCTTTAAAAATGCACCAAAGAACTTTATTGACTGTGCAGGCTTTTCAGCTTTGGAATGTAAAGAAGCCCTTTCGATTTAAAGGTATACGTATATAGTTATACATACAGTTATAGGTATCGGCAAAGTGGAGAGACCCGTTGGGTTACGAACCAGATAACGGCTGCGAGAAACATTGACTCAGCATGCAAAATGAAACTACCTGTTATCTCTTACTTTCACTCTTCGCATCTCTTCAGCTCGTCAGCTTCCCAAAATAATTACTAACAATGAGAACGTGGAAGTGTTAAAGAACGAGGACGTGTCAGTGACCGTGGGAGGTACAGTAACCACTCTGGATGGTAACAAAATAAGTATGCTATGTGAAGTCAGTGGAGTTCCAGCTCCTCAGATCACGTGGGACAGAGATGGAGTCGAGGTACAAACAGGCGGCAAGTTCTACTCAATAGACAGTGCTGATCAGGGCGATAGCGGAAACTACACTTGTATTGCTAGTAACGCTGCTGGAGAAGTCAAAGCGACATCACAACTTAAAGTGTTTGGTAAGCATTTAGTTTATCTTTCACGTAAAAACCATTAAAAGTCTACGTAAAATGTAATGCTTATCCTGATGCGGATATTCGCTGTTAGTTCGCGTGGGTAGGAATTTTAACAGGAAGTAGCTGACTAGCTCCCAGTCTTTTACAATGACGGCATTTTATTAGAGTTAACGTTCACCACGAAGGAAGTTTGACAAACCGGTGTGAAGAGTGCTCAAATATTGGTCCCTCTTGTCACGAGGTCAAACCAATTTTCTCGGTAACAATGCCAAAATTCACTTTAAGAGTTAGCTTTCGGGAACGATTTCTAACCACCTTTAAGCTATTAGGAAATTGAATTCGTTACCGGAGTTATACATAATACTAAAATTGACGTATTTTTGATCATCTTTACATTGTAGCTGGTTCAGTTCCAAAAATCGACGCCTCCCATGAAAGTAAGATTCATCTGACGATTGACTTCTTCGCGATAACAATCGGAACCAACCTGACCACACTGGCCAGCTCAGGATTGGAAATTAGTTGTCCTGTCACTGGATTCCCTAAACCTGCTATTCAGTGGTACCGAGAGGGTGTCCCTGTGGAGCCTGGCATGACGCTTAATGTGGATGAGGTCACAGGAACACTATTTACCTTGAGTATATCGCATCGCAAAGGAGGGACGTTTACGTGTAAAGCCAGTAATGCATTGGGAACAGAAAGCGCGTCATCGTTTGTATCTGTACTTGGTAAGAATGGATTTTCAGTAGTTTTTGCTTATAGGTGTGCGTAGATATATAGAATAGTCAAATCGGGAATTCAAATGCTGCTACTTGGTGAAAACCTCCACTCATCTTATGTGGTCTGTTCAAAAACCACGTCAAGCTATTTTTTTAAGATCTTAACAAAAATACATTGTAGTCAAAGAAAACTAAAACAAAACACAAATTGTACTATTTTTTACATTGCCATTGTTTTGACAGCACGCGTTTTCAATTTTGCGGTAGTTTCCCATCTCTTAGCAAAGCTACTACAAGGAAAGGCACTGCATAGTTTTCTTTTGAAGGAATATCCACGTAGTTATCGACCTCCAGTTGGTTTTGTATTGCAACAACTGTCTTGTCCCTCTGAACGACGAAAATATTGCGGGTTATGATCTGCGTTCTAGCCTCGCTCAAGACCAAACTATCACAATCATTTTCTTCAAGCGTTGATCTGCCTCTAGCAATACTGTCGGTCAAAAGAAAATATAAACTGGAGGAGGGCACGAGGAAAGATCGTTCAAAGCTCTTAGTCGTGGTTCGTTTTGTTACTCTTAGCTTTAGAGGAGGCAGAGCGTTAACGGAGTTTTTGACCAATACACAGTAACTGCAGCTTAATATCTGCATATTTTTCAATCCTTTAGTTCCAGGAGCACCACAGATCAACGTATCCCGTGTGACTGTGCGGTCGCTGGATAGTCGGGAACCTGTCTCTATAAGAATTGGACAGGCGCTGTCTGTTCTTAGCGGAACAAAGGTATCCATTGAATGTCCTGTGAGTGGGGTACCAAAACCAGATGTCACCTGGAGTCGAGAAGATAACAACATGGCCACAGATGGGAGCGTGCTTGTCAGGGAATCAGTTTTAATCATCACAAACACGACTAGGGCAGATACTGGCGTGTATTTGTGCAAAGCTGTGAATTTTGCTGGGGAAGTTGCTGCCAGTTCCATGGTGAATGTAACAAGTAAGTCAGTGTGTTGTCCAAAGTATAAATTACATCCCCATTTGTTAAAGGGACACCGTCGCGGGCAAATACAACGTAGCTCTTCTCATACATGAAATGCACCTAGTACATCAAGATGTAGATATAAAGTAAATTCTTGTTGAAGAAAGAAAAAGAGGCATAATAATTTTTAGGTGTTTTTCCAGTCCACAAGGACAAAACGTGAAAAAGTCAGCCTGATTTTTTCAACTTGAGATCTAAATTTCCTGATGGCATCACAATAATATAACTTGTATATCGCTTCAGTTCACTTGTATGGTTGTTTTTTAAGAAAATTGGACCACTATTCGTAGTTTCCATATGTCTTTAGGTTCTTGAGTTTTTGAAGTGAAACTGGTGACAGTATCCCTTCTCTGGGTCTTAGCTCATCACGTTTGTCAATAAGTTATTTTATTTATCGACTTCTAACTGTATTTATTACAAATGGAGCTGCCTCTTTGATATGATGAGGCAATTAACGTTTCCCTTGAAAAAATTAGTCTACCCCTTTTCCCTGGATCGGCACTGGTGATCAATTCTCGATTCATGATTCATGTTTTCAGAAACTTCCTCGCCAGTAATTTCTACAGCTGACCAGCCTCTACAGATTCTTGAAAGTGGTTCATTCACAGTAGATGTTGGGTCTAGTGTCACGACAGTCACCGGTAACGCGTTAACCATAAGATGTAACGCAACTGGTGTACCAACACCTCAAATCGCCTGGAGTAAAGACGGCAGTTTATTGGATGCTAAAGGACCTTTGTACGTTGTAAGCTCACTCACAACATCTGACTCTGGTCGGTACGAGTGCACTGCATCCAACATAGACGGAGCTGATAAACAAGACATACAAGTCAACGTCTTAGGTAAATAATATCTTTTAAGCGCTTCGATAATGTAGGTAGCACAAAAAGGTTATACAGTCAACTCCCTTTATAACGGACACCTTCAGGATCACCATTTGGTGTCTGTAATAGAGAAAGTCCGAAGTAGAGAGAGGTTTTTTCAGTAATTCTTTATTTGCCCGGACTTGAACTCCTGTCCGTAATAACGGGGTGTCCGTTATAGCGAGGTGTGCGCAAGGTTAGAGTTGACTGTGTTATAAAATTAATAACTGGAATTCATAATTATTCATTAAGGTCATTAGTTTTTAAAGAAGTGTGTATTCTTTCCGGTTAAAACAAGCTACAGGCATGATACAGCTGGAAGAAATGATAATAAATAAATTAGCTTTCATGTATTCGCATTAACTATGACAACGGGGAAATGATGTTAAATAAAGCTAGGTCCCCACCCCCCCCCCCCCCCCACCTTTTAAAAAACAAGAAAGGAATGGGGAACGATTAGGGCAAATAAAGATTGATTTGATTTAAAAATATCTCAAAAATTACCCGCAACAGAGAGCTGCAAGTTTCTTTTAAAATATATTTAGAAAGCGTAACCAATCGACTTGTCCCTCAGCGAACTAATAGATAAGAAAGCGTTATGCTGATGTTAGATTGAAATAAGGATGTTTGTTAACAAGCTCACTTTGTGCTCAATGTGTGCTAGTCTATTCTTGGCGTACGAACAACGTTTCCAATATAAAACAATTCTTCCCTATTTTTTTTTCTAGATGGGAGCGCACCTACAATCACAAGTCCAGAGGAAAACATTGTAGCCGTTAGTGGAGAAAAGGAAGTCAAGATAGTGATTGGAGGAAACATAACTACTGTCATTGGAACTAGTGTGGAAATCATCTGTCCAGTCACAGCTCTTCCCAATGCAACAATCACGTGGTTGTTTAACGGCTCAACAGACGAAGAGGGAAATCGTCGGTCAATTGACTTGAAGAATTCAGCATTCACCATTAGTGCTGTCACACCAGAGGACATTGGGTTTTACACCTGTTTCGCCAACAATTCACTTGGGGAGGACACAAAAACTACATTTTTGTCTCTTATAGGTAAGCGTTTTACCGTGCGCGAGAGTTTAAATATATCTGCCCGTTAAACATTGTCTTTCAGCAGAACTAAATTATAGACTTGCCTTAAAAGTGATAGCAACAGAAGCTCGTCTGATACATGGCTAAATTGCTTCGCACGGCAGAACAATTTTGTGGGTTTATGCCCTCAATTTAAATTTTATTATTGAAGGAGATGAGAAAAAAATTAAAAGTGTGTTACAGTGTCCACAATATTTTCTCAAAGTCGTTTACTTGCTTACCTTTTTTGAACTTCTTTGTGTTTCCAGCAAAGTCCAAACGGATAGAATTCATCAGCCGCTCGATACTCTGCATCGAAAATTTAAATGTCTCGTTCAGACTATTTGGGTGTAACAACAAATAAGCAACAAATAAGTACAGCGGAATGTCTAGTCAGCTTAACATGCTAGAAACAACGAACAATGGTTTGGATCCCTCTGAATATTCTTGTTGTAGAATGTGTTTCGCAAAATTGTCCAGGCAGCTATGATTAAGATTGAGCCATTCCAATGAATACCTCTCTTGGTCTATTTATCCACTGACTAAGAGATTTGTTATCGTTTTTTTAGTTCCAGTTGAGCCGAAGATCTTGTCTTCAAACAAAAAAGTCAAGGACTTTAAATCAGCGAGACACGAGCTCGTCATTGGCGACAATCTGGAGACACTTGAGGGCTCTATAGTGTACATCCGCTGCCCAGTTACAGGCAACCCTGCTCCCAAAATAGAATGGAAGAAAGCTGATGGTTTGATTTCCACGAGAAGCAGCTTGCAGTTCATGAACAACACGCTTGTACTGTTCGATAGTACATCGTCAGATACCGGAAGCTACTCCTGCGTCGCTACTAACGGAGCAGGATCCGATGAGAAGTCAACTTACCTTAAGTTCATGGGTAAGCAATCATGGCTAGAGTTAGGAAACCGGATATAGTCAAAACTGTACAGCGTGCAGAAAAGCTTCCCTCAGTTTATAGTAGGTCAACTTGGTGTACTCTAAACAAGAGAAAGGAGATTCAACAGGAACGCTTTGTTGCAACGTTTCTTGTAAATTTTTACGTCATATATCAAACACGAGCGACAGTGTGTCATCGGGATATCCCAACACCGAGAAAAGAGTGGAAAATATGACGCGCAGCAGAGTTTTTTGGACAAAATTCTAGGTGTTTGGATAAGCCGATAAAACACTGTCTCGAGTGTTATCTTCTCAAAACAAAAACCAACGGAGTAAATGGAGAAATAAAGTCGTAAAAATCTATGCTTATTGAGACCGGGTATCCAAACCTCTTTCGCGGTTATGATGTTTCTTTGTTTTAACTTGATGAATTGTTAATGAGTTTGAGAATTAACTTTGAGCGTTTACAGGTTTCTCTATATTGTAATCCATTTCCATCCTCGCCATCGTTAGTCATCCTTACTTCCTAATGAGTTTCTGTCGTTCCCCAAAATCAAAGCATTATTTCCGGGTTTCTAACGCTCCAGCTTTGTTTTGAGCTTCTCGAAACCATGCCCAAATAAGAATATATTGCCCCATTAACATGACATTGGAAATGATGTTTTCCACTTTGTAATCAGAGTAAGATAAAGTTACATATCGGGGAAGTGTTCTGGATGAAAAAAAGTTGTTTTGATGAACCGTGTCATTAATTCTGTCATATGACCATGTAATCTGTTTTTGGAAAGTTAAAATGTATGATACTGACTTGAAAGTTTTAGAGATTTGACCTTTTCAGCTGCAGAGTCTTCTTTTTGTATACAAATATTTTGATTTTTTCG
The DNA here is from genome assembly GCF_052425735.1 of Oculina patagonica. Lineage (NCBI taxonomy): Eukaryota > Metazoa > Cnidaria > Anthozoa > Scleractinia > Oculinidae > Oculina > Oculina patagonica. The sequence continues at coordinate 12,666,875 of NC_135758.1, forward strand.
CCTTTTTTCACTGTTTTCTGTGAATAGCACCAGAGAAGCCATCGATCATGGGCGACGCAATCGATGTCGAGTCGTTTGATGGACAACCAATCACAATAGCTGTCGGTGGTACGCTGAAAGTACTAATGAAAACCACCGTGAACATCCGCTGTGTAGCATCAGGGATACCTGAGCCTTCAGTTTTTTGGAACAGCAGCAGTAATGACATGCAACCAGCCAACAAATTTGACGTGAACCAGGAAGGGCGTTTGTTGACAATTCATGACGTTGACACCAGGGACTCTGGGAAGTACATGTGTAGTGCAGTGAACAAGGCTGGCGAGGACACGAGTGCTGCTGTGTTAGAAGTCGTTGGTAAGAGTTAAAATGTATTGGAATTTGGTTTATTCATTTTTGGGGGGCTAAATGAAATTTAGGCGCGGTTAAACTAGAGACAATGCTGGCATTTTGTTCGCGTTGTCGTTCGCGTGCCGTTCTTGCAAACGCTCTTCGCTTCCGTCCCTCCCTTCCCTCTAGTAAAGTTTTGGTAAGTATTAAAAAAATGCCGAGTTCCTCAGTATGACTGTGTCTGGTGGTTGCCGCGGTTACCGTCCGCGCTCGCTAGTGGCTCCCACAAAGATTTCAGGCACCTTCTCCATTTTTTTTTTTTTATTAATGAAATCTTTATTACACGCAACACTACTACAGAGAAATACATATTTACAACGGGCTATTTACAAGAGACATACTTTTTACATGAACATTTTCAAAAGGAAAGAAAAAAATTGTTAATTACAAGGATAACTAATTATGACTACCTCTAAAATATACTGAATTCTTACTCACAATACAACGCTAAAGTACAATACATTACGCTAATTACATTAATACAACGAGACACATTTTAAATAATGACTTACTAACTTTAAAACATAGATTATTTGTATACGGTTCCTTTCTTATTCTACATATACGTCCCTAATAGCTCGCAATACAAAACACTATTCACACTACGTTACTTACTTACTTACTTTTTACAGAAGACAATAAATTAAAATGTTACAATAAAAAAAAAGAGAGTGAAATGCTACCGATGATGTGATAAATATTTAAAAGAAATCTTTTCACTTAAAATTAAAATGAGAGAGTTTATTTGCACGTAAGGCGATGTACTTTTCGAGATTTATTTTTTCTCGAACGTAGCCGACAAAATCCGCAAATTGATATTTTTTGTCATTTTTAGCGCAGATAAACAGGAAACACTTGCCAATGAGTATAAGGTGGTTGATGGTTTGAAGCGAAGATGAGCCTTTTAAGACGCCATATATTATTTCATTTTCTGTCAAAGCTGTCACGCTATGCTCTTTGCATTGTAAGCGGTACCACTCGGTAAATTCGTTCCAGAACGATAACGCCAATGAACAGTGCACAAATAAATGAGAGATAGATTGCTCTGTATCAGGCCAAAATGGACAAGTAGGTGAATCGATAATTTGCATTTTGTAGAGAAGGCTGTTGGTGTTAAGAATATTATGTATTAATTTGAACTGAAACACGGATAATTTAACTTCTTTTGTTACAGCAAAGGGAAGTGAGTATATTTTGCGACGTTGCGATGGATCAAAACCACACTTGATGAGTCTTTTTTCTGCCGTAGGTGGAGGTAGATGTTTTCCATTAATCAACAGATGATATATGACTTTACACGTTAGGTTTTCTATAGTTGGCGTCGAGGAGGAGAGGTTTTCGATTTGTGGCTGTTTTAAAAGCTCTTTCCAAGCACTTGGTATTGCAGATAAAAGCCCGTAGTATTGTAGAAAGTTGCAGTTTATATGGAATTTTTGTTGGAAGGACTGAAAAGAGATAAAGCGTCTTTTTTGTTCATCTACGAGACTGGATACGTTTTTAATGCCGCCGATGTGCCAGTTCTCCATACTAATGGCGATGAGTTTAAGTAAGGGAAGGAAAGACCTTATCAAGGAATGTTTTGTCATGCCGATAAAAATTTCAGTAGCTTAGTTCCTTGGTAAATAATTTACCGAACACGCAAAGGTATCTGTCATATTGGTACTACGTATCTATGTCTAAGTAATTGCCAACGAGACAGCCGAGCCAAGAGGCGAGGCTGTCGAGGCGGCAGAATCATAGAGCCGTGTGCGTATGATTGTATAGGCAGAGAAAATCTTAAGTTCTGCGTAAGGGACTTTTTTTGACCATATTTGGGTGTAAGTAAACCCCATATTTGGGTTGTATTGTTATTCCCAACTGGTTCCCAGTCTCTCACTCCTTGCTAGAGAGCAAATGACCAAAGTGGCGTCCACGCGGCTCGCTGTTAAAATTTTCAATGTGGTCATTCATCCCTTTACCGATAAATACATCTTAGGGAATTATAAATCGAAAGAGAATACCCTACAGAATATTCGACCGCCGAAAAAATGAACATCAAGGTCTTCAAAGCGATGAAATGATCTTTCGACTTTGGAGTCCTTTGATTTACGATCGAAGAGAGACATGAAAATCAAAAGCGGACTGCTTACTTCAAATATAGTTTTCTTGACTTATGAGAATGCTGAAGTCGGGTAAATGCTTCCTTTTAGTGTTGATTGTGTTTATAGCAATTGTTTGACCGATGATTTATTCCAAATCAAATACCGTTTATATTTTATTTGGCACGCATTTTCGCTCCGCGTAAGAATAACATCAATACAAAGCGACGCTCACTAAAATTACTGCATGTCATACACACAAGAAAGTCAAAAGTTTTTTGCTTCTAACGGCAAATGTAATGTTAACTTGAATAAAAATTTTGTCTCCAAATAATCCTTGACCGTTCAAGTTTTGTTTTCTGTTCAAATTTTTCAAGTTTTGCGTAACTGAACATGACACTTCGCATGCGAGACTGAAATCTGACCCGTGCATTACTGTCTCTGATTACTGAAAATTATTTTTAAAAAACTGAGCATCTTAGCAGTTTTGATTTTGGGATTTGATTTATAAGAAGTTCTTGAAATGCAACTATCCCTTTTGTGGACGGAAACATTTTAACCATCGCGTGTTGTATTTAAAAAACAGTGATTAAACCTCATTTATTGCCTACATTTTGTGACATTTTAACGTTGAAAAGAATTTAAAGATTTGTCAAGAGTTATCAATCTGTCAAACCCGTAGCCTGCGTAGCAGACATCTGTGTACGTTTTTTAGTGTGTTTAAAAGAGTGCGCGATCGCGAGAATACGCGCGCTGGAAACTACGGCGCCTGCTACGCAGGCTATCAAACCTGTGTCATTTATGAACACCAGAGAAATAGCACTTTTTTCGCATATTACCTAAAATACAATTTACCATATTTTGGTCATTTCAAATATAGTTCTATCAAAAACCATTCAATATCTGTTCCTATGAACAAACATGAGTATTTCGCTCGTTGGCACTTACCGATAGGTACAACTAGTATATACGGATTGAATGGTCATGTTGCAACGGATTTATAAGCGCAAGTTGAAGGCTTAGGGAGTTCCTAAATCTGATACACAACATGGTTATTTATTCTTTATCTGACTTACCAAACGTCAAGCTGCAGAGAGCTATTTTTTCAGTTAAATGATGCAAGTTATTTAGGCGAAAAGCATCGAAGTACGAGTTTATGACCGTAAAATGGGACGTTTGATTACTAGCGATCAGGCATATTGTTACAGGTTGTGGCAATAATGGAACATAAAACTAGGCCTTTGGTTTTGTAGCTGTTAAATCAAGAACAGTTTATTTACAGGAAGTACTGTTTGAAACGTTTCCTAAAAGTATTTCTGGTTCCCTTTCAGAGCCCAATCTTCCAAAAATAGAATCATCGGACGCTACTGTTTCTTGGTATAACAGAGAGCCAAGAGTACTTCCGGTTGGAGGCTCTGTGGAGGTACTGTCGGGAACGGAAGTGACGTTGACTTGCAAGTATTCGGCTTTCCCTGAGCCTGACGTCAAGTGGACTGTTCTGGACGAAGAAGGTGATCCACTACCAGACGCCGGATATGAGGTCATTAACGGTTCACTTGTACTGAGGGCTTTACAGCCCTCAGATTCAGCTCAGTATGTCTGCTCCGTGAAAAACGTGGCAGGAACAGCCTCGGCATCAACAGTACTTAAAGTTGTTGGTAAGTATTTCAGTTTTCTTTACTTTTCAAGCAATGGCCGATTCCCTCTATGGCGCGCGCGTACAGGGAATCACGGTAGTTGTATTATCGTTGTAGTTCATGGTTTGATGAATACAACTACCATGACTCCCTGCAGGCGCGCGCCATAGAGGGAATCGGGCGTTCTTTTTTCATCTCTAAGTCTTGTATTTTTCTTTCTTTGAAAACAGGATAGCAAATGTGAAAACTCTTGCATGCGACTCCAATATAACAAAAAATGGCTATTTACATTATATGCGAAGCTTGCTGTATGCATGAGAAAAACCAGGCTTTGTTATACCTTCCTTAATAACCGGCTTTAATTTAACTGTTCTAGGGACAACTGAGAAAATTAATGCATTTTGTTACTGGAGAGAGAAGCTAGACTTTACTCTGTGGGCACAACCTAAGGTCGTGAAATTACAAGACAGTCCGAAAGGCATTCCGATGCATTGCAATAATATCTCTTTAATTTCAGTCGTTTCAGTTGCCTGTTTCCATCACAAGTTAACGATATAGTGTTTTCGTTTACCAGTCGGTTATTTTGTGTAATATGAAAGCTATAGACTACTGTTTATGACCGCGGACCATCGATTTAAGAACGACACATAATGGTCTTGCAGTCTGCACTGATTTTACGCTTCTTAAGTTACTACGTTACCGTTAAACAAAGTAAGTAAATGTTTAACATTATTTTCCCTGTTTTAAAAGATCCACAGCCGCCATCGATCAGGTCTTCACAAGAAAGCATAGTTTCTTTATCGGATCGTTCTCCTGTGGAAGCTACAGCCGGAAGTGTCGTCACTGTTCTCTCTGGCACGCGTATTACAGTCACATGTTCTGCTTACGGGACGCCTACTCCGTCCGTGGCCTGGAGCAGAGGGGAGGAGTTGATTCATACGTCATCGGCAGACAATATGACGTCTGCCCGGACTGGTATCTTAAGAATTGAAAATGCTTCTACGGACGACACGGGAGATTATCTCTGTACCGCTATGAGTGAAGTTGGTGCTGATCAGGAGTCAACGAAAATTACAGTCATTGGTCAGTCTCTTGCCATTAATTATTAGCTAGACAGTTTAAGTCTTGTTTGCATTTAGTAGTTTTGCAGTCAAACCCCGCTATAAATCAGAAAGTAGCGAACCTGCAGCGACTATCTACCAACGATAAGTGTCTGTTTCTTGCATTTAATGATAAAGGAATGACGTGTGGAGTGTAAATTCCGAGTTCACAGATGAGATCTGAACCCACGACCTTCCGTTAGTCGGTCATTTTTGGGCTGTGCATTGCATTGTTCAGAGAAAATGACGGAACTACTGCAGGCTCATCCATGTAATATGTGTGTCCGCCTTAGAGATGTACTGTACTATAAGTATTATTTGCAGGGGTATAAAATAAAATTATATATAAATTTAAGTTTGTTTTACCACAGAGAAGGCATTTTTTTGCATCCAGTATGGAAAATTACAAGAAGTCGGAAATAGGGACTAGAGCAGTTTTTTTAAGGAACGTAGCCATGCTATATAGCATTGAATTCTGAGGTAAAGCGTTTTGTTAAAACGTTTCGGTGGAAGATTTACTGACCAGTACGGAGTACCTTCCATCTCAAAGAAAATGGAAAATAAGCTTGTGTCAAGTGAATACAAGTTTGTGTTTGATCCAATAACAAACTGTCACGAAAAGTTCAGATTACAGAGCGCTACCCTCAAAGTACAGTTATTCCAACGATTGTGAACATGCAGTTGTAGGAAAGCCAAGCGCCCATCTCTACGTGTCTTTTTAGAGAAAATGTAATGTAGATATTTATTTGCAGAACCTAGCAAACCGATTATTCAGCAACCGGAAGTGGACAAGATTTCTCTTACCAACGATACTTCAGTGGAGATCTTAGCAGGAAGTGACGTTACAGTGCTAACACAGACCCGTTTTAATATCACCTGTGAGGTCAGCGGTGTACCAAAACCGAAAATCACGTGGCTAAAAGATGGCAAGCGAGTGGGGTCTGAGGAAGAGAGTTCTTTGGTACTGACCATTAGGGACGTGAAGGATGCTGGTCAGGTCACTTGTCATGCCGGGAATTTGGCGGGAAATGCAACAATAAGCTCAAATATTGACGTCATTGGTAAGAAATCATTAATAGGATAAAGAAGCAAACAGCCTCTGAAATAAACTAAGTGTAAAACCTTCCAGCCCTGTAGACTGGTAAATTGACGAAGAGCCCTGTTTTAGGACAGGGTACTTTACTCTTACTACGCTTCTCTTTAACAAGTATATTAAAGGGGCTAGGTATTTTAGGTAATTATTTTAATTTTCATTAAAAAAGAGAGGTAAACTTCAAATAGGCAAAGCAAAAGTCATTTATAATTGGCAAAATCACGGCCACACAACAAACAAGGGTGATTTTTGAGCATTGCAAATTACACTTTCATACAAATTCTCGATAAACCCCTCTTTTTCCCTTTCTGTGCTTCTTATATGAACCGCTAAAATTCCACGAGAGTTTAAAGCTGTAATTGTGATATTTCAGTTAATTCGTATGACCAGTTGTGTTAGTCGACCAAAATTGACGGTAAAATTGCGTGACATAGCCCCTTTAATAAACACCTAAATTCAGTCCTAGTGTTTAGGCTCTTTTTAACCCATAAGCTGACTGTTGTTTGTGAGCTTGTTTATTTGGTTTTCTAAGATAATAAAGACCAATCTGGCACGTTTTGGTTGTGTTTCAGAACCAGTCATTCCTCGTATCAAATCGGACACTGGTACAATCAATGCACTGAGCAAGCGACAAGCTGTTTCAGCTTCTGTTGGTGTGACTGTGCAGACGTTCACAGCTACCACACTGACTCTGAAATGTCAAACGGAAGGATCTCCCAAGCCGACTGTATCCTGGAGCAAGAACGGTCAGCCACTTGAATCTAAGGATAGAGTGTCTATATCTGATGAAGGGACTTTGACCATAAAAAACACTCGGACACAAGACACAGGACGCTACAGGTGTTCAGCCAAGAATGCAATCGGAGAGACGTCTGAGGCCTCGTCTGTATACGTTCGCGGTAATTATTACTGTCATGTTTGCAGTAATTATAAGTGATAATTACCGGTAATAATTACGGATAACGTTTAGAGTAAGCGTGATTGATCCCGCTTTATTTTGATTGGAGTGTAAGTTACCTTTTGAAACTCCTTCTCGTTGAGGAAAATTTTTGAGAATGTACGTGTATTTAAGGTATGCCTTGCTATGGTGTTAAACATATTTTTCAGTGTTACAATTTTAAATCTTTGTGTTCTTCTCTTGTTCACAAAATCTTTTGAGCTTGGATAAACCGTATTGTGGCTCTATACGAGGTATTTTGGGGTAAATTATAGCGATTGTTGCATTGTTTAGTTAAGTTTAGCTTTGTCGACTGCCTGTCAAAAGTCGACTATCGCTTTCAGAAGGTGGACAATTATTCTGTATGCCAAGAAGACAACAAGAAAACTCTCTGTTCGAGCCGCAATTCCGAATAAAAGTAGTCGACATTTTATTGTTTGATCTCGATAAAGTGTACTCAAGGACATGTCAAGAGGACAATTGTTTGTAACTTGTAAAAAAATAATCGTCAAAAGACTTGGGGATATTTATTTTGGGATCAATTCCGTCAGATCGGAGTACAAGTACGACTTCTTTTTAACCAAGTGCTTAAGCTTTTGATTATCACATTTCACACCAATATGGTACCAATAAGCTCCTTTTCAATGATGAAAGAACGGTAGTCTCCAAACGTCTGCGGATAAGCTGTTCACAATTAAATTATTGCGCTTAGAAACAAACCTTTAATTTTCTCACACCCCTATGAGATCATCCGCTATTAAGGCGCAACACAGTTTTCAACAATATTTTGACAATATTGCGATCTTGTTATGGCTCCTTTTTAACCGCTCTGCAACGTGGAGGAGTAAGGGCTCTGGGAACGTAATTAGACTAAAATTCGAAAGTCGTACTCGTACTTCGATCTGAAGGTCCCTATTGTCTTGAACCAAACCCTCAAGACTAGCATTCAATGTCAGGGAGGAGAACTAACTGGGAATAACTGGTATAACAGACCTCACTTTCTTTCGCTTGCAGCACCTATGTCTCCAAAAATACGAAAATCCAAGTCGTACATTATCTGGTACGAGAGGCAGCCGTTCAAAGGAAAAGTTGGCGACAACTTGACAACGTTGAAAGGCAGGAAATTGACGCTGACCTGTCCTGCAGTGGGCTTGCCGAAACCAGCAATCTCATGGTACAGGAGTGGTATGAGGATGAAAAGCAGTAAAAACTACCTTTTGATTGGTCAGACACTGATCATGTATAATTTGGATCCAATGGACACTGATCGGTACACATGCGTGGCAAGAAACTTCGCCGGCGTCAAGACCGCCACCACTACCTTAAAAGTTCACGGTATGGGGTTTTTTTTTACAGTGTTTATTAACAAAATAAATAAATAAATAATTTTACATTATTTTGTGTTTATTATTTTCCTCTTTGTCTCTATCGGAAAGTATATTCAATCGAATCTCGATAATAAAGTCTCCTATAGAGTCGTTTCCAAAGGCCCTAAGTGCCAAGAGGCACAAGAAGGACAAGTGAAGGCAAAGGTGATAGAATCGTTTTACATGACTTCATACTAGTGTTTTCCCCGTTAGGATATTACGAGTTCTAATTTATTCAAAAAGCTCTATCGGTTGTTCAAAAGGAAGATAACGTTTTTGCACTCCGATAAATCACTATGCTGAGGAAAGGCGTTTTCCAAACAAACGTTATCTTTTGTTTAGCGATAAAATAAACTGTTGTTGCTGCTGCTGTTAGCCGGTGAATAGGGTTTTTCCCCTTTGAACAACCGGGCCCTGAGTTTTAGACGGCAAATCTTGTTCAACAGAACAGCCTTGCTTAGGCCGCAATTTGTTATAGGATGTCGATCTCTCACTTTGTGGGACCCTTTTCACGCGCCATCCTGTTTCCAACAATCAAGATATGTCCTGTTAAAACAATGTTAATCTTTAGCGATACTACAATAAATATGGTCCCACGTCACGTTGCTGCCTGCTCTGCCAGCTATTTCTATAATTCTTGCGTGGCTTGGATTTCCTTTACAGAGCCCAAGGCACCAGACATCATGTCCGCGTACGGCAGTGAAGAATCCTTACAAGACCGCAGACATTTTAACGTTACAATTGGAAAGGATATCTCCATCTTGCGAGGAAGTCCCCTAACCATCAAGTGCCCAGTGGTTGGCGTACCAGAGCCTAAGATAACGTGGATAAAAGATCGCAAGATGCTTTCTACTAATGATCGCATGGATATGGACTGCACTGGCATACTGAACATCTTCAAGGTGGAACTGGAAGATTCTGGGGATTACGTGTGTTCCGCTCAAAGCTTTCTCGGAATGGATATTGCGTTTAGTTCTGTTACAGTTATTGGTAAGAATCTATCAGCCAGCTTCTCTATTGCTACATAGATAACCTTTTGCGATGGTTAGATAATGTGTTATTTTATTTATTTGTTTGATTCTTTTTTTTTTTTTATAGATTGTTTTATTTCAAAACTTCCGTTTCTCATTATTGTCAAGTTCAACACTATAACAGTGCCTTATGTCCACGGCGTCTTTGTTTCTAATGCGTGACAAGTAAGGCGAAACAGAAAACGAGGTTATGACTGATGCTCCAAACAAGATTTTGTTTTTTTAATAGAGCTACATGTACAACTTTGGACTCTTCCGGTTCTTACACAGACATTTTTCAGGCATTGAGCGTAAGGGGTAGAGGTCGTGATGGATTAAACCTGTTATAGAGTTGATCCAAAGCGCTGGTTCCCTTTTAACACACGAACACTACACCACACAATGAAACAGGAAACCCCATTAAAGAGTCACTTATACCCCGTTCACACCAAAGCTAAAACACCTTTAAAAGCTGTTTAGTTTAATTTTTTTCTTTATAAAAGTTGCTAACTGATGTTTGTCGACTTTAAATTTGACACAATGAAAACACAAATAAGAGCTTCCTTTAAAGTAAGCCTATGTAAAATTCCGTTTCACAGTGTTTTGTTGCTGATTCTCGTTTTGTTAAAGCTTGGGGTATTAAAAAAGTTTCCGTTAGAATCTGTTTACGAAAAGCACGATTATGTTATTGTTGTTGTTGTTTACTGATGTTTGCTTGTATGTTTACTTCTTATTCCTGACTAATACAAGAAAACTTTTTTCTACAGATGCTGTTAAGCCGTCAGTTGAAATTTCCGGTAGAGTGTACATCAGCGGTGGCGATCTTGTAGACATGCGTGTCGGAGACAACTTGACTGCCATTGTCAGAACTCCTGTCAACATAAACTGCACCGCTAAAGGAATCCCTAAACCGAGAATGACTTGGAAAATGAACGGACAACAACTAGGCAATGGGGGAAATTACAAAACTGATAATAATGGAACACTGGCTATTAAGGGAATCGAAGATCCTGGGGAATTTAGATGTATTGCAGAGAACTTTGTTGGCCAAGACGATGCATCAAGCTTTATAGCACTCTTAGGTTTGTGACGATCTTCTTATTTTAAAAAGAAGTGATCACAGACGCAAAAAGTTTAATAAGATAACTTTGGATCACTAGTGTGATCATCAATCTGTAATTACTGTTTGTCACACTTGATTATGTAAACATGTTATTTAAGATCGACGTTCAAAAGTATCGCGCAAGGATATCAGCTGCCAAATAACATAATGTATGCAACCCTTGCACAATTATGCAAAATACATTCCTCCAGTAAATTAAAATGACAGGGAACTACCCAGTAATCTATCTCCCGAAATGACAAGAAAACGCAGGTCAACAGTGTAATTATTGTTAGCAGGAATTTGTAGAGCACTACTTACTTTAAATCTACAGGAGGTGGAAGCAAACCCGGCTGCATAAATAATTAAACGTTTGCGTTTGGTTACAGCACTTGATACCTGCTCCTTTCCTAGGATAGGTTTCTGGTTGACTTGACGATTAATTAAGAGCGAATATTTAACAAGGCTTTTTTCAAAAAAGGAATAAATATTAATGAAAACATGCTTATATCGTGTGCAACATACATTCGATAGATCCTAAGAAACCTGTGGTTATCACTCATGAGAAGACATCCATGAAAGAGGCCAAAGACCGAAGTCCCATCACCTTGACTATTGGTGATAACGTGACAGCACTTACCAATACAAGTATTACCATTCGGTGTCCTACCAGCGGCGTACCAACACCAACTGTGACGTGGGCAAAAGATGGCCAAGAAATCCCTGATGATGGCAGGTACACAGTTGACATTAATGGGTCATTGGTGATTGATGGAGCCCTTCAATATGACAGTGCTCGATACACGTGCACTGCAAACAGTGTTGCTGGTAAAGACAGCGCATCGACCACAGTGAAGATTGTGGGTGAGTTTTTCTGTGTTCTTGACGTCGCACGACTTTCTTCACTTCTCTTTACATTTCAACTAAAACGTTCTGCTGCTAAAATAATTCTGCACGGTTAACAAATACACGGTTGACAAATCCCAGTTAATATAACATGTGATTACTTGACTGACTTCGTCTAAACGTTCAAAAAATCATTGCAGAGCCCGTCAAACCTGTTATCGAGGTTCCCAAACCTGGCCAAAAGATTCCAATTGGTGATGGCAGTCCAGTGACTGTGAACGTTGGTGACAACGTGACAGCAGCTTCAAACACTACTATCACCATCAGGTGTCCAGTTAGTGGAGTACCAACACCAGCGGTTACATGGGAGAAAGATGAAGTCCTAATTACTGCTGAAGGAAAGTTTTCGATCAGTAGTGACAACTCTCTGGTAATTGAAGGTGGCGCCGAAGATGACAGCGCAGATTACACATGTAGTGTTAAAAGTGTGGCTGGAACAGACAGGGAATCGTCAACAGTTACGATAATCGGTGAGTTGAAACTCATTGCCTTTTATTGCTATTCCATTTTAAAAAACTTGAGAACCACAGGCAATGACGATCTTTTATCTCATAGGTTCAGATCCGTTAGGAAATTTTTATGTCATAATGACAATTTCCGTAAGTATTGCCCCCCCCCCCCCCCTCCCAAACCCAAGAAAAAGGTGATGATCTTAACATCATAAAACAGTCAACTCTCGTTATAGCGGACACCCTCAGGACACCGTTTAGTGTCCGTAATAGCGAGAGTCCGTAAAAGCGGGGTGTGAGGAATAGATAATGACGAGCTTATCAGCAGTAGTGAAACTGCTAAGCAGTCGTTGGGAAGGGAGAACGGTGCTTCATCTCTGTCTAAGTGTCGGGAAGGAAAAGTCGCAAGCTGAGGTGAAAAAGTAGAGTCTGTTGTACAGCTACTGAAGGAATTGATGAAAAAATAATTGTTCCAGAAGTCTTTTGAGTTGTGTTTTGACAAGTTATGAACAGTTATGCTACATGCAAAGTTAATTGTGACCGCTTTATCGAGGGTCAAAACAATAAAAAATATTGTTATTTTGGAACCACAAAAGTGTCTGTAATTCAGCAATAGCGAGAGTTCGTAATAGCGGGAGGCATTTCCAGTCAAACCTCTATAGCTTTCGCTGGGGATCTGAATTTGGAAGTTTTAGCGAGTGTCCGTAATAGCAGGTGTCCGCAAGGCAAGAGTTGACTGTACTAATAAATTCGAAAAACATCGTCGCTAGTAATTTATATAACAAATTAAAAAATAATTAAGGGTTAATTGGGATTTACAAGAGTGTAATACTTTGTAACAAAGACGTTGTCTCAATCCAATTGACAAATGGTTTTGAACAGAACCTTTCGCACCTGTGATAAAGACTTCTGACAAACCAAAGACGGTAGAAGCCAAAGACCGAAGTCCCATCACCATGACCATTGGTGATAACGTGACAGCAATTACCAATACAAGCATTACCATTCAGTGTCACGCCAGCGGCGTACCAACACCAACTGTCACGTGGACAAAAGATGGTCAAGAGATTGGTGGTGGTGACACGTTCACAATTCAACAAGATGGATCTTTGCTGATACGTGGAGCAAACGTAGGGGACAGCTCTCGCTACACGTGTACAGCAAAGAGTGATTCTGGTGAAGATAGTGCCTCAAGCGTTGTACAGATTGTTGGTGAGCCTTTAACAAGTCTTAAATGATTGATTGATTGACTGATTTATTGATTGATTGATAGATTGATTGATTGATTGATTGATTGATTGATTGATTGATTGATTGATTGATTGATTGATTGATTGTTTTGATACTTGGACTCACCTTTTTCATAGAAGATTAAAGGAATCCCACATAGGCATAAAAACCGTATTGAATTTCTTCTTGTTATTGTGGCCTGTAAGAATCTGATTTTCGCTCCTAAACGGTGAAAAGGGCGGTAAATGTGTCTGAAGCAAGGGTTGCGAACAGCAGTACCAACCACTTATGCTTTTTGTTTTTCAGAATCTACCAAACCTGTTGTTGAAGTTCCCGAAACTGGCCAAAAGATTCCCGTTGGCGATGGCAGTCCAGTGACTATGAACGTTGGTGATAACGTGACAGCAGCTTCAAACACTACCATCACCATCAGGTGTCCAGTTAGTGGAGTACCAACACCATCCGTCACCTGGCAGAAAGACGGATTACAGATTACACCTGGAGATAAGTTCACAATCACAAGTGATAACTCTTTGGTGATCAAAGCAGCAGCATCCCAAGATAGTGCAACATACACGTGCAGTGTTCGAAGCATGACTGGTACCGACAGTGCATCTTCAACAGTCCAAATTGAAGGTCAGAGCTGTTAAGTAGTTCTTTCTTAGTTGACCTTAGATTAACACTTTATGTAACTTATTTTAGAAAAGAAAGAAAGAGACAGGAGGTAGGTGATATGTTGAAGCATATCAGAAAATCTGGAAACCTTTGAGGAGTATCTATCGCGAAAACAGGTCTTGATGACAAAGTTAGCTTCAGTTTTTCATAAATTGACGATGTGAATAGAGTACTCTTGGCTGTTTGTTAACCTCTTCCATAACGTGCATAGTATTTTATCGTTTTCTTGTCCTCTTTTTATCCTGCTTTTTGTGAACATTGGGCCTTCAAAGACAACATTCAGTAGAAAGATCGATACGTATGACAAGGTAGTCCATAACGCTGAAAAAGTGTACATTTCTTATACAACGGAGAGTTTGGCCATGGATGGAAACTTCAGGCCTCCACCTTAGATGTGCTATTCATCTTCGGTGTTATTTTCACTCCAAAACATTCACCCTTAATTAAGTTATTTAAAAGACCTCAACCATTCCTTTACCTTGACAGAACCTTCTAAACCAAACATCAATATCACTGACAAACCAATGACGATAAAAGCCAAAGACCAAAGTCCTATCATCATGAACATTGGTGATAACGTGACGGCGTTTAGCAATACAAGTATTTCCATTCAGTGTCCTACCAGCGGCGTACCAACACCAACTGTCACGTGGACAAAAGATGGACAGGAAATCCCCCCTGGGGGCAAGTATACAGTTCAGGATGATGGTTCATTGGTTATCCACGAGTCTAATGAGGAAGACACTGCTCGATACACGTGCACTGCAGACAGTGTTGCTGGTAAAGACAGCGCATCAAGTATGGTGCAGATTGCTGGTAAGCTGTGTTATGACCGGTTAACGATAATCGCAAACTCCATGAAAGAAAAAGCTCAAACCAAAGCAATTACCTTTAGTTTCGTGTCGGTTTGTACAAGTTTTAATTCTTATCGTTTTGTAAAGGATATCTATATTAAGCTGAAAGTCGCGTTATTGTTACAATTTGTGCACGAAGGAATTGTATTTTGATGGCAATTATTACATGTACAATTTTGCAACGAGAAACGTGTTTTCAACCTTGTTTGTAGATTTGAAGAAGCCATCAATTCTAGTCCCAAAGCCAGGTCCAAAGCTACCAATTGGAGATGGCAGCACGGTCGTTACACCCGTCGGTAGCCAAATCACTGAGATTGCCTATGTCAGGATCTCGCTGACCTGTCCTACTGAAGGATCACCTCCTCCAAAAATCACTTGGAAAAAAGACGGCGAGGAGCTGCTATCCGGTGGTCAATATGAGATTGATGATGAAGGGACGTTGACGATACTAGAGGCAATAACAGAAGATACGGGCAAGTACACTTGTTCGGCTCAGAATGTAGCCGGTCTAGAGGAAGTGACGTCAACCATTGATATTCTAGGTATGTAACAGAGTAACCCGCTCATGCTCAAGACTTGTTAAGAACAATCCATGAGAACACAGACACTTTTTAAAGATATCTTTGCTTAAAAAGACCAAACAATGTCATCTTTGACTTCAAATGTCCTGCAAAAACTGCACGTGCCCCAACAGTTTTGTCCAAGATAGTGGTTTGTGTAAAAAATATTACGCTGCGTCAAACTTTCCTGAATTTCCTGATAAAATGCGAAGCCACGAAAGGCCAAAACGTTCAAAGGAAACTGTTTTAATTTAGTGTAATCTAACACTAGCTTTAATGAACCTTGGTCGATTTCCGCTAATTGTGGCATCGTTTGAGACCAATTAACACACACGAATTTAGCGTAACTAAAACTAAGGACTAGGATAACGTGGAAGTTTAACAATGAAAAAATAGGAAAAATTGAAGCTATTCCGCATAACTTAACCCAGTAGATAATTTCTCACCCAGGGAAGCCACGATTCTTTAGAAATAATTACCAGCTACTGAAACATCATTATGAATAATAGTTACTACTACAGGATAACAAGTCATGATAACCAGTTGTATTTAGGAATTTACTTTTTATATAGAAAATAAATACTAAGCCTTATTCCGTCTTTATACTAAACAACCCGGGTAAATAAGTATCATTCCTTTTTCAGAACCTCTGGAACCAATTATTCTACCACCAAAAGGTTCGATCATCTCAGATGACCAAAAGCGAATAACAGCAGGAGTGGGCTCAAAGATTGACACAGTAAAAGGTGTTACAATTATAATAACATGCAACGTGAATGGTGTTCCAATACCTGTGTTAAACTGGACCAAAGATGGTCAGGACATTTCACCAGACGAACGAGTGGTACTGCTGGAATCTAACGGAAGACTTGTTATCCGAGACTCTGTTGTTGAAGACAGTGGTAATTACACGTGTACTGCAAGCAGCAGGGCTGGACAGGCTAGCAGCACATCACCCGTGACAGTCTCAGGTAAGCCCGTAAGATTAGTGAACATTCCATTTTTGAGATACTCGAGACCGCGTCGAAAGGCGCCTACATGCCCACGCGAGGAGACATGTTGTAGGGATATGTCGCAGGGACAAAATCACACAAGGGCATGTTGCAGCAAAGGCATGTTGCAGCAATACGTCCCATTGTGACAAAATGGGACGTATTGCTACAACGTGTCTCTGCTACAGTTTCTTGTGCGTACACGTTGTGATTTTGTCCCTGCTATATGTCCCTACAACATGTCCCCTGGGGTGTAGGCACCTTACGGTTAATTTCACAAACACCAGCAGGAAAGTGCCGAAGCATTAAATTAACCGACGCACAGTTGTAATCAGTTTATGGTCTTACTGCTGTTTGTGAATATTTTACTTCAGATTGAAGTAAACATTTTCCAGATGCATCTTTGTGTTTGTTTAAGAATACGTCCTTAGATGATTATTTGAAATGTTCGGGAGTTCTTGTCCTTCAGAAATGCAACTGAGGAAGGCTTGTTGTCTCGTCAAAGTGTTACACTCAGCGCAATAGAAAGGTTTTCAATTGAGAGTTGAAAGTAATCCGGAATTGCTTTACTTCTACAGTGCCCTGTTCTGTGATTGGTTTAACTTACTTAACCACTCAGATGCAAAACCCAAACCAATCGCTTATTGGCGTTGTGCGTTTTCCGACCGGAGTCAAGCGGGGAAAACGCACAACGCCAAAAGCGATTGGTTTGGGTTTTGCATCTGAGTGGTTAAGTAAGCGCTTGACTCCGGTCGCGTGTGTTTGCTTTGTGTTTGCGCAGATGCAAACCAGAAACCCTTATGGGTTTCTGGTTTGTATTAGTTAATCGGGATGTTTACGGTTGCTGTGCTTGTTTTGGTTGTACGAGACCCACGTAAAAACTGCTCTAATTGAAAGTCTAAAGCAGATTTTCTTTTAGCTCATAGCAAGCCCTCAATAGAGCGGTCCACGAAGGCGGTGTCCTGGGATAAAGTAAGTCCTTTGACAGTCGCGGTCGGCAGCAGAGTGGAGATCATAAATGGCTCGTCAGTAACCTTGAGATGTAATTCCAGCGGTTTTCCTTCACCTAAGCTTACATGGACGCGTGGAATTGAAGCTATACCAGTTAATGACAAGTATGAGATCGGTGAACAGACGCTGACCATCCGCAATGTTCAGCATGCGGACGTGGATGAGTACACGTGTACGGCCACTAACCAGGCAGGACAAGATGCTGCCACTACTGAACTTGTTGTCAAAGGTGCGTCCCGTCTTTAAGAATACCTTACAGGACCTATATCTGAGTATGACACAGTATATAAAGTCATTCATCATCAGTCCTTCAGACACAGGCACATTTAATGTCACTGTAGGGCGATATTTGTCTACTTTGGTCTTGGTTCATTTTCTTATAGGCATACGGAAAATTTTGATCCGAAATTAAATTTAACCAGGCAAACTTGTAGAAACAATAAATTGATAGCTATTGTACATTTGAGCATTTGTTGCTAGGTTAAAGAGGAATGTGCTGAATTTTGGGTGAGATGAGTATAAAAGGGTGGAATCGCGCTTATTACGTAAAGTGCAGTCAGGATTTATAGTTGATCCGTCGTACTCCGGATCAAGTAGTTTGCGATCAAGGACCTCCATTGTTATGAGGTATCCCCGCATATTGTTTTCATTTAAGGTAGTGTTCTCTGAGCAGCTTCTTCGCTAGTCGTCCGCGGGGTGAATTACGCGTCAAGTCCACAACGAGAAAGAATGCCCCCAACGCAAGACAGGAAGAAATGACAGATTGTCCCCGGCGAACACCACCCAAACAACTTGTCAGCGGGAGAAAAGGAGCGGTCACCAGCAAAGGCCCGCGACGGAGGGGGCCCGAATGGGAGGGCCGACCGAAAACAGAGAGATGTGTGTGCGAGAGACGAGCTCGGAGAGCGCCAGCACACGGCCCGGACCCGAAGGGGGAGGGGAGACGAGCCGAGGGACAAACCCCCCCCGCCGGAGACGGCCCGCCCGGAGAAGAGGTGGAGGAGGGAGAGAAGGGGGAGAGCAAGGAGAGAGGGAGAGGAGGAGAAGAGGGGCGAGCGGAGAAGAACCGGGGGGGAACCCCTCATACATTGTGCCCTTGCTGCTTTCTTGTGCAAGGCTTTACTCTCACGATGATCTCGACGACCCAGTTGTGTAAACAGGTACTAGCCAACTGTTTGTGTAATATTGACAAAATACTGAAAGGTGACTTGCGATTGACTAGAATACCATCCAAGTAGGATTTCCGTACTCTTAGTCACTTCACTGTACAGAAACTGGAGTTACGTACCAGCAGTGACGGTCACCTGACCTGTACGTAGACGTTCTCGTATTGATAGCCTTTCCATACTTTACCACAGGACCAGGAGGACCAGTTATCGTATCGCACAGCATAAACATCATCGACGTGGACAGCAGTAAACCTGTCGTTATCCCAATAGGTTCCAACTTGACCACTATAGTCAATGCAACTGTGATCATGACCTGCCCCACCAAGGGCTCCCCTCAACCTACCGTCACGTGGAAACATGAGGGGCGGTTTATAGTGCCAGGAGGGCACCAAAGGTACCAAATGAATGAGACAGCACTGATGATCAGAGGAGTACGGCTGGACGATGCAGGGCGATATGAGTGCACGGCATTGAACATCTTTGGTCGTGATGCTGAGTCACTGTTACTCGCTGTCACAGGTAATATAGGCACATTCCGCTCGACAGTATTTCTTATACTGATTGACCTTAAGTTCGGGTCAAAATACCGTAATAACGAGGCAGTGTGTAAAGGAAATGAGTCGTGGCAGATTTTAAGGACGCTCACAGCGGTTTCCAGCACTTTTTAGATCTTAAAGTGTATATGACGTGATGCACATTTGTGGTGCCAAGTTCCAAGAGCACTGCTTTAATAGTTTTAGAGATATTGTTTATTCAGTATTTTACCATTTTTTAGAGTCATATCTTATGACATCATCACTGATCTAATTTGCATAATACAAAAACGTCAATATCTCTGAAACGAAAAAAGATATTTCGAAAAGAAAAACGCCATTCTTCTGTATTTCGAAAGGCCTTTCAAATAAGCAGAGAATATTTTTCATGTCATATACACTTTAAACTTTGTTAGGTTAGTTCAACGAATCTTAAAGAGTTGCTTCTATAATAATGATATCAACCAAATGTCCAATCATCGCTGAACAAGCTCGAGTTATCTTCATGACGTGACTGGTTGCCATGGCAACAGTACAACCTGCTAAAAACGTCCCTTATTTTCCCTTTTAGCGCTTATACCTCAAAAACGAGTCCAGTGACTCCCATTTTTTATCACTGAATAATGATCAGCATATTAAGATAGAGCTTTCTGCAAATTTAAAAAAAGATTCTCTTGAGCCGTTTCAGAGCCACCTTAAACTTTCGAAAAAAGCGTATTTCAAGCGTCTCTCCCCATCTAAAGGTGTTCAAATAATTTCTTGAAATGAATGGTTGAAGTAAAGCAACTGAGTTTCGAGTGTCGTAAACTAGGTTACAGACAGGAATTTGGTTGTTTGGTTGTTCGTGTCGAGAAATGCCCATATAAAACAACAGAGCTATCCATTTCAACCCTGAAAAGCCCTTTACCATAGACACAGTTTCGTTCACTGTCACGCAAACCGAAGTTTAATTTCATGGCTGTCACACAAAATGCCAATGCATTTCTTTTTTTCAGTGCCTCCACTGATCAGCAATGTCAAAGGCACGTTTGAGATAACAGACATCAGGGATCTTGTTTCCATAACAACCGGTGCCGTGGTCACCATTCCTAGGGGCGTGGCTGTCAGGATAAAGTGCATAGCAACGGGCGTCCCGCCCCCGAATATAACTTGGTATAGACAAGGAGAGAATTCCAAGGAAAGATCTTTACTAGTGCCCAATGGAAATCTGAAAGTAATGAAAGATAATTCACTCCAGATAACACGTACATTAGTGGTTGATGCTGCCTACTACACTTGTGTGGCAACTAACATCGCCGGCCAACATGAAGGAACAACGCATTTGAATATTGGAAGTAAGGAAATACAGAAACGTAATGTACTGTTTATGTGTGTGCTCTGTATTTTGCGTTTCTTGTAGATAAAACCAGTCTATCTAGTCTTTCTCGTTGTCTCGTTATTCAACAAAAGAAGGAACGAGCGAACAGAAGAGCAAAAGTATCACGGAGACAATGGAAAAAACGAAAGAGCCGAATAAGCTACCAACGAACGAACGAACAAATGAACGAACGAACGAGTGAGTTATTCAATAAACGAACGAACGAGCGAACAGAAGAGCGAACGTTTCAGGAGACAACGGAAAAAAGAAAGAGCGAATAAGTAATAAGAACGAAGAAGAAAGAAGAGAAGACAAACGAACGAACGAACGAATGAGTGAGCGAACGAAAGACAAACAGATTGTGCTGACCGACCGACCGATCGACCGACCGACCGACTGTGCGACTTCAATTTTTTTGTTCACTAATTAATACATGAATTTAATAGATCATTTATTCATTTTACTTATCACATACGTTCCTCTCGTCTTAACTAAAGCTCCTCCAGAGATTCCGAGTTATTGGCGAGGAGTGAAATCTCGATTTAGTGACCACGCTCGGGACTTAAGAACAACAGTTGGTGCCCTGGCTACAGTCGTTAAAGGAGCAACCTTGAACATCAAATGTGCTGCCGTCGGTAACCCTAAACCAACGATCAAGTGGATTGTAGCTACTACAGGCCGACAGACACGTCACACTGTCTTGAATGACGGCACATTAGAAATACCAAACGCTGACCTTGATGATGAAGGAGAATACACTTGTATTGCTAACAACTCGTATGGAACGCTCAATAGGACTACAACTGTCAGCATTTTAGGTAACAAGAGATAAGCTATTGCACAGTGAGTTCTGTACTACCATTCTTGTCCAAACCATATTTAATTAAATTATTTTATTCGCGATAAAAGTGTTCGTCAATTACGGTATCCATTGGCTTACATATCAAACTTGGAACCAGAAATGAACTTCTTAAAAATAAATAAATCGATATTATTTAACGAGGGTTGCACATAACAGTCTTGCGACTGACAAACCTGTGGCCCCCGGATTCCCAAACGAATTGGAATTAAGAAGTGTTGGTTTTTGTGTAGGAAGGAAAACCGGAGAACCTGGAGAAAAACCCTCGAAGCAAGGACGAGAACCAACAATAAACTAAACCCACGTATGATGCCAGGACCCATGCCACATTGGTCGGAGGCGAGCGCTCTCAACACTGCGCCATCCCTGCTCCTCACCCCTTCACCTTTAAATTATGTGATATTCTTCTAGTTCAAACAATAAACAAGTTTTTTTGTTAGGAAAATGGGGTGTGGCATATTGGTTATCGCGCTAAGTATTGACGTCAACATTTTTTTAATTTCTTTGCAGTTCCTCCCGAAATCCTAGAACGCCATTTTAGACATCTTTACAATAAAGAACAAATTGCGGGCCATGCAATGGCCCAGATGGAGGTAAAAAGAAGAACAATTTCTTCCATCACCGTAGAAGAAGGTTATAATCTTATATTGATATGTACAGTGAGTGGAAAACCCAGACCGCATGTCACGTGGTCAAGAAACAGAGTTTTGATCAGGAATGACACCAGACATTTGTTATTGCCGAACGGTGTGCTATTAGTGCGACATGTCCTCGTCAAGGAGTCGGGTCAGTACAAGTGTGTCGCTACAAACCTTGTTGGCAAAGATCAAGGAATTGTACAGGTTACTGTTAAAGATCAGGCAAAGGGTGAGTAGGTAACAAATTTTTGTGCATTCAAAGCCGCAGTGCCGGTGTCACCATGTGCTTCTCTTTAGAATGGCAATTTGAAAAATAAATGGCATCAGAGCTCCACACGCACGAAACATTAGGGCAATCAGACAGACAGACGGACGGTTGTATGGGAGGGACTTAAGGGATTTGCGGTATGGCAGTATTGGCCTTTTTTTTTTGTAAATAGGGTTTCGTTAATTATTTTTCAGCCGCCCCCACTTTTCAGATGTGAGTTCGTTATGAAATTTTCTAATATCAGGATAGACGGAGGCGGAAAATTTATACTTGCCTCAGTTGCTAAACTAAGATCAGCTAATAAATGATTTGAAGACTGTTAACCCCTCGTTATTATTTACTTACAGGTTATTGGAAAGTAACGGATTGGAGCAAGGCAAGTTTTTTTCTACTTTAAATCCATCGGTGACTGATCAGTTATAAACTAAAACACGACAAAAAGCAACAGCAATTGTCTAGATAAGGAGCAGGAGTTAAAGATATCAACAAGTACCTTAAAATACTAACAAAACGTTTTTTTATTCAAATGACAACTCAGTCAAAGAAGTTTAAAAATCTCAACTAGTAGAGGGCTGGCCAGATAGCTATATACAAGACAACCAAACACAAATCCCTCCAGTGGCAGGAAGGAGGATTTTGAACCCGGGTCCGGGTTACAAGTCCAGCGTCCTAACCACTAGGCCACGCTGCCTTCACATTCAAACAGAACGTTTTGACACAATAGCAAGCACTTGCTCAATCTACTATCCTGTGATAAAATCAATACACAGACATGTTCAACTGTCATGTGACTGTTGTTTTTTTAGTGTGGTAACTGCGTGACGCATCTCCGTGGATGGCAGGAACGACATATCAGCTGTATTGGTCCGGGTGGTATCGTTGTTAGTGACCTGCACTGTATCCACAAGCCTAAACCAATCAAACGGCAGCGCTGTACTCACAGAGACTGTCACGTGATTTGGTCGCCTTCTGTTTGGTCAGCGGTAAGTAGAAACAAACAGAATTCGAATCGGGCTCCCTAGTTTGTTTGTTGGTTTGTTTTTGACTGACTGACTGACTGACTGACTGACTGACTGATTGATTGATTGATTGATTGATTGATTGATTGATTGATTGATTAATTGATTGATTGGACTGACTGACTGACTGACTGACTGACTGACTGACTGACTGACTGACTGACTGACTGACTGACTGACTGGCCGGCTGATTGACTGACTGACTGGCTGGCTGATTGATTGATTGATATTTTTCCTATTCTTAGTGTTCTCGATCGTGTGGGTTACATGGAATTAAACTACGGAATGTGAAATGCGTATTTGCAAAAAGCTTGAAACCGGCAAAAGGACAGTGTGGATGGCAGGAACCGCCTTCCTTACAGGAACCCTGTAACAGAAAATCGTGTACTAGAGGTTAGTAATTGTCAGTGATTTTGATTTCGGTCACATAAATTTTAGTTATTGTGTTAGTTTATGTCAGTCCACTGTATAATAAACCTTTATGCCAATATGCCAATACGCTCTGTACTGCGCCTTTCTGCCAAAAGCTTAGGGGCGTACCATTATAAAGTAAATAAAGGTACCAAGCAAAACAATTCGTAAATTTGCGTTGAAAGTAAACCTTTGCTCCCTTTTCCCTGGGCGGGGACTTCCATGTGAAAGATCCCCAGGGGTACTCAGGTATATTTTGGGTGGGTATGTGCCGCCCGGGTCTCCAAAGTAGCACCCCGTTTTAGAAAGAATTTTCATTGAAAATGATACCCCGTTCTAGAAAAAGGTCAACCTTTTAACACCCGGTTTAGGCTGCTAGTAATTTTAAACTTTCATACGTTCGAAATGCTATACCCCGTTATAGAAATTGTCTCTAAAATGGATACCCCGTTCTAGATCGGGAGCCCAAAATCACGACCCCGTTTGGGCGGTACATACCTGGATAGGCATTTTGGGGGAGTATCCCCCAAGTTGTTTTTGAGGGATTTCACAAAACACCAGATTTACTAAGCTATTTTGCTGTTGCATCATTGTAAAACTTCTTTCTTTCTTTCTTCTCTCCAGCTAACTGCGTAGACAAAGTCAAATACTGCGATAAAGTCAAGAAAATTGGAATGTGTTCCGTCTATTCTCGCTGGTGTTGCAACACATGCCACTGAAAATATATGCTGAATAATAAGACTACCTATTAAGAATTCACACAAATAAATATTCTATTTATTAAACAAAAACGCTTAGAGAATTTTTTTTTATTTTTGTTTGCCGACTCAATTTAACGGCATTCAAAGCTTTAGTGAAGACACAAAACATCGAAGGCAGAAAGGAAATTTGAGACACTGGGAAAACTTAATTAAAATACATTTTCCTAACGACCTCAAATTTATTGTCTCAATTTGAAATAAATTTGGAAAACCCGTTCCCGTTCGTGCTGCCAAGAAAAGAATCTTAGCTAGCAAAGGAGAAATTTTGTCATGGAAATAATAAGGGCAGTTGAATAGTACAATAAAGTTAGTATAATGTAAAAAGAACGCCTCAGCTTCAAGTAAAAATAGAATGAATATAGGTTATTTTTTAATGTTCGCCAGCTTTACAGTAATGGGAAATGGATACAAATTTGTATAATGTCTGAGATATTTTAAAAAATAAAACAGTCGACCCGTGTTGGTTTGCCATGTGTTTGTTTTAACAGTTATCGAGGGCGTCCAGGGGCTTTTGGGCACAAGGGTCACTTATTTCAAGGGAACAAATAAAGGAAGTCGAGGTTATTAATTGGGAACAAGGGGAGTTCTCATTCCGGTGTCTCTTGTTTGAATTTTAAAACATCCCATGTGACTGTTTATGAACACCTCATGCCCGCTGTCGGAAATTGTAAGAAAATTGTCGACAGAATGCGATTTACTTCACTTATTCCTTTCCAATCTCTGTGGAGCATAGGTCCATGAAAACCGTCCGCCATCTTTATGTGTTTTGGGCTTTTCGAGACCTTTCCATGTGGGCAAAGAGGGAAGCTGAAATAGCGTTGTTCTGATGCACGAGTTAATGTAACGTGATAATTAAATGATTTTGTTTTATGGCTAAACATGTTTCCCCAACAGCGCGCGCTCTTATTGGCTAATTTGAGGTCACTTGACATCTAACAATAACTGTTTCCCGCCAAAAGTCTCTGAGCGGGCAACATTGCAAAATCTGTGACGTCAGAGGATAACATTGCAATGTTGCCCGCGAATGTTGACCGACGACCGTTTTTTTTTTATCAAAGTCTCCGTCGTGCTACCTTATAACACAACACTTAATGACTGATCCCTCGGGAAAACAGTTTATTTTGTTTCCCTCGAATCTCAATGTTTCCTTCGGCGAAACATTGAAATTCTCGGAAAACAAAATTAACTGTTTTCGTCAGGAACAGTCATTCAGTGTATATAAAGTAGTTCTAGTTAATCTACACTGTGTTTGTTTTAGCATCCAATAAAAAGTCCTGACGTAATTGTTTTCACGGTCCCGCCGCTCGTTTTTGCCTCCTTTTTGCCCTCGCGACAACAAAACCACCGGCAATGCAAGCTCATGGCATCGCAGAATTTCCGGAAATTGTTTTGCGATATCGCAGTATTTGCCGAATTTTTGTACGGTGTTACAGCGCTCTCCAACATTGTCCCCGTCAATAAAACCAAATAGAATTATTATACAAGCATATTAGTGAGACATTATTCGAAAAAAAAATAAGGAAGCACGATCCCAATCAATTATTTATAGCTCAAAAACGCCGAAAGACGGGAATTTGGATGCTGTTAATGTAGCTATTTGGAACGATGCCTGGATGTAATTATACACTGAAAGCAAGACATTACCACGACTCACGCCATTAAAAATTTATTATGAAAAACAAATTAAGTCCCCAATATCAACATAGAAATTCTCCTTGCCTGTCTCCTTGCCTTTAGCATGGCAATAATTGGGAGAATTTCAACATTTCTCATCTCTAATAACCTGTATGCTTGAATTTGTATCCATATTTTTAAAATAAAGATGTTGGCGCACACTCTGGGAACGGAGACTTTAGTAAGATAACTCTTTGCAAGAAAAAAAAAAAAACGCTTGCATCGTAAAACTTAACAATCGATTTCCTATTCAGAAAGTTCGATCAATAATAAGAAGCAAACTGTTTTTCTCAGTTTTCAACAACTCGAAATGCAAAACGAACAAGCAATTACTAGGCTAATGGATGTTGTGAGCTGTGATCAAATAACATGAGTTCTCTTATTGGATAAAACCGACATGAAAATAGTTTACTGGTACAGAAGAAAGTCATAATAACTTCAAAGTTCCACTCAGTTAAGTTTGCTCGCATGAGCTCCGAGGCATGAGCTTCGCATTGGCAACGTCGCAGTAAAAATTTTCTTTTACCATGTTTTCCGTTTTCGTTTGGCCCGTTCTATTCCTTGCTTTTACTCTGATCTCTGAGGAAACTCAAGGTAAGTTATGTTGTGTTGTGCACACGAGACCACCCTTGTTTTCTCTGTTTGTGTTATACCTCATTCAGTTAATATCAAAATACGCTGCACTAGAAGCAATCTGTTAGAAAGTTAGTTCGCTTCCATTGGAACATTCTTTGTTTGCTTGTTTTCCTTATATATTGTATTTCAATAACGCAAAAGCTGGTTAGTTGATATATTATGGGTGTAAATTAAACTATTAAAATAGAAAATAAATCTACGAAAATTAAAAAAGCCAGCTAGTGACTATTATGTAAGTTAGCTGTAATAAATAATGGATCCTGTAATCTTATTCTTTGGTTATTCCATTGAGGTACAGTTAAACCACAAACTGTCTATAAACAGGAGTCGAAGAAACATCGATGAAGTTGGATATAAAATTGACAAAAATTGGGGTTTAAAATTTAAAACACAGAATAAAAAATGATATGGCGCTTTTATCACTTTCGTAAGAAAAGTTGAAACGATCACTTGTAAAAACGGTAAAAATTCCGAAGAACTTCTTTGTCAACAATTTTCGTTTCCGTTCTAATGTGTTGAAAAAGCTTTGTGACAAGAAACAATTTTAAGCTGCAGGTGGCTTGATAAAATATTCCCTTTTAATTTATATGAAATGCTGTAAAATGCAAGAACCTTCTAATATGAAAGTCTGCGCCATATAAACTAATTAACTAATTATTTTTAAATGACGTTCTTATTTTTATATCATAATTTGCATGTCAAAAGGATGTTTTTTTTACTCTGGAGAAGTTTAATAGCGTTTTCTGTTTCATCTATTGTGTTTTAAATTTGCCTTTTCTACCACCAAAAATATAAAATACGCAACTTTTATAATTAACTTTCGTTAGAAAAGTTCAAAAAGGACGAATTGAAAGGACTTGTTAAGTTACTACAGAAGCATATCACCTGTTACTAACATAATGTTTTAGCAGGTGGCTCACGACTAAATATCGTTGCAATCCTTTCTGTTGTAATCTGTTGTGTTTTATCTGTGTTTTTCTTCTTGGTACCCAAAGCAAGCTGCTCAGTATACGTACTTTATAGCATGTAAAAAAACTACTGAATATCTCTTGCAATGTACTTGAAATAAAAAAACAAATATTTGTCTACCAGTGAGACAAAAAAAGAAGCAACTCAGTGATAGGATTAGGTTTCCCGTGACGTCACATAGATGTGAATCATCATCGAATTCTGTTTCATTCTCGATTTTCAAACCTACATGAAGTGGCCGTGCTTTATTTAAAATGCATAAGTACTTTAGTTTTGTTTTCTCAAAAAAGTCACATCCAGTTTGCAGTTTTGTGCGCCGTATTGAGCAGAGCCGCAGAAGCAAAAATGTGCCCTCGATGCCTGAAGACATCACTGTTTTAATAGTGTATGCATTTATGAAAGATTGTAAATTTGATGAGACAGGTAGTGTTGTAAACATTTTTCTAAAACAGTAATTGATTTTTTTTTTAAATATTATAAGTTAAAAAGTTTATTCTTGTTGTTTCATCCCAGAAACAAACATTTTGCCACATGACGATACCTCCTTCAGTCAGACTTTTAAACAGCACCAGTTCTTGAAAGACGAGTTCCATTACCTGAATATGCCGAGAGTTGGAATATTATCTGTGTACGATGTCTTTGATTGCACCTTCGAATGCCTTACCAATCCTTTGTGCTTTTCTGTGAACCTGGCCGCCTCCAAAGGAGCTGATGGCAAACTTTGGTGTGAGTTGCTGTCTTATGATAAGTACAGAAACTTTACGGAGTATAAAGGAAACAAGACTTCGCATCATTTTGCCATAAAGGTGAGGTTTGATTACAAGATCAAAATAAAGCCAGCTATTTAAAAAAAAAAACGGTAGAGCCTGCTGTCGAGCTAAGTGGCTCATCACCGAGGCCGGAGCTTATCTCGGTTTCTGGAGCATTAAGCGGCTAGGAGTATTTCTTCTTCCACTGGTGGGATGGTAGTCCATCGCAGGGAACCTCCAGCAGTAAATTTGCCGGTACCCATTTATACGCCTGGGTGGAGAGAGGCACTACATATGAGAGTAAAGTTTCGTGCCTAATATCATAACGAAGTGGCCCAACCAGGGCTCGAACCAGGACCGCTTGATCCGGAGTCCGGCGCACTAACAATTAGGCCACCGCGCCTCCGACAAAGCCAGCTGTTACCAGCAATTTTTTTTCCTGCCTTAAGTTGTGCTCTGCTTCCAATCACAAGTAGTTCATGCTTTGCTCAATTGACGAACAATGTTATCTTCTTATTTCAGTCGCCCTGTTCTTCCACGCCATGTCAAAACGGTGGTGCATGTGTGACGAACTATGAAGATGGAACGTTTGAATGCCTTTGTGACAAAGGGTTTATCGGCGAATATTGCGAGCAGGGTAAAGTCATTATTATTATTATTATTATTTTTTAAAAAAAGTTTGCAATTTTAATCTAGCACAGCTCGGCTGTCGAAATTTATTCGAGTTTTTTATATCCGAATTTCCTTTAATTTGTTGTATTTTCCTTGTTTGCACTTCGCTGTTTGCATCAATCTATAGGCCAAGTAAAAAAACAATGTTTTTCGTCCGGATTTCTATAAAAAAGAGAGCGGGTGGGCGGGTTTTTTTTTTGTTATTTATTATTCTTTTCCATCGTCGAATTCTCCAGAAGCGAACTTGTAAAATAAAACCTGCAAGGTAATTGACCGGTCCAGTACGGACCTAGCGTGCCGAGGCTTTAAAATTATGAACTGAATTCGTATTAAAGCGCAGACAAAAGCCATGTCTTACAGAATTTTCTTTGTCCTTAATTGAGGAGAACTAGATACAACGTGAAAGTAACGCCCGCTGGTTTTTGTTCGTTCCAACTTTTCCAATAACAAATAATAAAAAAAGAATCAGGCGGGGACGAGAAACATTTGCTTTTTTTTTGCTTGGCCTAAGCTATAGTAAAAAGCTGGACTTTGATCATTCGGCCATAGAGGAAATAAAGGGAAAACAATTAATAAATTTGTAGCAAAACTTTTTTTTCTACAAGAGCGCTATAAATTAATATGTTAATTTGTTTCTATCTCTTTCAGCGGTGAAATCGTGCAAGGACCTGGATAACGTATTCAAGTAAGTCAGAGTTCTACTGATAAAATAAGCTTTAGCTGTCCTATTCGAAGTCATTCGGGTCAAGCAATACTTTCATTGCTCTCTATATATATCCCGGCATAATATATCGTCAAACCGCTTCAGGGACAGCGTTTTGTTTGTTTTGTTTTTTGTTTGTTTAATTTGTTTATTTTTACAGTAAAACCAGACGTTTGCCAAGATCATACTTGCTTTTATATTACTTCTAGCATTGTAGACTTCTGAAAGTGTTTAATCCTCTTTATAAATCCTTTTATTACAATTCATTGTGGCGTATTAGTAGTAAATCTCTAGCTCCTTATATTTAACAGGTCAAACGCGAGTCAGCTGGTTACTCTACACTTAGACTCAAAACCAACTGCCGTTCTCTGTCACTTTGGAGATTTTGGATGTGGAGATGGGGGATGGACACCGGTTATGAAGATTGACGGCAACAAGGTAAAACATTCAAGCTTAATTTCATCTAATGTCGAAATCATGAATGCAAGTTTCGATGTTTGAAAAAGAAATTGTAACTTTTTCTTCATCTAACACTATTTATCCGGATCGATTTAGACCAGAAAACTGTTTACACCAAAACTATTTTTTTATCACATGGTCAAACATTTGGTTGTAAGGAATTAGATAAAAAAGAGTAAAAAAGTGATGTTAAATAAAGGACTTGTGTGCCATGTCGTTGTATGTACAAGACTTTTACGGGGAACCAGACTCACAAATAAAAAATAAAAGGAAGCAGATACTAAGTCACCGAAGAGTAATTCACGATTACCAGAACTGATTTGGGAAACCAGAAGAATTCAAACAAACTCAGGCTGTTGCTCAGTTCTGGCGCAGAATTGAACAGAAGATATTCGGTTGATTTTAAAACGGAAAGTGGTGTATGATCATGAGTACAATGTCCAAGGACTGGGTGGGAATGACCTTCATTGAAAAAATTAAAAAAATTGGATCGATGACGTTTGTTCAAGTGGTGAATCGATTAATTTTTTCTATTCTTCCGCAGACTACCTTTCATTATAACTCGACATACTGGAGTGATAAAAATAAGTACAATCTTCCTGGAGGAAAGACTGGGTTTGACACACAAGAGACCAAGTTGCCAACCTACTGGAACACATCCTTCTACAAGATATGTCTCGGTATGAAGGTTGGCCAACAGCTCAACTTCATGGTCATCAACAAGCAGGCCGACTCTCTGTACTCACTGATCGCTGACGGGCAATACCGCGCCACCTCACTGGGTCGTAACACGTGGAAGACGCTGATTGGTTCAAATGCTTCCTTACAGCACTACTGTAACAAGGAAGGGTTTAATGCCGTTGGTAATAGGAGTGAACTATCCAAGGCAAGAATAGGTATAATTGGTAACGAACAAGATGACTGCTACTCTTGTGATTCCAGAATCGGGTTTGGTACAGGTGGAGACCCGGATGACAACACGTGTGGAAACGAGGCTTTATTTTCACCAGATAATGGCGTTCAACACATCAAAGCCATGGGTTATATCTTGGTGCAATGACAGCTACCAGTAATAATTGCAGATATCAGATCTTAGCCATCAGTTAGAAAACTCGTCATTGCTTAGCTGACAATTAAAATTTTGTCCAATTCTCAGTTATCATGTCAAACCCTATCCTACAGAACGTCCCTTATTTCAAGCCATTCTAATACAACCTGTGCGTAACTGTGATTAATCGCAGCGCAGTCACGTGAACTGCAGGCGCACTTGTGCGAGGATTACGGCGCGGAAAAATGGAATTAAAACTCATTTTCTTGGATCTCTACTATTTTCTTTCCACTTTTTCAATTCTTCATTATTCTTAGTAATGAGGACTGTTTTTTATTATTAATACACTTGCAAACAAGCCATAAAAAAAGTGGCTAAAACACAGCGGATCGTTCGAACATTGTTTAAGAATCCTATAACTAGATTGATTGATTGATTGATTTATGTGTAATACAGACCCTACCTCCAAGAATTTTTAACCGAAAATGTGTACTTGGCTCACTGTAGCTTGTGCGAAAACCGATTATATCAGTGGAGAAGTCGGTTGCTTATGAACGTGGACCTGTTTCGAAAATGTAAATTTTTATACAAATTGTCAAGAACATTGCGGCTTAAAAACTTGTTGTATATTTGATAAATGCTTTCGACTCTCAATTTGTAGTATATTTCTGTTATTGCCTTTGAGCTGATTTTGTAGCTTACTATAATTTTAACAACACATAAGCTTATATTTATAATAGTATATAATAATAATTTAAAATAAATGAAAGACTTTTATTTACCCTGAATGGCCAATCAGTGATCACTAGAACACTGGTGTTAACTGGCGATCAGCATTTACAATATTTATATTATTATACAGAATTATTATAATATTTATATATTTCTTGACACGACTGCATCAAATTTTCTGTACTATCGTTATTACAAGAGGGATCAGAATAAGTAACATACAAGTTATTGCATAGTCTGTACATCTTAGTGGAAACGGCTGATTGATGGATCAGTATCAAGTATTCCAAACACCAATAAAAGCACGAAGTAACTTGACGATCATTTTGAAGTCTTAGTTGACATTATTGACATGGGTGTATGGTTAGTATGTGTTTTGCATAAGCGAGATCTTGGGTAAACGCTGTGACAGAATCTATTCGAATTGTTTTTTGGTTGAAACAGTGAAAACGCTTCATCATGCATACAGCGGACATACGCACATTGTTCAGGCAACCTTTAATTAGCCATGTTCTAAACGAGCAGGAAACTGGGTACAAACATATTTTCTCTTCGGTACAAACATTCAATATCGATTGAATTGAAAAATGGGGCATGTCATCTGAAAGAGCTTCCAAAAAGTAGTAGATTCACCAAATTTGACGGTAATTTGTTTAAACCCAACGGCATGGTACGCTTAGTATGGATTGGAGGGACAGGCGTCCTCCAATCCATACTAAGCTCTCTTATTTTAAAAGTGTACCATACCATTGTGTTTAAATCAATAACCATCAAATTTGGTAAATTTACTAATTTTTGGATGCTCTTTCAGATGACGTGCCCCATTTTCAATTCAATCAATATTGAATATTCGTACCAAGAAAAAATATGTTCGTACCCAGTCCCCTGCTCGTTTAGAACATGGCCAATTCAATCTCAATTTTAAAATGTCAGAATTTTTGGGTCCAAAATTCGGAAAGTCTAGAAAATTTTGGGCGCATTTTTAAACTATTTTGGGAACAACAATTTAAAATGTCAAAAAATAGTTGGTCAATAGTGTTATTTCCAAAAGGTACTTTACTGTTCGGAACTGGATATGTTCACATCAAGGTGTAAGGCATTAAGGAAATCTTGCCAACTACAGCTTCATTTCTGCCCAAATTTTAAAGGAAGATCACTGTCTTTGTAGTCGCAGTTTCCCAGTGCTTTTGACCTTGTGCAGTAAAGGAAAAAGGTTGTGGGTTTGAGAATGCCATATGCGCAAGAAATATTTAGCTCAGCAACCTTTTTTTGTGTTTGCGCACGCTCCGTATCCAAGCACCGCTATGAAGTTCGCCCCAGGCTCTATTTTCGGGGGGGGGGGGGGTACTCACCATAATGGCCTATACGGGGAGGTTCGAAAGGGGTACCCTTTTCAGGCTCCAAGTATATAAAAGGGTAGGGATTTCACAAATTTAGGTGTATGAAAGGGTAGGGAAATCTGCCATAATAATATTTTAAAAGGCCTTTACATTAAATATTTCGAGCAGACGCAACTTTTGGCTGTTTCGTTTTAATTAATTAGGCGCTACATAAAAAATGACAAGTTTTAGGTAAATGTGATGTCGTGTAGGTATATGAAAGGGGTGCCTTTTTGCAATAAAATGTATACAAAAGGGGTACATTTTCTATCAAAATGGTATATAAAAGGGTAAGGGGTTGGATCTCCGGGCGGAGCCTCCCCGTACAAAACTTTTTCGAGTACCCCCCCGGGGGCTCTATTGAAAAAAAGCTTGGCTGCTTTATACTTAATCGAATCGACCTTGCCGTGGGTCTGTTCAAGATATTTTGAAAGGCCCTTGTAATAACTAAAATAAGTTTTTCCTATCCTTTCGTAAACTCCGACTCGTGAAATCCCAACCCTTTTATATGCTTACAGTCTGAAAAAGGTACCACTTTCGCGCGGAGCCTCCCGTCCAGTACCTTATAGGGGTACCACGCGGGGCCTTCCTTCCCAAGGGCTCAGAATACAACTCTTTTATACACGTGCGCCAAACAACAGTACAGTAAAGACAACAGTAAGCATCATTGTTAAAATATTTGTACCGGTAATTATACAAAACAGTTTCTAAATTCAAATTACAAATGCTGCACCAAAATGTGGTCAATTTCAATAATTTACAAAACTGCAAAGAAAGTTCAACAGATGTACACAAGAATGCCATGCTTCACAAAACAATATACAATACACTGCGATCATTCGATTGACGGCAATCTTCGAAATAACGAATAACCTACATTTATGTATTTAAACTTAATTACGATAGATGAATCTGAATAAACACCTTTCAAGTGTCCTAATACTTTAAAACTTGTGAAAGCAGCTACTGTACGGCTTTTAATTCGATATCAATTCTCAAATGGACATTTCATTCGAAATAAATAAATACTGGTCAGAAAATCAGGTATGGCGTACGTCCTCTATCTGTAGATCAGTTAGTTTGCTTTCAGATGGAACTCAAAGGTGCATCAAAAAAAAGGTGTCTCAAAGAATTTTCTTAGATGACGACTTGCAGGAAGAGTAGTGCGCTTTTTCATGCACTGTAACTTGTAGAAATCTTTAGTTTTCTTATTGCTCAAAAATGAAAGTATTCAGTGACGAAAAAGCGCTTAACTGGAACTAACTACACGAATTCTTTCTTGCTACAACACTGTGTCATTAATCAACGGCTACAATTACGCGAGTTCTAAAATCGTTTTCACTTCAAAATTCTTCTTGAGAATTGTGTTATTAAAAAATTCCTTAATTCAATTTACTAATAGCCCTATTTAAGAAACTGCTATATCGGTACTAAACGCATTTTCAGGTATAGTCTGAAACATTTTATGCCCTGTTTCGGTCTCATGATCGAACACAAATGTTCCTTTTCCCTTCATGAGCGCATCAGAGGGACAACTGACTCGGGGCCACACGTAGTCATCGTCGTACACGGTATCCTTGGCGAGTCCCTGGGAGGTCTTGAACAGGGAGCTCCGATCACGGAACATTTTGGGAGGAACAACGTTAAATCTCTTGTACTTATCCAAAAATTCCGACTTCTCCGGGCTCTTTTCATGAACTGGAGGGAAAATTTCATTTTTGATCCCTGGGCCTTTTGAGTGGACGACCGGTTCGTAGGACCATTTAAAACTGAGGCCATAGTTGGTCTTGTCGTCAAGCGCGTCTTCTCTTCCAAATCGCAGCTTTGTGCGTGGTCTGGCGTTCCTAGCTGGGACAGCTTTCTTTCCAAAATGGGCGTAGTCCATATGTGTGGTCTGACAGTCCATGGCCCCATCTGGTGTTTTGTACTTCTCGGGTTCTTTTTGCTTGCGTGGCGAAACTTCCCAGCTCTTGAAATCTTCATTTTTCGTGGTCTCCCTTTGCATGGGATCAGCACTCTTAAACAGATCGCTGACAGGATTAAAGATTGGAGCTTTGGGCGCGCCACGGAGGTCCACAAAATCTTCCTTGAAAACCGAGTTGCTGCTGAAAGGCTCTTCGGGAGGCACACGTTCCTCTCTCTTCCGCTCGTATCGCTGTGGAATCTCTTTGTTTGTGAAATCTGTCCTGTAGTGCGTGACAGATGACACTGGACCATCGTACCTTATCTTGTCGGGCTGGCGCGCGGTGGGGCGCGGTGGCTGGTTAAACCTTTGAAAATCTTGTCGGTGGATTGACGTTTCTTTAAAACGATCGGCAGGCGGCGCGTAAGAGTTGCTTCGCGTCACACGGTGAAATTGCGGAGTCCAGCCTTTGTAGTCGTCATGTGAGATTGACTTGTAGACTACCTTAGCTGAAGGAGCTCGCATGGTCTCTCCACGGAGGTATGGGGGCATTTTAGCGGGTATTGCACGCACTCCACGGTAATGCTCACGGTGCTCTGACACAGTTTCAAACGGGTTTGGATTCGGCACATATTTCTCCGGCTCCTTCTGCTTGGGAGGACTAACCTCAAACGGTACGAAGTCTACCTTATGCGTGGTGTCTTTATCAATGTCGCCTTTGCTATGAAGTAGATCTGCTGGACGGTGAAACGGTCCCCTGGTACGCTGCCCTGGCTGATAATTTGTCCGGTACTCCGACCTCACGTGACAGCGATCTTGATTGGATTTGTTGACAATCCTGTTTGGACTGGCACCCTCATGTGGGCAACGATGGCGTCTGTGGAAGAAAAATGTAATTTCAGGATGGGATGTTTTAGAGTTCTTATGAAATAACGAGCCAGTAACTATTCATAAGGGGCGCTTTTTAAAATGGTGCGACAGCAACGCTCTGTAGCGTTCCCAAAAGGCCACTTCCGAGTTACACTTTGCCTCTGTTTCAAAACGAGTCTACGTGCGAAACCGTTCAAATGAAAATGAGTTTGATTTGCATGAAAATGGACCTGTAGATGAAACTCATTTTCATATGAATGGTTTCGCACTTAGACTCGTTTTGAAGCAGAATCAAAGGATAACTCGGAAATGGCCTATTGTATTTTACGTACAATGCATTTGCTAAAACATGTTTAAGTTTCTTTTCATACAGACAAAAGAGTCAAAAGACAAACAAGTTCTTAAACAAAAGTGAATTAAGTTAAAAGATTGATCAGAAATTTTTTACTAGTTTTCAATACAGAACAAGCCACCTACAATGTACATTTGCAATGCACATGTATGAAAAGTTGATTAGAGACTTTTTTGCTACGTATTTAACAACATTTTCAAATCACATGCAATAACCAGGCATCTGACTTTATAAAGCACTGCCTAAAAGTACTCAAGATTCTGCAAAAAGACAACTTTCAATCAAAAATACTGGAAGCTGTTGCATATATACACTGTAAATACTGGAACCAGTAGTGCGATCGGTAGAAGACATTTAAAGAAGATTTTTTAAGCCGATCTGTTTTTCATTTCATTTTTGACCAGAACGGCTTAAAAAATCTTCTTTAAATATACACTGTAATGCATTACTAAGCAGTGGGCAGGGAGGGGGATACTATCAAATGCAGGAAAGCCTTACAGGCAAGTGTCATTAGATAACAAGTTACCGTAAAAGCTCTTTTAAGCCCCCATTCTCTTTTAAGCCTCGCTCTGTAAATAAGCCCCCATCAGAAAGTTCAATAGTTTTGTTAATAAGTCCTCCTCTCTATTAACCCCCCCCCCCCCACTTCCCTACAACAATTTATTTACATGTATCCACCACTGTTACTATTTGTGAAGACAAAAACAACACTAAAACTAAAAAGCCATCTTTATTGCAGTTTTCAGTGATAATATAAACTCTGAAATTCAAAATCCAACTAATGATTGTGTTATCGCTGCTGTCAATCATAATAAAGGCGACAGCCACTGAACCATGAAAAACAGAAACAAACAAAATGAATTGAGATCTCCCAATCACAATTGAAAAACGTGACTTTTTGACCCAGTTGAAGTGCACTTCTGTTTCTCGAGAAGTCCCCAAAGCTGATTAATAGCAGCAAAATGCGCAAACCGTTGGTTGAGGATTGAATTTCAGAGTTTGCATATCACTGAAAACCGCAATAATGCTTTTTCATGACGCTAACTGATATACATGTATGATTTGAAATAAGTCCCCCTGTCACTAATAAGCCTCCCTCCCTACTCCCCCCCCCCCACACACACACACACACACACACACCTCAAATGATCTTATCTCTAGCTTTTATAAGTTATCAGGTTTTGGCAGTTTCCTAAACAATGCCTTTATTTTCACTCTCAAAGTGTAGTTTTTGCATAACAAAAAGAACATTCCATGCAGTGTAGGATGGAATGCCAAATCTAACTGTCTGAGATGAGGTCGGGGTCCTAAATTTCCACAGGAGTTAAATATTCCCACCTAAAGCCAGCACGATTCCAATATTTACAGCTGTAGGCCAAAATAGAACTTAGTAACAGGACAGGACTTGGGTGGAATAAAAATCAGGGGACTTAATTTATATCCAGGAATGGGGGGGGGGGCATTTTAAACTTGACAATAATGCCCCTCCCCACAAGATTAAAAGGTAACCCCCTTTCTCTTCTTCATACTCACTGGAAAAATTAAATGGCTCTTACAATCACATTTTGCTTAACAAAAGCGTACTGTGGAATATAAAGGGGGAAAAAGGGCAACCTTGAGCCAGCAGCTCATATTGCCGGAGCTTTTCCCAGTTTCTGCAGCAATAAGTCGCTAGGAATCTTTCTACTCCCCCCTGAATGGGATGCTAGTCCATTGCAGGGTACCCCCCCCCCCCCAGCATTATGTCGCCAGTACCCAATTTATACACCTTGAGAGAGGGACTATGGGAGTAAAGTATCTTGCCCAAGAACACAACACAGTGACTTTGGCCAGGGCTCTAAACCCCGCTCGATCCAGAGTCCGGCGCACTAACCATTTGGCCTCCGCACCTCCCCCCGGTTGCATCCCAGTTGCATATGAAAGGGAAGCCCTGAGCCAAGTGGCCCATACTTGCCAGAGCTTATCCTGGTTTCTGTAGCATTATGCAGCTAGGAATATTTCTACTCCCCCTGAATGGGATGCTAGTCCATCGCAGGGAACCCCCCAGCATTATGTCGCTGGCACTCATTTATACATCTGGGTGGAGAGAGGCACTATGAGAGTAAAGTGCCCAAGAACACAACACATTGACCTAGACCGCTGGATCCAGAGTCCAGCGCACCAGCCATTTGGCCATCACTCTTCCCACAGGCTCCCAAAACATAAAAATCTGCATTGAAAGCAGTTAATAAAAAAAGTAACTGTTTTAATTAACCTTTCTAATTTGGGGTTTTGAAGTTATTGTTTGACTGCATGATAGACATAGCACTACAGTATAGCATATTATAAAAATAAATTCAAAAAATGAATTTAAACTTATGGGATATTTTGCGATGTTTTACTGGCTTCTTAAAACAAATATTAAAGGAAATACATGTATATAATTGGCAGCTTCATAATGGAGGCGCAATCGATTATACATGTTTGAAGTGTTTTTCTATCAATAAATTCACCTGTCTTGGCCACTATATTCTAATTTCTTTTGTATTGGGGTAAAAAGGAGTATTATTAATTAATTTAACCACCAGAAATCACAAATACATGTAATATAATCATCCCGCTGGTTTCAATCATTTTTTTAAACAATTAAAAGTTGTCCATTTTCTGACACGAACAAGTTAAGAGAAACAAATTTTGCCATCTCAGATAATCGGATATGCAAACTTTCTGTTTGCTAAAAAATTATTTTTTTCCTAACCATTACTATACCCTAGCTAGAATACTTGAAGAAAAATTCACTGCAA
This sequence comes from Oculina patagonica, assembly GCF_052425735.1. NCBI lineage: Eukaryota > Metazoa > Cnidaria > Anthozoa > Scleractinia > Oculinidae > Oculina > Oculina patagonica. The sequence goes on from NC_135758.1 coordinate 12,706,207, forward strand.
TAAAATAATCTAAAATTCAAAGGGCACTTTTTAATTTAAAAGACTGCACGTCGATTTCGAAATTTACATAATGTATTTTAACCCGCTTTCGAGCATTTTGTATTCATGAATGATACATTTTAACGTGTCTCGGTTGAATCGAATTTTTGCTTGTAACTTAACACACGAATACAATGTTCATTAATATCACGCAGGCTTTAAAACGGAAAAATAACGGGCGAGATTTACTCCATAACGCCCAATAAACACAATAGCGACATGTTATTCTCGACACTTCCGAAATCGAATACAAGTGCTAGCGTAATTAGAAGCACAGCACAATCGAAGCATTACTCCGCGGCAATAAAGTTTATGAAATACGCGCGTTCGAAATTGATTCAAATTGGAGGAAATATCACGTAGAAAATTTAATATATTGACTCAGTGGTTCTTGTGTGCTTTGTGAAGAACGATCAGGGGTTTATGAAGTGGTTTTCGAAGAGAATAAATACAATGTCTTCGATGGTTCTCGTGAACTAAACATCTGCTACAGCTGATGAACATAAAGATTCCTTGAATGGGTTCCGAGTCTCTTATAATCGAATAAAAGGCGTATAGATTACAAAACAATTTCTTGTAATTTCATAACAAAGAACGCCTCCTATCAAATAGAAGTAAAATTCTTCTCCTAGTGATTTCTCGACATGGTAACGTAGCGATCACATCGATTAAGCGGTGGAATTTGAGAAGAACGATTTGAATCGTTTAGCTCAAAATTGTCTCAATCAAAGTTAGCTTATGACACTTACCCGCAAGTACAGATCTGGCAAATACACTTCTTCGTCATCTTGAGAATATCCTAGCTTTTCTTTAAGGTGAAAGTTGCTTCATCTTCTTGCCTAAAGCATTCAGGACCGCATGAAGTTGATTTACGATACACAAAACCTATTTTCGCTTAGTTGCTATGACAACTGACTGCAGTCTGATTTCATACTCTCAAGGGATTTGTCACGCCGGATGAACAATTGCGCACAAGTGTCGGCAGGTCCATAAAGATTCATAAAGTATATAACTCTTTTTGTCTGCAGGAATTCGATGTTTTTTTTTAGAAAACTAAGAGAGAAATTGATAAAATACTAAATCAACTATTTCTTGATGTTTCGATTTGTTTTGTTTGACTTTTGAAAGAGTCAGTTTCGTAGTCATAACTTTTGTCTGAATTCTTGAAGGAAACAACTTCGGCGGACTTCGATGCTCATAAACAGATATAGAAAGAATAATGGGGAGTTAAGAATGCTTAATATTTTCCTCTCTTCCATTTTTGCCCCCGCCACATACAACTGTCCACGTCGAGTAGACCTCGCGCACGGAATCAACGGGAACAGTCGGCGGGGCTGTTTAATTTTGGTCAGAAGATTTTGGTAACGTAACACTTATAAACACTCGAAAGTTTATAAGTATTGAATAGAAAGTTAAATTGTTAGATTATTTTAGTATTGCAAACTTTAAGATAACATGAGACTGCTCGGCATCTGAAAAATTAAACATCAAAACTAAGAAGTTCCCATCTTAGAATTTAGGCGAAGCGGCTGGTGGCGGAGGCGCGAAGAAGGAAGAAGCGCGTTGACTTTCGCCCGCTTGCTTTCGACTCAACTCGTTCCCGCCACTCGCGCGGGTATTCCAAGACGTGAGCCTGCTCGATCGATGCTCGAAGGCTGACACCGCAGACAAGCCGCAGTACACTATCCGTTGTAACAAGTGGCGTCTGGGGAGAATAGTTGGGAGGAAAGAGAGTTACACACTCTCTGGCACTAGGAAAATTTATCGACAGTCTACTGAGGAAAACCAAGTGAGTTTTTTATGTCAATTTCCGACAATTTCCAGTTTAGAACTTAAAGGAGCTTCGTCACAGACAACGCATCTTGAAAAAATTGGCAAGTTTTTTCAAGTTTCTCATTCTTAATCCGTCTTAATCTTTGTCCGTCGAAACCATCCTTGGTTATTTTGGGGTTTTTTTTACTCCTTTGGCGATTTTTTTACGTTAGAAAACAGGCTGCTGTTTTGAGGTTTCCTTTAATTTGAAAGTAATCAGAAAAATGACTGTAAATATCATGACATTGCTCCTTTAACAGGAAAAAGTGTTTTAATTCCGGCAAAACAACAAGGGATGAAAAAATTCAAGTCAACTTGTTTCTAAGTGGAACACGAAAAACTGCCTAGAGAACACTGGCATTTTTGCCAAAACAGGTGCGAAAACTATACAACTATACAAGGTTCTGTACATAAAAAGAACAGCGCTATTTATTGCTAAGAAATAATATAACCTTCTGCCGTATTTATTGACTAACTATAATTCTAAGCCGTTAACTGGGGTGCGATCGTTAGACTCGTTAGATTCCAAAGTTCCAATATCACTGTAATAATAAGTGATGGGAGGGATTTTATGAGTGACTTAAGATTGCCAAACAATAACGAGCAATGTAAGCATGACTAGGCAACAAGTGCCTTTTGAGTTACATAACGGTGCATTGAAAATGACAATTTCAGTCCAATATCCATGCAAGCTCAAGATATCAACTCTCCTTAATGAACCACTTACATTTTGCTTAATATCAGTTTCAAGAATTCAGTGGTACATCAAGAAAAAAAAGTTCCTTAGTTGACGAATCTCTTTCTTCTCAATACCAGCCTGTATGACCATATATTGATATTTGTAAGGAGAAACTGGACGTTGGGATCTGTTTTGGGAATCAAGGATTAAGTGCATACAATTGTTGTATTATTTGATAAGATTGTATGTTTTTCTTTTAATTGAACTCGCTGGAATTAATTCAGAACAAAGGTTTAATTACGGGGACGGATTTCAATGTGATATTCATGTCAACAACACAAGATTTTGCGACGGTATTGGTCTAACGGGCGTGGATTTCGCAGTGAAACGTGGGTATAAAGGGAATGTGGGGAAGAGATTTAAATTTGTAAACTAAGGACTATCGACGTAGTTCGTCTGTTGATCTCTGTTGTGATCGTCCGGACGAGAAGAGCACAGCCTTGACAAAGACTGTTACCAGTGCGGCAGTCATCTTTAGAGTCTTTAAAATCAAGTGGGCTGTTTGTGAAGCGAACAGAATGCGAGTTAGTTCGTGTAATCTTTCGGCGCTTTTTTTCAACTCGCGCGTAAGGTTCCTAAACTCGTACACAAGTTAGCAAACAACATCATTCACCGACAATAACAATCGTTAACGGACACTAGGCCCTCAGCCGGACGATAACATAAGACGAACTACCGATACTCCTAGGCTAAAAACCATTTACTATGTTGCGCAAATTCATTTTAAGCAAAGACACCGCTAGGTAGTCGGTGTCTGCTTGACAGTTCCGTGTTAATCTAGAGCGTAAAAGAATGTGTTAACAGACTTACGTGCTTATCACGGTAGCATTGCGGTATAGTATTGAAGCGGCACTGTTAAAAGTGAAAGGAACTCTGGTGCATGAATAGATATCTGATTAATTCCACCCACGTGAAAAACAAAATATCGGTCAATAACAATGAACGTATTAATGAGTCCTTGCAACGCGAACGATGGACGCTGGAACTGTGAACAGTGAGCAAGAATTAAAACTAATTAAAAAGACTAACTACTGAGAAATTTAGTAACTGAGAACTTAACTTACTGAAATAAGCTCATCTTGAATAGATTTCGAACGATTCACGGCAAGTGCAATTGTTTTAGCCTGAACCCGGTTTTATAATCACATGACAACTTGAACTTGCCAACTAGCGCATATCTGGCTAAACTTATATATATCAAAGTTTGCTCACGAAAATAAACAATATTTTTAATGTTTATATAATGTATTTCAGATTACCAGAGAGAAAAATGAACAGAGTTTCCTTCGCTTTTGTATAACGATATTTGTATAGGTTTCATGTGCAGAACTTTCGTTGTTAAGTTGTGTAGAGGATACAATTTAAAACTAAAACGTTAACTTAGTGCGGAAAGGATAGAATCGAAATTTTCTCGTGTCGCCATAGCGACAGAGATACTCACACTATGAGATTAATAAGATGGCACACTTAGTAAATTAGCCGCTTTTATCAATTAATTGCGTTAATTTGCGCCGCAGAGCCTCGATGGAAGGCAAAGACAGACGTAATAGAACAAGCCCGCCATCTTCTCACTGACTTCTGTGAAAAGAGTTGTCCGCCACGACGCAAACTGCAAATCACGACTCTGACAACACCGAGTTGACCTTCACCGGACGTTTTTCAAGTGGTTTTAGAATATTTCAAGTCAGCACGGTGTTGAAAGTAAGTACTAAGTATTGGGAACTTTTTCACCTTCAAACGAAAACTCTTAGCACTTGTGCATGTGTTGTATAATGCGTCGACGTTATTACAGCATCGGCTTGTCAAAAAGGAGCTGAACTGAGCTCGCCGGCTCTTTCAGACTGATTGCATGCATATACCGTGGTATCATTGCCTGCAATGGTTAATTTTATCGAGCCAAGTAAACAGCTGTCCGTCTGTCTTATGGTGGACGGCGGCGAAGAGACAATGTGAACGGCTGCGTACGTGACGCGCCGATGTCACGCGAAAAGCGTCAGTGGAAATCCACCATTATTCTGTTTAAATTCTGCGCACGTAATCGGTCAAGGTTTCGTTCTGTAATGGACGAATCTACACTAAGATGGTTGCACCCGTATCTCACAGTTGCTTAGAACTTCTGAACGAGTCCTAAACTGTACGGGTGTGCATGTCACGATACAGCTAAAAAAAAGCTTGATTAGCGCAATTTACTATTGATCTGCATTGTTTTCCATGAATATAAATCAGCAAAAACAAACGAGTACTCTATTGGACTCTGGAGACGGTTCCGCTTGCTTTGTCAAGCATATGGGCCCTTTTCGTTTAAACGTACCAGAACCTCCTATGCAGAGCTTTAGCACTCATAACTTGCCCACTAGAGCTAAAGTATAGTCAGTGCACGGACACGAGGGGGAACACTGACCGGACATGGAAACCGAGAAGGGAGCGCAGCACCCACGGAAGGCGACCAAGGAGGAGCGAGGGGTGGGGCGAGAGATGAGACTCCGAAAACCTGTATAGTGTGAGCCAAGTGATGGAGGAGTGCGGGCGAACCACCAGGGAAGCCAAGTATAGTTCTAGGCCACGATTCACTTATTACGGATATTCAATTAAGCTCTACATAACCTTAAAAAATATGAGAGTTAGAATGATTAAATATAATCGTCCTTAGACTTTCTGGCGGTTGAGCTTAAGACTTTCCATTCATTGACATTCTTCGCATAGTTTGTCGAGTGTTATATATAGTTTAAGACAAGTGCTTTGTTTTCGATGTGTTTAAAATATCGTTTGAACGAATATTTGCTAATATTACTTGCTCACACTAGGCCAAGTTGTGTACCACCTGCTATCTCAGTCACACTGCTCACCTTGACAGCGGTGAGCGCCGCGCTGCGCGCCGCCTGGCCCCGTGTGGGGGGCGGCGCGGGGGGGAGACGCAGGGGGCCGTGGAGCTGCGCGCTTGCGTCGGTCGACAGCACAGCCCCCCCCCCCCACCCGCGAAGACGAGCGCGAAGCCACACTCGCGCCACGCCAGAGGGGGAGGAGGAGGGGGGCCGGCGTATGTTGTTTGTTTGTTGATTTTGTTTTTCTTTTTTTGTTTGCCGTAAGCTTTGCGAAATGGTGGGGGGGCCTCCCCGCTGTACGCTAGATATGGGGCGTACTTGGTCACTCGAAGATGTCACAGAGTGGAGCCACAAGGGGTGCGAGCCTGGAAGCAAGTATTTATAAGCAGTGGAAGAAGAACGGCATATTTTCACCCATGTATTTCAGTTTTACCTCAATTAGAGACTTAATGAGGAATTCAATAAGAGTCTCAAGTTCGAAAATAGCTTGATCTTAAACGACCTTAAGAGTAAAAAAAGAAACTCTTTGCATTAAAATCCCGCCCAAATGAAGTGAAACCCTTATTTCTGTTGACACCGACTTTGATCTTAACTGTTTTCCGTGGATTCAATAAACGAATTGTTGATGTAAGCAAACTCAGGGGGTAACTTGGCAAAAATGGCAACTGCATTGTTCCTCTCAGCATGTGTGTTGGCTTTCATTAAATTAGACTTAAGCTTGAAGTTAAATCGCTGTATAAGCTAGTCAACCTACAGCTGGGAGATACAAAGAAAGAGCGAACGACGCTAACAAGCTGAAAAAAGCTCAATCAACGCTCTCAGTTAATTGTTGCTGATTGTTTTACAACAGTAGCCGCCGAGTACACTGCCAGAAGACACGGCTAAAAAGACAAACCAGGTACTGTTTACATCCATAAGCTAATCTTCAATAATTCTTCTGTTCGCTGTTTTATTATCTCTTACTAGGTTCTTAATTAACTTTCCCAAGAAAGTCTTATCAACAAGAAGCAATTATCAAAAGAGTAAATCAAACAACGATCAACAAAGTTGCCGATTTCTTTTGTGCTTCAATGCAGCGTTTGCGCTCGCGGTCAAGCTGGACAATGCGAATATTAAAAGTTTACGTCAATTTGCAATGCTTTTCATTCTTTCTTCTCCTTTTAGCAAACATGCTTAAGAACCGCACGGCATCCCGATTGTTAACCGACAATAAATTTTCCATCAGTGTCAAGTTTGATTTTGTAACCGCGAACGGGATGCATAGTTTGAATTCCAGGAATAGTTCTTAGTTCCGAACAACAAACAGTGATCGAAACGTACGTCTTTAAGTCAGCTGCTGAATCCAGCTTCCAACGTCTATCTGAATTACTCTCTGTTTCTTCTTAACTTCTTAGCTCCAAGCCCTAATCACACATTATTCCGATAATTGTTACTTTTATATCCACAGTGCAACCTATGGTATTCAATGATTGTTGGCGGGCAAAAGCCGACCCGCGTTAGGCGAGGTCTTTTTTTACTCCATGCCAGCAAAATTATAACCATGTAGATAACCTCTAAAAGTCACTCCCAGCTTTCAATGGAGACTCAATTAAAAACTGCGAATGACTTGACCAGTTAAATTGGTCAATAAATAGCATGTACATGTACTAATATCTAGAGTTCGGTATTGATGTGTGCGAGAAGTTGGGCAATTTTTGAGCAAAAGATAGGTTGAGAGCACATATCAGGCACGTAAATGTCAAGGATTTTATAGAAAACTTTAATTTATAATGCGAATTTCTTGAATGTTTAGCAATCTTTTAAAACATAACCTGTCACTTGACTAGGTTTTTTTCTAAAAATTTGCCCATATTGCCCATGCGAGCAACTCATTAAAGCTTTTAATCGTTTATATAAAAATATCAAGAAATTTTGGTAGCAACTTTTTGGATTTTGGAAACCTTTTTGGCATTCCAGTAAGCACCTTTCCAGCATTTTACGAGTGCAATCGTGACAGGCCTTACAACCTCGTTTAGAAGAAGGCCCGTACAAACCTTATCCCGTTTTTCAATACAAAATCATTTGTACTTGCTCGAAAACCAAAGTAGCAAATGCCCATTCCTCTTTATCTAAAGTGTTTTTTTCTGCACATAAGTTTTTCAGTATTTTCTTCATGGCATTTCACTTCTATCCAGGATGGCAAACGGCATGACAAGAATATTGACAGAAAATATTTCTCTGTTTTTTTCATTATTACTTCTTGATATCACTGTTTGCTCACTCGTAATTCTGATGAGCCAAGTACACACAGCTGATAAAACAACATTATTCTCACTAGACATAAACTGAAATTAAGCTGGCTATTCCGTTTAACCTTTTATTTTTGTTTTATCAGCTTGTTTTTCTTGTGTCAGTGTCGGAGTAAGAACGCCATTGTGACCATTTCTGAAGAACAAAATGGTGGCGACATTTTTGCAAATCCAATCGCTCAAGTGCAAATCGCTCGAACCGTCAGCATGGTCTAAAATGGCGGTAAATGAACCATATCAACGACAATTTGTAAAAAAAAACTTACAACGATCCTTTCACAACAGTCATCGCTATAAAACAGAGGTTCCAGACTCCTGAATCTGGATTAAGTCCTTTTACTCTTTAGACTTGTAAACACGCGGAAAAAGACTAGCGTGGTACACGTGATAAAAGCAAGTCGGATCTCTTGCGTAAGCTCAGTTCTGACAAGTAGAAACAAATTACAACAACAATTGATTCATCGCTTTTGCCGATAACACTGTGCAGAAAAATGTCAAGACACGGATCTACGTTATCTTTAAATCTCAATATCTCTCTCGTCTATTTTATATTACCTTAAAAGGCCATTCGAGAATAAATTAAGAAGGAAAATATATTGCAGACTTTAGTAGGAGTTTTCAATAGCCAAAGCAATGTTATGTTTCTGCTGGCTAATAGTTTACACACAATTGGCAAAATTGAACAACGTAATAATCTCCATGTGGTAGCGTCAAGACAAAGTTTTAGTACAAGTGACACAAAGTATCATTTGACCACCCAAACTTAAAGATTGTTTGATATGTTTTGATCTTTGAAAGATGAAGTCAGTTCAGCTAGATAACAGGCCAGGCTAAGCCACCTCACAGTATTTGAGACTTTCCTGTTTTGTCCAAAGATTCATAAATTGTCGGAAATATATAGTCTGCCCAACCGACCACTGCACGGCTTTTGAAGAGGCTTGGACGTGCTAAGTCACATTCCCCTTCCATGTGATCAGTATCCAGTTTCTCCTTTTAATATCAATGCAAAATCAAGCATGCAAGTTAAGAGAATATGAGAATAAATCACCAAGGAGAAATGGCCCACGTGGTATACGATAACCGTGACCCCCAAAAGGAGGTAATCTGGAGGGGACCGGTATTTTGGACCTGAATTGATTCTTGCTCTTTATCCGAGAGAAAGAACAATATATACCTTTTTAGCACAGGCTACAAATCCTTTCGCAGGAATAATTTCAGATCAAACACGAAGTAGCTGTATAAATAACACAGCACTTTGCAGTGATCAGCCCATGTCCGCCCCACGTACACAAAGATCACTCCGCGTAGCCCCTCTATCAGTAATCGCCATCTTTGCAATTCATTAATACGTAATTCCCTTAAATCTCGCCTCTCGACCATTCTACTGTCACAGTTGGTGGAATCTAGTACAGGAAATTGCATTCAATCAGTTCTGACCTCGGAGAAAGAGATAAGAACCAACACGCTATCATCTAAATACACGAAGAGACAACTGGGGCGTTATGTTGCCGTTAAACCACCAATTTTGATACGGATATCATTTTCACAGACAAATCTTCTTTGCGTGTTTTTGGAAGGGAACGAGTTTCCATCGCGCATGCTTGCTATTTTAGCTACAACGCAACGCTACACACAGGAATTCAGCGTTATCTAGTTTTCTTGTTATTTCTGGAAACTTCTTTGTTATCAATGATTTATAATGATTTATTTTTATTAAAATAATTTATATTTTTGCACAAAATGGATACTTGGCAGGTTCGCGTGGAGGAATGACAAACAAAGACAAATTGTGGCGCTTTCCTAATCGGAACATCAGTGCTAATTTTTAATTAAATAAACTAAGCAATTACCTTTTTCGTGTTTTTTCACATGGTGTTTCAAAAAAGCTAGAGGAAAAATTTTGTTCAAGTGTGCGAAAACCGCAAGTAACAACCTTTCTAACCTTTCAACGATTTTGCATCCCAGTATTGAAAATCTCATCTAATTTGCTTTGAAAGAGCTAATTTTAGTAGAGCACCGGACACTGCACTCTCATTTGTTTTACAATTACACAATACTGAATGAGTTTGTACTGATCAGCAAAGACGATATATATTATCAACGTTTAGCCAATACGAAGCTTTCTTCCAATCAATGCACTTGACGTTTGATGTGCACCCGAGACGAAAACAACTGAATATCCGATTTTATCTCACGGCTGAGGTTATCGCATGAGCAATTGAGCTACTGCAAATTGGAAATCCGCTTGTGTCAATATCTTTGACATCTTTGTGAGAAACAGTTCTCTTTTTAGAGAATTTCGAAACATAAGGTAGTTGCTCTTAGATTGCTTAGCGCAGACCATTAGAATTCCTTTGGGAGGTGGAATTTTTGGTGAATATCTTGGACTCTCTCGCGGCACAGTCAATTATGAACCACTACCGCGCAATTTTAAATTGTTATCAGATACACCTTATGATGAGCCAGTGATAAGAGCTTAATAAAGTTACTACTCTGAGCTCTGCTGGAATGTCATACTGACGGCTGCTGTCTTGTTAGTTTTGAGATAAGAACTCAGCAAGAGCATCGGCACGTGCAAACAAGGTCTATTTATTTAGCCGTATTTACCCTTTCACCGGTAAATACGCCATTTACGTGAAGAACAGTCATTAGCAGAAAGCGTTTTGTTGTGTTTGCTGCGTTTGAGGTGTTTTCGTTGGTACGAACTGCTTAAATGAACACATTTCATCAAGTGTGTGGTCTTGAGAGATGAAAAATGAGCCCAAGTTCCGACACAAAAGAAGTGTTAATTGTCTTGACATCAGATCTCCGACTGCTGCCAAAGAATTCGTGTGCTAATCACGATTCAGTCATTATATTTTGACTGTGCGCTCATCAAGGCACAAACCTTAGCACACCTCTGACACGTATCCACGGTTAACAAGACAGATTCCAAAGCACGAGCCAAACTACAGGTAAGTTGCCGTTTAAATTCGTGCCATTGACTATCCTACTGTAGCTTCAATCTGGAAAATTAGCAATTCTCTTCAAGGCCCCTCCAAAACCATTTCCCATCGCATCGATCCTCTCTTGAATGGCCAATTTTCTTCACCAATATGGCTAATTCTAACATATCCATAGCAATCCTTAACGGGTATAAGACTTGTTCATCCCTTTAATAACCCGTTCAAATCTGATTTATTTGCCAATCCGCGTAAAAGAGCTTATAACAGAATCGTCTAATAGAGTAGTTAGGTCTTTGAACATTTTGTTTCGATTAATTCAATATTGAAAAGGCCTAACGAAATTTTACAAGCCCACAGTGAGGTTGAACCGTGTTTCTACGATTAACCTTAAAGGTACTTGTCAAAGACTCCAAGCTGTCTTGTTAGCAGTAACTGGTTAATTGGAAAACACAATACTTCGAACGATTGATAAAATAAAGTATCCGGCGAGGAGTGTCACTGCGCGCTAAGGAGCTGCCAAAAGTTTATTTTAATGCCTCGTTAGCATGCCTGGCTCCTCACTGTGATGTTTCCCTTCGCATGGTTTTAAAACGCTGAAATATTGTCGTCTGGCGGTGTAATGTGATACGAAGTCGTATTTACCTCAAGATCGGATGATAAATGTTTACTTTTAGAGCTGGGCTAATGCATGTGTGAATATTGTTTTATCTCTTCTGCTTTGAAGATAAAATTCTTCCCGACATTGGCACCATTGATGCATACACAATTAAGTACATTAATTAAATGATTAGCCAAAGCTAAAACAAACAAACACCAGAAATGCAATCTGCTGCTTCTCATAACAAGATAAGAAAAATATTAAAGTTATTTGTTTATTTAGACAGCTTTGAGTTGCGATCGGATCCAAGGCCATTACTACAGTATAGTAGTTTAGAAGTTTATTAATCCGGCTTTGTATTTTGTTGGAGCTAATACCGCTTGAAGAAATGGATAATCTGAATGTCACTATATGACAATAACTTGTCAAAAAGCATTTTAAAACCGGGGTTAGTTGTCTGAAAGTGTTTTAAATTCGGTGGCACTCTCAAACATTGAAACTGTCGCTATGTAATGTATTCGGAGTTTTAACACATTTTACAGTCTGCATAAGGGTAATAGATTTAACCGTAAGAGCTTTGGGGCCAAGGTAAAAATCCACAAAGTACTAATGGACACCCTCCCGTCCCCCCCTTTTCAATTTTGAAGCCATCAGCGTACCATATGTTTCGTGGCAAGAATACGCCCATCGTGATCATATTATAGTTCTAACAAATTCAGTTATTACTGACCGGAAAGGACTTTCTATAATTCCAGTATTAAAGATAAAATGATTTTAAGCTCGTTTATGTTTGAGACTCGGAGTTAAGCGCATTTACAATGGTAAGAAAAGAAGAATACGTTCTAACCAAAGTATAAGCAATATCAGTTAATAGTTTCCAAATGTGTACTTTTGCATAAACCACAAATTCATAAACTCGACAAGAATCAGTAATTAAATGGCTGGCATACTGAACGTCGCCCACACTCGCCGCCGGTTACAAAGTCCTTATCACAAGTTGCCAATTGGTTTATTGTAAGTAGTTTGTACCGCTGTAACGATGGACTAATTCCTTTGATTTTAATTTTATGAGGGTCATTACAAAATATATACTAGACGCCTAATACAACTGAATCCGTATTAACTTCCGACCCCAAATACTTTCCTTGTAGTCTGAAGGCAACAAAGCATCAAAAACAACAACTCGTGGTCTAAGAACTACGCATGCGTTTAACGCTGATGAATTAGATAAACACGAATTTGATCATTCTCGTCCCCATAGCCCTATCGTTTCTCTTAGCCGGCAGGGCCTTGGCACGAGGAAACGAAGGGCTCTGGAGACACGGGATTTCCAGTCCTAGATTCTAGGACTTCCGGTCCTCATGTATGCAGTCATGACTTTTCAAAAGAATGTATGAGAGAATCGTTACGTTTTCGACTTCCGTTGAGGAATTCTTTGTTCCAAACAGCCAATCAAAAAAAATCGAATTAATTTCTCGTGCCAAGCCGGCTAAGAGAAACGAAAGGGTTATGGGGACGAGAATGGAATTTGATGGTATACACACCATATACCAGCCCCCTTTCTTACATTTGGTGGGACCGCACCCTCTGTAATGGCAACTTATGAAGTACAGAAATTGACGACACGGGTAATATACAGTCAACTCTAGTTATAGAGGACACGCTCGGGGCGTCGTTTAGTGTCCATTATAGCGAGAATCCGTTATAGCAGGAGTCATTTCCAGTCAAACCTCTTTCGCCGGGGATCTGGATTTTGTCCCTAATAGCGATCGAGTGTCCGCAATAGCGGGGTGTCCGCAAGGCGAGAGTTGACTGTATCTATATTTCACCGGTTTCTTTAAACAAAAGTTTTCAAAGGCGTTGTTATTGTAAACAAACGTTATCGACGGACAGGAAGTCCATTCCGTAAATGTTTGATTCACCATGATAAGAAAACTGATTGAAACTCGTTCAAATCCACAATTATGAATTGTTTTGTTCTCGAAATTCTCTTCTTACTCACTTTGTATGGTAATTGATAAACAGAAGCTTCAAAAGAGTTTTGCTATATATCTTCATCATTTTAATAAAAGGATCAATACAGATCGGGTATATATGCTGCATAAAACGCGCAAACGAGTTACTGGGCTCTCCAAGCATTTCTAACGTTTTGATAAGTATAGGCAAAATATTAACTTGGCAGTGGTAAAATATGTTTCCCTCGCAAGATTTTTACACATGCATTTTATATATTATGAAAGAATGTGATGTAAAACAACAATTAAGGGAAAAAAGAAACATTTGTTAAGGTCACAGTCTGCATGCATGCACGTCCGCCAACCATGTTTTGACGTCGAGAGCAAAGGCTTTCCGACATAACTTAGAAACCGGTGATTTGGGAGTTAAAGATACCGACTAGATTTTATCAGGGTTATTTAACGATGTTGAACTGAATTTTTGCCAAAGGAAGCCGCGCATGTCTTCTTCAGAAACTACTCAAGGGGTAAAGAGTACAAAAATACAAATCATTAAAAAACAAGCTTGATGTCCTATTTGGGAAAAAGTGAAAAGTAGACGAAAGCAGTTGTAAGCGCCGCTCAAAAGGTTTTATTTGTATGGCCACACCCTAGGACTTTAATTAAAGTTAGAACCACCTTGTAGGGTATAATTAGATATTTACAGATGAAAGTACTTCTCAATAGCTTGATGAAAACCAATTAAATTATTGACGGTCAAATAAAGGCAATCGTTTATCGTACACTGTCAAAATGCGTTTCAGTGGGCAGTTCCAATGAAGGAATTCCACCAGAAGTCGACCAGATGTTCCTTGAAGGCTTGCTGTTTAGGAGAAATGTCTTTTTAGGGAGGTGATAGGTTAGTTGTTTTGCCATTTGGTCAGAAATTTGATAATCACCGCGTTTATGATACGTTCCACTTTTACGTACACATGGCAATGCAAATTAAATGGCAGATGCCTTAAGATAAATTCAAGACACACGAAGTTTCTACTAGATATTCAAATTCAACAAGAAAGGTTCTTTTCATTTTTCTGATGATTTTTTTGTCATCTTAACTTCAAAACCGCTTGAAAACCTCGCGCCACTTGCTCAGCCAATCAAAGGTAAAACCAAAGCCAATCATGATTCGCTCACGCACGTTTTCCCGCGCTTCGTGCCTGAGACTTGTATATACTTCGAGTTTTGATTGGTTCACTGGATTGTCTGTGTCTCTTGTGATTGGCCAGAGTAATTACTTTGGTTTTGGTTTTTCTGCACTCAATTGAAAACTGCTCAATAAGAAAAGTTAACACAGGCAGTCATTGTGTCTTTTTGCAGGCGCTTTATCCCATTAACAGGCCTGCGCCGGCCAAAACCGGCCGCGGCGAGCGTTGGCATTTGTTGCACTTCTGACATCATCACCTTTACGCAATATTAAGCCATCACTTATACTTAATATCTGCAGAAGGAAAAGATCTTTCCAATGATACCCAAAGCACTGTGATTGGGTTAATTGAGCTCTAAATTCAAACGGAAATGCTTAGAAATTTGAGTGAAAATTCCCTCTTCCTCCCTTGGCTGCTCCATGGGAAGGATTTCCCGTCTTGTTGACGCTTTCTCGGGAATCTTTTAACTAAAAGCAGGCCCAGTGGACAACTGCAGCAAAAATATAAGACAAGATGAAAAGGAAAAAGCGAAGAAAATTAAAAAATAAAAACGGAAAGTCGAAAGAGGTGGCCCGTGGGTCCTCTCAAAATTGTGATTTGTGCGCATGCCCGAGCAAGATTGTCACAAAACGCGATGCTAGTAAAAGTAAGGCACGTTTATGATGCCGTTTTGAGAAAAAATGTAAACAATGTCTTAACAATTAGTGCAAAAAAGAACATCCTGGCGTCAATGGGTTAAGTACAATCTCGTCCCAGGAGGCCGCCATCGTTATAGTCCGAAAGCCCGCCAAAACACGGCCAAATCTGATTGGCTGTTAAAAACTTGTTCATTTCATCCATAATTTCCGACGCACGCGCACAATCGCACCAAAAACAGGATTCGTCCAGAGCCGTTGAGTTTCCTGACGGTGCCTCCTTTGTTAGTGCGCACACGTTCTGCGCATCACGCAACCCATCGATCACACGAGACGCGCATTCATTGCTCACTTGCAAATTGCGCGACCAAAAGTTATCCTATATTAACATAATGTTTCCGCAACGGTTCAAAAGTCTGAATTTTGAGAAAGAAAAACAAATCACTAATCATTCAATTTAGTATGTGATAAACAGTATTAAAAATAATTTATATTTCGACCCGCCTTACCGGCAAGACACTTAATGAAACGGTGATGCTACACATTAAAATGCCTAATAAGATTTGAGAAACTAAATAAACGCCATTCTAATTTCTCGAGAGGTTGAGGGCACACTCGCCCAAGGCTACGCCATGTCGATAACAGAATAACTTGCTGTATGTTCTTCTTGGGGGTACATAAACCTTTGGGGTACATCAACAGAGTTAGAAAGATAGGACCACAGTTTCGAACATGTTATGTGATTCAGGAATCAAAATGAAAAGATTGGGCGGACATGTACATTTGCAACAATTAACAATAGCAGCCAATATATAGGTCCGATATCGTGCAAATAAAACAATAAGTGCAAATGGAAGTGGGTATTTTTAGTTGTTAAACTTATACCACTTGAAAAGGCGGGCTATCTTTGCTGCGCACGCACGCATCGTAATTTGAGCAATAGAGAAAATTTTTGCGGAGAGCAGTTTTGGCGGGAATTATCTTTTGCGGTGTTTTGCGGACGTTGGGATTGGGAACGAAAATTGAACTGGCACAGCATTTCATGTCATGCATCATATATATTACGCACTCGAGAGAGAATGAGGCACTTTATTAGTAAGCTTCGTGATCAATAAGTAAACGATTGACTTTTGCCAAAGCTTGAAGTTTGGTCAAGGTATGTGTAATTTTTATCTAGAAAAAACCCTTCGTGATTATGTCATACAATGTTTCCTTTTCTACTTCCGGTGTAGAAACTTCAGTTCAAACAAAAACGTGTCAAGTTTTCATGTCAGGAAACGTTTTCGTGACTTATTTGACAAATACACCAGCATGTAATAATGGTTGCAGCAACAAAAACTATCGAAAAAAGTAACCAAACGAATATAACTTGTTTTCTTAGGCGCGCCATGTTGTCTTGTACTGCGACTTCTAATTAATTACTCATCAAATATTTTCCTTTGCTTTTCATCGGAAGCGAAGCCCAGCAGGATTGCATAAAAATGCCTTAAATAACCACACACCCGCTAAGGACAGCATAAAAACACCTGTTATCCTTTTAAAAATGTGTTAAGTACATTGTTTGATCCAAAAGTAACAAATTGCAGTTGTATTGAACGTTGGCTTGGGCAAGATAAAAGAAATGTTCAAAAATTATTATTTACAGCTCCAGGCTTTCTTTTCTCAAAGCAGTTCTAATTTGATTGACACCTCTTGAACACATTGTTAATGCGCTAAATGACTGGAAGATAACTTAAAGTATTTAATGCGCATACGGTCCGTTGTACGATGTCAGCCTCGTGCGAATCTCACTATATTGACCTGATACTTTTTTTAGAATATTTGAAAATGTTTGAAGTTCCCTCTCAAAAACGTTTAAGGGATTTTGAGTTTATCACGCCCCGTGTTAATATATCGCAATTAAAGGCCTGCTAATCAGGCGCAAAGAGCTTGCTGACTTCACGCTTCGCTGCGTTTGTAACAGACAAGCAGTGAATATGTATGAAGTTGCTTTACTTAGTCTTTAGTGCGTGTTGTATAACACTTTTCTATTGTCCCCTCGTTCTATTTGAGCGGACCAGCTTAATAATAGAGTAAGCAATAATTTAGTTGTCAACCAACATTTCCCTGTTAGTATCGCACTGTCAACGGACTTCACAGATCGTAGGCGACATTGTCACACTTGCACAAGGCTTAAGCTTGTTCACCGGTAACTTGGCATGGGGTTATGGCACCGGAATTTTCATTAGTTTACATTAGCGAGTAAACAGCGGAGAAAGGATACTAACTCGACATATTAATCACCTGCGCTTATTGTAAGAAGAACTCACATAGCGTGAAGCAAAGAGCATGTAAGTTTTGAAGCTGTATTTTATAGAACGTGCGTGTCTGTCTGTCCACTGCCTGTCACTAATTATGCGTTTTGTGTTTGACAGATACAATGTGGATTGTACTTCTGTGGACAGCTTTACTTGGACTGATTAGTCAGTGTGCCACGCAATCGTTCCAGGTTTGTACGAGTTAGTTTTTAAGGTGTTTAGCAGGTTTTTTTCATTACAGAAAGACGTAAAGTTACAAGATGTCATTCATTGCCCACGGTGACCAATAAACCGATTAACGTCTTGAGTTCATCTTGTGCTCAATCAGCCCGTACTAGGACACGTCTTAAATACAAATCGACAACAAAATGGCTTAAACCACAAAAGTGTTCACAACAAGCCATGGCTTGAACACAGCACGTAGTGGAAGATGCAATCATCTGTGAACAGAGAGGCATTGAAAGAAGTAAACTCTAAACACTGCCCCGAGAGTTCAACGCCGTTTTATTTTTAGATGTCTCGCGAACAAAAGTTAAGAACCATCCAAATTTATCTCGATAAGATCTCGAGATCACCATAACGTTAGCAATTTACAGCTCATTAATGTGCTAATTTCAACTCACATGGAACGCTCTTTAGATAATACACAAGATATAATAGCTTGCTACTTGGATCGGATATTATGTTTTAAACTGTGCATTTTGATATTGGACTGCGACGATTTGAGCATTGTTAACAATTTTGAACTAGTGTGGTTACGATGTGTGTTGCAGCGATCGAATAAACAAGTTAAACGGCCAAGTTCTCTTCGAATTTCAGTTTAATGATATGTGCTGGTTTGCCTTCCAGTGCTTTCGTTTCTAACCACAGCCCACCACATTTCTCAGAAGTGGGGGCGAGTTGATTAACGTCAAACTAATTTAAACCCAATACGACACCATTAGATGTAAACAGAAATGTCAGAACTGATCTCCTCGGTGATAAATTAGCCTAACTTCAATTACTCTCTCAGTCTTTTCAATGTAGACGCCAAATCTTGTAATGAAGTTAATTATAGTTATTTGATCAGCACGTTTTAGCCCCTCTTTTTGCCAAAGACATTTATAAAAAATTGACAAACTTTTCTTAGCGTTCCACTTGGGTAAAGCAAAACAAAAATGTACTGCTCAGAAGCTTCCATTTGAACGGTCACACTTTAGGTTTTCTTTCACAGAAAACCATATTGTATAACTTAAGCTGTGACAAAGGCGCGCATTTAAAGTTTCAACGTGAAGCTAACCGTCAATGTGTTTCAACACGCAATACATTTAGACCTCAAATCATCTTGTGTTCATCCGAATAGCCTTTTCACTTTTGTTACTCTGAACGAATCATAAGTTGCAATAAATTTTGCAAGAGTTTGGATTTTCGTGTTAGGGGATCTATTTATAACGAGTACTAGCGTCTTAAAACTGATAAACAATTAACGACGTTTATATGTGACATCGTAACATCATAATCAAGTTCAAAAGAGATTTAAGGATCACATGAAAACGCCATGCACGGCACTTCTATAAGCGTTTCTTTCACCTTCGTCTTCACGTTGTACAAGAAACTGCTTTCATAAAATCATTCGACGATGGCAGTTGTGTGAAGCGGCTTTAGTAACATTTGATTATGTTGCCTCTGTAGAAGACACTTCTTAGTGAAGAAACAATTTTATGTGGATGTGTTCTAAAAAGAGCATCTTACCAACTTCTCAAAATCATGCGCCATGAATTACTTTAGCCAATTCATTTTGCAATACGAAATTATTGCCTTAATAAGTACTTGAAAACCGTATATAACTGGTTACTTGACAACCTTAAAAAGGATTTATTTTAAGACAGAACCAATTACATGGTCAGCTCGCTTGTAATCATGAAACTGAGAAAACAAAACATGATTTTATGACTAAGGTCTGCTTAGAGCTGCCAGTAATATGTTACCCATTATTTCTTTGTGAGATTGATTTAAGTGTATAAGCCACTTTTTGTATTAACGATTTCTAGCGATAATTGATTCAAAGACGTGATTGTGCCTCGATTTTCTTTTTTGTCTCCATATTCATCACCATACACAATCAACAAACATCAAGTAAGGGACCTTTGAAATCGGGCAAAACATTCTTCGAAATAGCTAAACAAAACCCGTGATTTTGTCATAACAGTTTTACGCGAATAGCTAAATACTATGCAAGGTAGTCTAAGCTGGTAGACCTTCATGCCTGATAAGCGCAGTTAATCTCATTATTTGAACAAATAGACTAAGAATTTGAGCGCGGGAGCCCAAATCTAGAAATGAATGCATACAATGTTCCTTACTAATTAACATTCATTTCCTTTAACTATGCGTTAATTCGGAGAATTTGTTGAAAAGTCGCCATAATAGTCACGTCGACGATAAACTTCTATATTCTCACCAAATGTCTCCATCACGACACCCCAAAATTGTAGCGAAAAATTTAATGTACTTAACTATGTATCTTTGCTTCTGGTGGTCTGGGTTACAGGGT
This sequence comes from Oculina patagonica, assembly GCF_052425735.1. NCBI lineage: Eukaryota > Metazoa > Cnidaria > Anthozoa > Scleractinia > Oculinidae > Oculina > Oculina patagonica. Next base: position 12,726,057 of record NC_135758.1, read on the forward strand.
GATCGCTGGGGACCCTGGAGTGACTGGACACCCTGTACTCAATCATGTGGCGGAGGTACAACATCCAGAACGAGGCAGTGTTTGCCTTTGTCCAGGTTGGTTCTTCATTGAGTTGTTTAAGAACAAATTTAAACCGGTGTGTTTATTATCTTAAGATTAGTGGCGCAGCCAGTAAAACTGAGCACTATTATGTGGACTAAGATCCACTCGTTTTCCTGGTACAACAAAAAGCGTTTTAGCGCTAATTCGTTTAGAGGCTTCTATCTATCAGGTCGTGTTCTATTGAGATAAACTGTTTTCGGGTTTTGGGCTAGTAAGGGTCTTTAACTTGTTGGTTTAGTTGATAATCTCTTTACAACAGGCATCAAGCTTGGAGGAAAGGGTTGATGTGATGAACTCTTCCTTCAAAAGCCTTCCAGAGCGTACTTCCAATCCTTTCAACTGAACCACCAAAAATGACTCGAAAAGTGTCCTGTTGGGACATTTCAACTAAAACCTGTAGTCATGGTCTGACATGGTTTCAATAAAACAAGACCTAACTGTAACAAAAACAATGCGAAAACATTAATTCAGTGATACCCATCGCCGGCGGTATTGGGGATGTGTCGACTTACAATAAAACGTTTTCATTCGATCCCCAGGAGTAGCAGCCTACCCAGGTACATACTAAAAGTGTACAAACAATATGGCCACAACAAAGGAAACTGCCATGGAACAGATACTCAATACGACACTTGTAACATGCAGGTAAGTTCTGTTTGTGACCAGGAGAAGAGAGGAGGGCAGAAGGTGCCAGTGTCTAGTATATCAACTGGGACAAACTTACAGTATTTGAGAACGCGCTACAAAACTACCGAGATCTCTCTGTATGTAAAGTTAACACGAGAAATGACGGAGGGTGATTAGATGTCTACAACCTTAGTCAAAAGTAGTTGACACATTGGCTTCGCCTCGGAGTTTCTATGGCAAATTTACCATTAATTTTTAATTGTCATCGCACTCCGCTAAAATACCCCCTCTACCCCATCCAATTATATGATTGTAGCAAAGGGCTTCCAAAAACAAACCTCAATATTGATAGGAGGAAGGGGGTGGAAAAAGGGGGGCGAAAGGGTGAAGTTGGACCAAATAACAATAAAGTGAGGCCTAAAATGACAATGTGCGATGATGTGTCAACACTTTTGTCACTTATTGTGGCTTTTCTGGTTGTAGCTAACATGGGTCAGAATTTTAATCTAAAGTGATAAGAACATGACGATTTTTTTCAACAGATGTATACATTTTATCCGTAATTGTAATAAACGGCAAAATCCAGGTATTGAACAAGGAATACTGAACAACTAGCCTGCGTAGCAGGCGCCGTACGTAACAATGACGAACGTCTGAGAGACTTATTACAGAGGTCGAGAAATTTTGGTGTAGAAACTTTGTTGGTAGCTAAATTATAGTAAAATAAGTGTTCTACTCGTTCGCCAACGCAGCAAAAATTTATTTAGAAGAGCTAATCTCGACAATCTCCCATTCCATTTCGTTTCTACGATTACCAAACCGAAACACACGAGCAAACTTATTGGGCATCAAGTATCATATGTTGGTTTACTTGAAATTAAATTAATTCTTTAGTGTGTTAAGAAACCAGTTCAACTATGTCCGTGGACATCTATTTTAATCAGACTATTTATCACCGTCTCCCCCGTCGCGCCCAGAGGCGGTTAGGGTGGATCCTTAATGGACTGTTGAAGTAAATATTCAAAGCAAGCACGCTAATTTCGAACCACACACAACTTATGAACTAAACAATCATATAGTTTTAAAAAATTGACGTCGTATAATTGTTCAAGAAACCATGCATTCGCAAGCTATGTTGACTTTCTCATGAGTAAGTTCTTCAGCAGCAAGATTGCAGACAGGCACTTTTCTGATATTGTTGAAAAACATTAGCCAATGAACGTGAGAGAAATTACATCGTCATTACCGCGAGCGTTTTGATTGGTGAATATTACTGACTTTTTCTAATAAACCACGTGACAATTGAGCCACTTAAGAAGTTAGAGAACAATCATTGCCTTCTTCCAACATCCCTGACGTGGCTTGAGAGGTCTTTTACTTGAACAAATGCCTCACACGAGTACGAAGAAGAATTAATAAACCTAATTGGCAAGGTTACTACTTTAACAGCCAATTTAATCCACGTCTGAAATTCTCGTTACGATAAAAAACCCGACTGGTCAATAACTAATTATCTTCTTAGCAACATTGACCTCAATAGACTCTTATTGCGGTTTTGCCTTTTAGCGCGTTTTTGTTATTTATCTCCGTGCTTTCTTTTCAGTGGGAGGTCATGCAGTTTGATTATCGCCTTCGCGCTCCGCCTTCTGGTGCCCTCCTTAGATTTTAAGCTGTGCAGTGAAACAACAATTAATGGCGTCTTTTTAAGTCCGAAAGCATAACGGATAAGAGCATAATTTTTACCTAAATACGCCTCATTTCATCGCATAACTTTGTGTTCAATTCATCGTGTTGGCCGCCAAGCGTACATGGTGGCAATTCGCACTCCTTTCATCTCTGGAACAAATATGGTTTGATAATGCTTGGGGTCACAACTCTGTCGAACTTTCTATTTTTGTCGGGCTGGCAAACGCTCCAACTGGCAGACTGGGTAAACAGCATTGTCATATCTGTACCTGCCACCTTGAAGAGTATTACTGGGGTTACATTAGAATGCAGGCTGTGAGTCTTCAAGCGTGGACTGCTAAAGGCAATACGCAATCATAGCAATGGCAAATGTAAATCCAGGATTATTAATGATCGTACTGCTGAGTGCAGTTGGGTGCAGAGCGCAAGATGTTCAGGAAACCTTACAACTTAGACGGAATTTAAGAAAGCTCATTGAAGCAGAGCTAAATAATCTTGACAGCGATTTAAATTCGTCGTTGGGTGACCACTACGTTAAGACATTGCAAGAATTGAACATATCCAACTTCCAAAGGAATCCCTATTCCGTCAACATAACTGCTCAACTTTTCTTTCCTCCTCAATGTGAAGTAGGTATCAGTTGAACTTTTCAAGTCTTTCACAGTTTCTTTTAAAACTCTTCTTCTACGTGATGTGTGCCTAATTCTGCTAATTGTAAAATTTAGTCGCCTTTACTAATATCCCTTAAAGGTTAAGTGATAACGATTTGCTCATGCTTACATCTGGCCTTAAAATGAAGTATTTCTTTATAGTTTCTTGAGTCAAAAATCGTTGCATTTCAACTGTTTTGTTTACCATAACATGCAAAAAATGCTAACAGAGTTTACATCTAACTTAATTGGTACCTGATTAGAATGTTATGTTATTGATGAGGTATGTTCTCGAAAATAATGTCAACAACAAAGGTATATAACGAAGGATGAAAGAGAGTTTGTCTTTATCCACTAAGATGTTAGTCGCTCATTTTATTTCCTAAAAAAAGACAGTTTTGTCTACCTTAGCGACATTGGACTGTTCAGAGAATTTCCATCATATCTCATGTATTGGTCTGATTAAACTATTCTAAAGCTTGAAATCATTAGGCATCGCAACAGCTTTAGTCAGTTTCCGTCCTCATAAAGCTAGTAATTCATCATTGTTGAATATTATTTTGTTGAAAAAAGGCGGACACTCAATAGTCAGAAAACAAAACATATGAATATTTGTAAAACTACCACTTCAGTGTGATCAGTTGTAGGATAAACATTGATCCATGTTGACGTGGAGAGGCGAAACTTTCAATGACCGAGTCACGTTCTTTAAACACCCTTTGTTCGATTAAGCTGTTTGCCACGTGACGATTTATACTATCAGTCACAATCATCCTTCAGTTTCCGATATTTCACTTACCAAAATGATGCCTTTCTTTTTGTTTTACACTTTAAGGAGTCTCCTAGATCGACCTAGAACTTAAACGTTCACAAAAAGCATGATCTTACTACGTACCATTTTTCGCGAAACTTTATGTGACATACAGACCCTGAGAGCCTTGTTCAATTCTCCAACTGATACTCAGTTTTAATGCTCGTTTTGCCATGCATTGCAAACTATGGTCACAAAATTAGTTCTTATCTACAGTCTACCTTCATCACCTTTATCTATCTACCTTCATTAGTTTTGATCAAGATGTTTTGATCATCTTTCGACATTCTTCCGACAATCATATGTGTCTCAGCTGGATTCTCTTCAGTTTTGTTAAATTAACTTACATTTGACTTATTTCTAAAATGTCATATGCTTCAAATCAGGTGCCACAATTGACAACGTGCGTAGCGTTTGCTTGTGTCCAATATTCATGGAATTCTCCACGATGGGATTAAATTCCAAGGTTAAGAACAAACAAAAACGTTTACTCAAAAAGCAGAGACGATTCTCGGTAATATCTTTTTAGTGCTATTGATTCCTTTATCTATCGTGTTTTTTCTCGTTTACAGAAATGTTACAAGCCACCCGTGATGACGCGGCAACGTGCTATCGAGGCCAGAGCGGAACAGTGCAGCAAATTTGACAACACATCCTTCAATGGGTACTTCTTTACTTGGGTCCCTTACTTGAGAGGTGAGAACAAAACGTCCAACTTTTCTCACTGTTCTCGCAATCTACCTTAAAATGTATGATGAATAGAAATTACAATGACTAAAGTTTTCACTTCCTATAAAGGACCAAAATGAAACCATTGGGAATAAAAAATAAAACAGTTCTTTGAATCTTACTTCATTAAGTCAATCAGAAAAGATGAAGGACGTTTCTCGTCCGAAGCTTGCAAAGAGCTTTCACGGCCTCGATCACCAAGACTTTGTAACACCCTTTAGAACTCTGTGCAGGTTATCCACTTTCTCGTGTTCTATGATTATTACAGTCTGTAAGTAGGGACGTCTTGACTTCAAATACTTACAGATAGACTAAACGTACTGCCGAACGTTTTTGTGGTTAGAGTATTGACATAATCAATCCATTTCGGCTTCATAAAGCTACAGAAAAGTTTGCAAAAGAATGAAATGATTATGCTGGGACTTTTTGTTTTCAAATATAGTGAAGGATAGCGATGAATGCGAGCTGAACTGTCTGGCTAAAGGACACAAGTTCTTTCTTCGCCTTTCACCTAAAGTAAAAGACGGAACCCCTTGTCTTAGTGATCTAAAGAAAGTCTGCATCGATGGAACATGCAAGGTATGCATTAACCGGAAACTCGTGTTAATTAAGTACAGTAGATCGGCTAACTAACTAATATAAAAAAATAGTGAAGCAGATTTTAAGGGGCGCTTCATTGTACTTACGTTGTCAATCCAAATTTGTTACTGTAATGATGTTGGATACATCGGAAACATGGGTTTCTGATACAATCAACAACTAACGTTGACACAATAATAAAGGCCTTCTTCAACAAATCCCAGGACGAAAATGGGTGATGACTTGCCAGCCATTTCCATGCAATGAGAATCTTGAAACCTCTTTAAAAAACGTCTAGCATAAAGTTTACTGTACAGTACTTAACTGAAATAATATATCAACTTACCCCGTGGTTTTATATTTTAGGACCTGCCCTCAGAATGTAAAGATGGCGGCTGTTTTGGTCAGAAGCCTGCGACACCAACGCAAAGGCGGTCTGGTGTTTTCACGTCAAGAGACGTTTCTAGAGGACATCTGAGTAAGTTTGCTTTCCAGTGATATTTTTTTCCCCCATTAGATCACTTGGTTCCCTTGCGTTTTACACTAACTGGTCCCACGTAGCTAACCAAAGGCCGGCACCACTCCAATTCTCTCTCGTTGTTCATAAAACACGCATATTTCTACGACATTATTCCTGTTATCACCGTAAGGGGCGACAATAATAACTCTACGTCAGTTGTTATAGCAACGAGTAGGCCGGTAGAAGGTTCTGTGAGGGGAGTGTTGTTGGTGATGGTGGTGGTGGAGGGGGGAGAGTGGTGGAGTGGAGTGGAGTGGTGAGAGTGGTGTGGTGGTGATGGTGATGGAGTTGGAGTGGTAGTGGATAGTGGTGGTGGAGTTGGAGTGATCGGTGGTGGTAGGGTGGTGTTGGAGGGATCGGACTGGATTATCGTATTAAAAATTGTCAACTCAGGATACTTTTTGCTTTTAGACAACTTTTTCTTGGGTCCTCACAGTAATAAAGCGTGTTTTACAGTATATATGTGTAAATATTCATACGTTGTTTTATCAGTCTTAGGGTATAACCCTGTGATCACAATCCCTGCTGGTGCCACTAATATTAACGTCACAGAGATCCGCAGAAGCAAGAATTACTTAGGTGAGTTTTCCTGTAGCAAACAAAGCCTTTTCAAAGTTGCTTAATATTTGACCATAAATAAGACTAATGGAATAAAACTAGTTTAAGAATAGTGTATATTAAATAGATGACTATATGGTCCTATGAGTAGAGTTCCAGCTTCTTTTATTTAGCATTTTTTTGTTTGTTTCTTTAAAACTGCAAAAAATCTTTGACATCAGTGTAGTGCAACAATGATTCAAAGTTATAGATGGAAAGGAAAAACTAGAAATTAGCGCACTGTCGCTCTTACTGATTCTTAGTGGCATGAGCCTTGACTTAATTGAATGTGTCCATTATTTCAACAACAATATTTGACTCTTAGAATATAGAGGTAGAAAAAGCCACAAACACAGGCGAAATTTCGTAACGCAATGTTAACAATAACGAGACCAACTTTTTCCGGGTTGGCACCAAACTCATCATTAGTTTCGCCTTTTCGTCTAAAAATACACTTAAAACAGTTGTTGTGTCACAGACGAAATATTTTCACACCAAGAAATAATGAATCTCGGGTAACATTGTTTTCAGCTCTGAAGTCCCATGATTCAAACAAGTACTACATCAATGGAAACTGGGTTATCGATTTACCTAAGGGCTATGACGTGGCTGATACGACCGTATATTACACAAGGCCTCGTAGAAACAAGGGAGAAAATGAGGCTTTTATCGCCGCTGGACCAACTTCTGAAGATCTTGATGTTATGGTGAGAAGAAATAATATTGAAACAAATGTTGCAACTACACTTCTTGATGTGACTTTTGGTGACATTACACCAAACAAGAAGACTTAGATTCTTACATTTATTGAAAACAAAATTTGCAACAATTCTTCTGTTCGATTTTTGGTGACATTACGCCAAGCAGGAAGACTGAAATTCTAGCAGTTTTATTTTGGAACTCTTTGTTTTTTACAAAAGATATTACGTGGTGCAGGAATGGAAAAGCTAGAGTGTATAGACAGTTCGAAAGTATTCGTTTGTGCTACAACTCAGTGGAGAGAACTGAGCAGGATTAAATAGCTATAAGCCCTGTTATTATAACTTAGTTAAAAGCGTCTATTGGCAAGCCCGCAATATGATGGGCAGGCATCGTCAATGACAGAAGCCAACTTTCGTGAGACAGGCACGTAGAGAAAAAATCTTGTAGGCGGAAAGAAAGCTGCTTATTAAATTTTTTTTAATGTGTCGATGTAGCTAAACGTCAGTTGAACTGGATAAGTGCAGCTTAGTTAAGAGCGGTGCTCGTTATCTCTATGGACATTAACATAGTTGACCCGGGGCATCCCTCGATAGCCTACAGAATCCTCAAGTTACTAGTCTAATTGTTAAATTATAAAGTGTTTATTTCTCTCTTCTGTTTTTACAGTTGCTTTATCAAGACGACGAGCCTAGAATCATGTATTCGTACCTTATTCCGAAAGAGTACCCAATAACACAGAATCGAAAAAACAACAGCAGCCAGCAGAGCCTGCCAGCTTTCGTCAGAGAGGCGTCCAGTCACAGCCTACCCCACCACCACCCAACCGAAATTCTTACGCTTGGAAACTTACAGGGTTTACACAGTGCACCCACTCGTGTGCAGGAGGTACGTACGTTAATAAATGTAATTTACCCCACGAAGAGCCAGGAGCTCGACAGCGGTACGGCACCAAGATCGAAGGAATGGAGCTGGGTGGAGGGAGGAAAAGGGAGAGAGAAAAACCCGGAGAGGACGAAAACCAACACCAAACTCAACCCACATATGGCACTGGGCGGAACGAGCCCGGGCCACTTGGGGGAGGCGAGCGCGACACCCCTGCTCCCCAAAAAAATGATTTAATTAATTCATACAGACATTTATCGGTCTCTATTGCGCTAACAAATAATAAAGTTGAAGTAAAAATTAAAAGAGCATTGACTCTTCTCAGTAAATCTACACTGTCAGGTGATTTTCCTAGATAACATTTACAAAGTATGACACTTGTTTCTTAACTTTCATCAGCCAAGATTATGTTCTTTACCGTTTCACATTGTGTTGGAATCGGATTTAAAGACTATCTAATATATATCCAACAACAAAGAAGGGAGGTTTAGATTTTTTGTGGCGTCTCAGTACTTTTGTCAAAGACTTGATGTCTCTTGGCACTGTTGTGTGAAGATTCCGTTCTTAAGTCAACCCTTGGCAGTTCTCTTCTGAAAAACTTCAAAATGAGGGACATTAATGCAACAACGAAATTCTTGTTTCCCAACAGGCGTTCAAAAAACGGTGTATCAGTGTGTTACATCAGCTGACAACTCAGTTGTTGAAGAGGCAATGTGTCAGTGGAACCTTAAACCAGCGCAACGGCAGAGAGTTTGTAACCTGCAACCATGCCCACCAAGGTAAACTAAAAATCACATCATTAGATTCAATATTTTATTTTCTATTTGCTAGTGAAGGCTGCTCTTGCTAAGGCAAAGGAATTCGCAGATAGGTTTGCAGATAGGAGAAACAGTTATTCGCCAAGAATAGAGTGGAATCTAGGAAACAATCGAGATGACATTCATTTTCAGACTTCTTCTGGCTTCCTTTACACTGTAGAAACCACGAAAATTGTCATGTAACAATATGCACATCACCCCAAAAATATATCGAACGGTTCTGTTTACTTATTTTAACTGAATGTTTGTACGTTTACTCGTTCCCTTGGTTGAATAACAGAAGCCTCGAGCCTTCTTGGTGAAGATTTTTACCATCGTCCGTGCATGGACTGATTTGTTTACATTTTCAATACAGGTGGGAGCCAGGACAGTGGGGTCAGTGCTCAAAAACATGTGGAGCTGGTATGCAGATCAGAAGTCTCCTGTGTAAACAGCTTGTTGATAATAATGGTGCAAGGCAACAGCAGATGTTACCGATCAGCTACTGTCGACAATGGGAGAGACCTGCACCAAGCCGCAACTGTAACTTGCAGCAATGCCCTCCTCCAGCAAACTGGACAGTGGGAGAATGGAGCAAGGTACATCAATTGAAAGCGAACCCTAGTTGAGCATTTATTGGAACAAATCGTTATACTAAGAAAAGCCTCTGATTTATTCCATTAGGTGCCTGCTTTAGCAACTCGTTGACGTTCGATCGTTAGCTCTCTTCGCTAGCACAAAGCCACTTGCCGGCTGACGCAACAGAGCAGTTTTTCTTTGAACTTACACCCGATCCATCTAATTTTACTGACGGTTTTTTTGGCTTTTCAGTGCTCCGTTACATGTGAACGAGGAGTCAAGCAGAGGGTCATTAGTTGTGTAGACACAAGGAATACCTCAGTTAACGAAAGCTTCTGTAAACACAGAACAAAGCCACCAATGACTGAACCATGTTTTGCTGGTTCCTGCAAGGCTGACTGGGTTGTAAGCCACAAGTGGTCACAAGTGAGTGTTTGTATTAAAACAAAAAACAAATCGTGAAGTGATTGCTATGCTAAGACGACTGCATATCAGCAACCAGACTTAGTCTCGTCACTTTTTCCCCTTATTAAGAGTGCGTTCCTTTGGGATGATCGGATCAGGATCAATGATCCGAGATCACTCGGGTAATGGTGCATTCAAAGGTACCGATGGACCGGTGTCAAGAGCAGATTCATTGGTTCCTTTTGTGCATCATGATTTGAGTGATCTTATCGGATCATTGATCCTGATCCGGATCATACCAAAGGAACGAACCCCTAGCTCAGTCGAACCTTCTGTAAATTGGCACCCTTGGGTCTTTCCTTTCCGTTTGGCCCACTTAGTCTATTCTGCCCATTCAGTCCATTAAACTAGTCAACGATACATTGGTTCTGCACATTCTTTTCATCATCCATTCGCATGTGCACATCTTTTGAACCGCCCATTAACCCGTTGTCAACTCAATCCATTCTTTCCCTTCGTTTTACTTAGTTCAGCCTGCTAACTCCAAATTACTTCTCTTTACACACAGTGTTCAGTGCCTTGTGGTAGAGGACAACAAAGTCGACAAGTATTCTGTGGAAGAAAAGGAGGTGATGCCCTTCAGTCAGACAAATGTTCCCATGTCAAGAAACCAAGCTCCACCAGGCCATGTAACAATGGAAAATGTCAGGCAGTCTGGGTAGCATCAGAGTGGAGCAAGGTTAAAACAGTAACCATTGGTTGACAATGATGAACATATTATTTTGGTGTTTTTTTTGTTTTTGCTTTACTTATCAGTATCAAACAAGGCAAGTTAATCTGTCGAGAGGTCAGCAATAACGTTATTTTAAAGTATTCAGACAGTGAGTGCGCGATGCAGTCGTTGCGTCACATAGCCCACAAATGACCACTGCTCACCACTAGAGTTCTCAGTAGCTCAGTGGTTAGAGCTTCCGACTAGTGTACGGAAGGTCGTGGGTTCAAATCCCATCTGTTCATATTCTCCACACATCATTCCATAATTATTATTATTAAAGTATTCAATGTTGTATTCAAAAGCCACTTGGTGAACTTTATCGTTTCTTTCGGTACCGAATCGAAAAAAAGTGTAACTTTTGCAGTTGTGCATGGTGGAACCGGAGGAAACACGTTTTAGTTCAGTCAATCAAGCTTTTGTACATGACGATGAAACACAAATTTGAACTCCTAAACCAGTGCACACCTTAACGCTGTTTTACATTCACCTTACAGTGTTCAGTTGAGTGTGGAACAGGGACTCAATTCAGAACGGTGTTCTGTGCAGGGGAGGTTGGTGGCATGTACCAGGAATTTCCAGACGAGTCTTGTCCACGCAACTCTAAGCCAACAACAGTTCAATCGTGTGGAAACAACTCATGTGCGCCACAGTGGTTCACTACAAAGTGGGGAAAGGTACACTTCAACTGTTTAATCTCTGTGTTTTCTTTATAAGTGTCCTTTAGTTCTGAATATGTTTGCCAGTTAAAAGCATTTGGCGCACGGCCCCAAACCGAAAAATACACCCTATTCAAGGGAAGGAGAAGCGTTCCGTGACGACCCAAAAGCGGCAACCGCGCACGGCCAAACACAAATCTTTATAAAATCGTTACTAATACGAACGGGATCAGTTTTAAGATGCCTTTTTCGTTTATCTGGGCGTTAAAAGCTGAAGAAAAGGACCCATCTAAGGATCACACCAGGAACAAAATGCCAAAAGGACCAAAAATGATACCCTATTTAAGGACCGAAAACCTCAAAAAACCATACCCTAACGGGCGGCACATACTTATATAGCCCATATATGGGAGTACCCCCCCCCCCCCCCGGGACAATTTCCCATGACAAAAAGAAGAGATGCATCTTCAGCTACTACTACCTATCTACAAAATGTACGCGTAACTTCCAAACCCCGCGGCGGAGGAAGAAGCGATTTAGGAAATAAAAATATTAAGTTGGCAAAGACAAAAATAGAGTAACAATAAATACAAGCGAAAAATGACTAAGCCCAAGCTAAGGAGGAGCAGCGCCTGTCTGCATCACTACAGGGCAAGGTAGAGTCCCATTCTGTTACTATGTTTCCGGAAGGTAGACAATTTAAGGCACCGCCGCTGGAAAGGAAGCATTACAAAGTATCATCTCCTTGCAACTTCTGAGATAAATATAAAGTGTGGAGGTTTCATGTATACATACACATGTACATACTTCGCACCTTCCTGACAAAGCAGTGTGCATAAGTCGTGCTCGCATCTTTGATATACACTGTGGGAGTACCCCACTAAGGAAGATCCGACATAATCCACGAACAACATCTTCACGGTAATCGGTGTCAAAAGTAATCAGTGGTGACGTTTCTTTTAGTGTATCATAAAAGTTCTCTTGAAGAGAATTCAAAGATTCTTTTTACAAGTGAAATTTGATTGGCCAAAATGCAAATGTTTTCTTTTTGGACCGTCATTTCAGCATATTTTACGTGATGGCCAATTACATGTACATGTAGAAGTTTAACGTGCTACAGTACGACATATTTTAAACTTGTACTTCCATCCATCTTTTTCAGTGTTCCAGATCATGTGGTGGCGGTACCCAGACACGAGACGTTATGTGCCTGGACCGAAATGGGCAAGTGTCTAAAGAGTGCCACTCCAAGAACAAACCATATCACTATCAACGCTGTAGTAACACGCCTTGCCCTACATCAACTGCACAAGTAAAAGGACAACAGAACTGTAGAGACTCTTACAGCGGCAATGTGTGCATGTATGTTATACAAGCCAACTTCTGCCAGTTTTCACATTACCGAAGAATGTGTTGCAACAGTTGTGCAAGAAGGCACTGAAATGGACAAAGTGGATTGACTTGTGTCTGCAAAGCATCTACTTGGCATGTACATGTACATTTCAAATGATTGGTTATTTGTACATCTGTGAAGCAGATTGACTATAGAGAGGAGAATCGATAACAGAGCGATATATACACAGAAGCTTATGAAAGAGAAAAAAGCTCTAAAAGATCATTTGAACATTGTTACCATGAAAAAAAGAACTAAACAGTGCTGTCTTTACAGCCGAGACTTCAAGCCATTATATTATCCAGCCACAGCCCAATATACTGCAATAATCAGCCTTCACACAGAAGGGAACAACCTATTATATATTCCTACGAAACCAATAGGTCATTGCAAAAGACTTTTAAGCAAGGTCATGAGGAGCCAACCAAGTGAAAGACACTACCATACAACCCGATCAAGCTCAGCAAACAAGATATTTATTATTTGGAAGAAAAAAATTTAGCCAAACTCTTTTCTGACTTTATTTTTAAAACAAGTTCTGCAAAATGTAGGCTTGCTTGCGGTCGTTCTTCCTTTTATGGACTAAATGTTCCATTAATTTGCAGAACACGTTAATCCGTCTTCTCATCGAGGTAAAACAGGTTTTTTTTTTTTTTTCAACCAAAAACGCTATGTTGCATCCTAAGGTTTGTTAGTTTGTCATTGGTTTGGTTTTCAATGCAAGAGATACATGAACGGCAGTAATAATAACTTGGTTGGAACTTCCCAATTATAAAAAGTTTCAGCGTCTTGATGAAAGTTGAACGTGGTTTTACCGAGCACCCTGTCCCCACAGACCTCTGCCAAGTAATGATTTATAACTTATTAACCACCAACACAACGTATATATCTAGTTCTATGTAAAAATGACAGTGTCCTAAAATGTCTGTGCCTGTTTTCACTTTTAAGGTACAGTATACACTGAAGACGTACATGTTCTTTGCACCACAGCAGAGCTGTTAAAAAAGCTCTCTCTTGAAATGATTTACAAATAAAATGAAACTCCAGTAAGAAATTGTCTCATATAGAATATAAGTTTACATGTAGCGCATACAACCGTCTCTCATCGATGCGATGAGGAGAGGCGCATTTGCATTTGATGAAAACTTTAAAATAAAATGCAAAACAAGGACACAAACAGAAACTTCAACAAGATTTTGAGCCCATCCACAGTAAGAAAATGTCTCACAGATGTAGAATGTTAGTTTACATGTAGAGGCTAGCCAGTGGATACAGCCGCCTGTATTTGCAGGCTATGTAGAGGTTGTCTCCTTAAAACAGCGTATGTATATATGTCTGAATTTATCAAAACCAGGTCAAGGAAATTTCACCGTTTTAAGCGCAAATCGCTGTAAACGCGTTTCCGCCAGAAACATCTCCAAACCGATGATATAAAAACTAAAGGGAATGTCAGTCCTCTCTCCCTCTCTCCTACCTTCAGCGTGTTTCTTTTCCCCTCTGTGGCCTAAGCCACGCGGAAACGTACTTGTCAAGAATACTGACGTCACTCTTGACCCGGTTGATAAATTCAGACATATATGCAGTTCTATCTATTAAATAGTAAAAAAGAAGAGAAAGAAGTACAGAAACAAAACTGAGCAAGAGATAGTGTACATGTACATGTACTGTATACTCAATCAGTTTATTCTTATGGTTTATTTTGAGAAACAGAAAGGGTTTTCAGTTCAATTCTGGTCAGATGTGGAAAATTAACAATAGATTCATATTACAATACATGAACTGTAGGTCGTTTTAAGTTCTTTTAAACAAGTTGTAGTCATTATATTAGTTTTATTCCATTAAAGCAATCTGTTTGAGGGACACTGTACAGTAATGTATATTACATATTATTACCTTTCTTATGAAATAAAAAAATAAATGACACTGAATGCCTCAATAGTGCAGTTTTCTATAATTATAATTTTGACAAAATGGTTTGCATACAGTATTTGGGATATAAAATATTAAGGTGTCTTCAGCATGCACTTGTCCTCATCCTCTTGGTAATAAAATGAGCTGGTTCTGCCATTCTTCTTTGTAAATCAAGATATTTTGTACCTCCAACTCTTGACTGTCCCACAATTGGGGTTTTATCAAAAGTCTTCATGATCCTTGATTCGCAAAGATTTCCCAGATGGACTTGACAAGTTGATATGCAGGTGCACTTGATTATTACAAGTTCCTATTCAGACTTTGCATGGCCATCTACTGTAACCTCTTTAGCAGGCGAAACATCCGCTTTTAGATCACCATTGGGTAGTAACTCCTGAGTAAGAGAAAAATTCTTGTAAACAAGTAAAGTATACTCCTGACTACTTTTACTTCAGTCAGATTTAGTAGCTTGGTACCTTATTGTGCAAAATATATACAACAACTTAATATTTACAAGTTGGGATCATTTTGTGTAATATTTCCTTTATAAGATAAGCTACTGTGGTTTTTTTTTTCAAAGCATCATATTTTCACTATTTAAAAAAATAATAATACATGTATACAAAAATTTCTTAACAGATAATAATTATTAGTAACAGTGAGTAAAAGTCATCGTAGTCAATACATCAAGTACTCAGGAAAGAAAGGGAGTGAACACATGTAAACTGTTTACAAGGAAAGTAAAAGAGATCTGAAAATAAAACATAATTTAATTCCATAGACACTACTCTGGAACAAACCCCTTTTGTTCAGGGCATGTTCAGGGTTTTCATTAAGTTTTTAAGTATGTAGGAGGGGACCAATCGGTGAGTAGCAGGCAGAAAAGATTTTGACTTTAGTTCAGTGAAAGTAAGCAGGTACTACAGCTGTAACTGTTGTGTACCCTGGTATTGGTACCCGTGTCCCACCTTCTAATGAGAACTCTGAAAACTGTTGTCTTGGTATTGTGCTGTTCCAGAAAATATCTATACCCCTCCCAAAGAAGGTTAGGCTCCATACTTTCCTTTAAAAGTTTTGGCTTTTAAGAACCGCCATCCCCTCAGAATTTCCAGTGAACTTCCATGGGCTGGGTATGGATATTTTTGAAACTGCACAATCTCAATGAAGAACAAACTCTGACATAATAAATTCTGCTTGCAACGAACACATTTTGTGCTCCCAATGCTAAATTTCTTGCACATTTTATTGGCCATTACAAACATTGACATTAAAACCAGTAGAGTGTTCTTACATTGTATGCATTGCTGGGTGCATATAACTATATATAAAGATGACCAACTAGTTGGCATTAATTTTGGCAAGCAGCCTGATAAAACCTGATTTATGCTGTATTGTTGCATGTGTTAAAACAGCCAGACACCTCCACTATAACGAACATTTTGTTAACAACACCACTTAGCAGATGTTCGCTATATCTGAATCATGACACAACGAACATGGGATAAAAACACTGTCCCTCATTAGACAGTATCACCATGTATTTTTACATGTATGTACCTCTGTCTCAATCTATAGGTACATGGGAGGTGTGCACACATGGCAACTATATAACTTGCTTGACCAAATAACTAACCAAACAAAAATACTGCTTTTTTGTACTCGTCTGAGTAAAGTTGAAAAAAAAAATTATATATAAATTAAAAACAAATAATTATTATTTGGTCGGATTTCGTAGAGGGGCACTATACAGTGTATCCCTACATTACTCTCAGTAAGTACTGCAATGAATTTGTAAAGAACAGGCAGTGCTCGACACTAACTTTTTTGGATACTAGGCAATTGGCTAGTAAGTACAAATAATCACTAACCCCGATCAAACCGGTTACATCAAAAACCGGTATATTGGTGAAAATGTTCGTTTAATTTCTGACATCATGAATTACACAGACGAGAACAACATTCCTGGAATCGCCCTTTTTATAGACTTCAAGAAAGCTTTCGATACCATTGAATGGGAATTTATTAACAGCTGCCTTAAAAAATTCAATTTCGGACCTGACATTCAAAATTGGGTCAAAATTTTTTATAACAATGTTTCAAGCTGCATTCTCAATAATGGATTCGCATCAGAATTTTTCACCGTAGAAAGAGGTGTAAGACAAGGTTGTCCCTTGTCCGGACTATTGTTCGTAATTGGCATAGAAATACTCGCGAGAGCAATTAAAAACGATACCACCATAAAAGGCATCAATGTAGGTGAGAAAGAAATTAAAGTTTCTCTATATGCAGATGATACCACTGTTTTTGTATGTGACCTGGATTCTGTTGACCACCTGCTAACTCTACTTGATAAGTTCAAAAACCTCTCCGGCTTAGAAATTAACACCACAAAGTCTGAAGGAATGTGGCTTGGTCAATGGAAAAATAATGCCGAAACTCCTTTTGGCTTCCGCTGGCCCCAATAAAAGCTCTTGGTATTTTCTTTTCTTATGACACAAATAAAACTAACGAGTTAAACTTTGCAGAGAAAATCCGAAACTTAGAAAAGACGCTTAACAGTTGGAAAAGAAGAAATTTAACACTTTACGGGAAAATAAACATTGTTAAAACTTTTGGACTTTCTAAATTAATCTATAACGCCTCTGTTCTTGTCATCCCAGAAAAATTTATCAAAGAGATCGAGAAATTAATATTCAACTTTATTTGGGATGGAAAACCCGCAAAGATAAAAAAATCAACTATCATCGGTGAGAAAAAACATGGCGGACTCAAGATGACTGATTTTGACATAATGAATAAAGCTTTAAAAGTCGCTTGGATACCACGTTTGCAAACCAGAACTGACGCATCCTGGAAGATTATCCCCGAGATTGCGTTGGAAAATTATGGAGGACTGTCTTTTCTGACACACTGCAATTATGATATCAATTCCCTGCAACTTAACCGCCTCCCAAGTTTCTATCACGAAGTCTTAAAACATTGGCAAAGCACAAAACAACCTTTTCAAAACGTTACATCTCCACACAATGAAATAATTTGGAATAACCGCAACATAAAAATCGAAGGCAAAACACCTTTTTATAAAAACTGGTTCGAAAAAAATATTCTACGTATTAAAGACCTTCTTCAAGACGACGGTAATTTCCTTTCTTTTAATCAATTCTCCGAAAAATTTCATCTTGAAACACCTTTCACTTTATATTTCGGATTGATAAATTGCATTCCGTCGAATTGGAAATTAGCAATAAAAAGAAATCCCCGGCAAATGCCGGAAAATGAAAATACAACTAATCAAATCTCTACCAAAACCGTCTACTCCGTTATGATAAAAAACGCCTTTTTACCCCCCACCGCTGAAGGCAAAATCTTAAGGTATGGTTTTAATCCAGCAAACATAAACAGAGTTTATGAATTACCTTTCCAGATAAAAAATGACATTAAGATATCAATGTTTCAATTCAAGATTATTCATAATATTCTTCCAACAAAGGTTAGCCTTTTTAAGGCCAAAATATCGGATAATGACATATGCCCTCAATGTCTCACTGACAGACATTCTTTAGATCACATGTTTTTGCACTGTCCTTCAACTTTAGCTTTTTGGAAGTTATTTCAAAATTGGTGGTCCAGCAAAACTAAAGAAAATATTACCTTATTAAACTCTATGATTTTATATGGAATTTTTGACAACAAGATTCACATGTACGATTTAAACTACACGCTTCTTATTGCTAAGTACACCATATACTGTAAAAGCTTACACGAAGAAAAATTATGTTTCAACAGCTTTCTCGCACTCTTAATGGACAAACTTAATATACAAAGAGAAATTGCCATACAAAATAACAGTCTTAATAAGTTCAATCAAACATACGGAAATCTCTTGTAATTTTTTTTTTTCTTTTATATTTTTTCCTTTTTTTTTTTTTCTCTGTGCATTATTCTTTTTTTTTAAAAAAAAAAAAAAACTAAATTCTTTTGTCGTAACTTGTTTTTTTTTCATTGTAACTAAATATGATAGTTATATGCATTGTTCAGAAAAAATTATAATCTCAAGTAGCTGATCTCAATATCCTGTAAAACGCTTCTGTTATATGTACGCTGTATGGTCTATTGTAACTTAATCTTGTAAATACTATCAACACTAATAAAAAATAAAAAAATAAAAAAATAATAATCACTAGCCCACAAGGACAAATCACTAGCCCCACCTCCACCCCTTTAAAAGAAAATTTAAAAAAAACGAGTTTGAATCAGCTAATCTCTTAGCGCTATATTTGTTTGAGTCCACACAAGTACAACTTTTCTTCACTGAGTCGCAGCAACGATGCTATCTTCCAACTCAGTTGAGAATTTCTTGACTGTGGATTTTGTCCCAGGTCCCTTTTGAGTGTCATGGAAGTGAGGACAGAGGGTCTTTTCCAAGATGGCGTCAGGTTTGCGAGTTGATCGTACGATATAAACCCGTATGCGATGTAGGTCGCAAGCCCTCTTAGTTATCTGGTTTAAATTACTTAAGCTATGGAAACTAGATCCTGATGAAGGTTTCTAGAGAATAACTTCCCAAGTTATAGAGTTTTAGTTAATTTATTTTTCCACGAATCTCACTAGTCTATGGGCTAGTAGGATCGTACTTTTACTAGCCAAGCATGAAATTTTATTAGTCCTGGGCTAGTGTACTAGCGTTAGTGTCGAGCACTGACAGGGATGATTTGTATGCTGATATCAGGGTTACAATGCATGTAAAAATAGTGTAGGGTTTATCAAACATTAATAATTATTGAATCAATCTGCAATTAAATTTGTCCTCTTGGAAATGTGCCATAAATGTAAAATATTTGGGGGTTTTCCTGAAAGACTATGCGACATTTCAGAGCATGAAATGAGAGCAGGACCTGAACGTGTACATGCATGTGATCACAGAATAATACAAATTTTATGGTGTTAAAACGTACATGTATGTTTATCTGCAATTATTATCAACTATTAAAACTGCTTATTTCATGCATTTGTGGGCACTAAAACGTTTTGAAAAGGATATAAAAAAGTTCATTAACAGATTTGATTTTAAAGAATTCAACAATCATTCCAAAGGCCAATATAAATAATATCTACCACATCATTGCCATAATTAAGTTTAACTTTAACCACGTATGATGAAATTTATTAAACTTGTCGCTACGTGTAGTTCAATCACGCATGATTTTCAGTATAAGCATTGTTGTTTGCACACAAGAATTAGTTAATCGTAGTCAGAATTCAGTGTAAATTCTAAAAAAGAAATAAGCACAGTTATAAGCCTTTCTGCCAAGATTAAAGCTTTTTACAAAGCCAATATATCTTCAGTGAACGTGACGAATCTTACCTTTTCGTCTGATTTTAGTTTATCATCTGTTTTGCCACTTTCGAGTTTCGGTTTTCCATACCATCTGTCGATCAGCGGCTGAATGAACTTGTGCCAGATAAACAGAAATACTGGCACAAGTATACACGATATTCATACCATTTTGAAGAAAGAAAAACGCTTTTTCCCTCTCAACGAAAAAACTTCACAACGTTTCCTGTATCTCTGCTTCTTTTGACTGAAAACAGGCGACAACGCATGCTCTTTACTCGACGCCGAAATCAACGCGGGCTCAGTAATGGAGGCTGCATTGGTAAGTTTTTCGTCTTTACGATGTCAGTTAATTTTAAGCTTTTTTGGATGTTTCAGCATTGTTAAGAGTTTTTATATTTTTGTGTTATTTTAGGAGGCCTTGAGATCGGTCTCCGAAACAGATCAGGCCAAAAATGCTCTTTCTTTGATGCAAGTTTATGTCAACAACATAGTGAAAGATCCAGCGAATCCCAAATACAGAAAAATTCGAATAAGTAAGTTAAGTTAATGCTTAGCCTCAATGACCGGTCTTCAATTACCGGTACACGTAGGACTGGGAGTGGTTATTAAGAAAAAGGTCTGTCTCTTGCAATATATGGATATAGCTATAATTACATGATGTATTTGTTTGAGACCTTGTTGCATGAGTAATAACCCGGGTAATAATCAGCTGAGAACAAAGTGCTCAAGCTACAGTGTATTGGAAGAGGGGGTGGCTGGGTATGGAAGTGAAGAGGTGAACATGATGTTTCTCTTATTAGGAGGTGGGTGCAAATTTCTTTTGGCCCTTCAGTCCTATATAATTTTTCAACAAAAGGGCAGTAGCAGGTCTTGACAAAGTGCACCAGCAAGTCATGTGAGCAATTCTGGTTAGCCTAAATAACAGATTTGTTAGCCTAAATAGTACTCTGGTTAGCCTAAAGTTAGCTTACAATAGGGAGCTTGCAGTTAGCCTGGCATAAGGGATTTCTGACTCGCCGCATGGCTTGTGAGTCATGCAAATGGTCAGTGTAAAACATAAAACACAGACTGGGGTATAAATGGCAGACTCAAACTGCGGACTAGGTATAAAATACGGACTACAGTATAAAATGCGGACTAAGCATGCAAACTGCTTGCAAACGTGACCTGATGGTAAAAATAACCATAAGCATGACTGTAAGCATAAAAAAGTTGACTCACCTCGACCAAATTAGCCTTTTTCCTGCAGAAAGCCTGCTCGTAGGTTACGGCAAAGTACTGTCAAAACACCTTAAAATTCCCTCCAATTGTGCCGGAGGAGCTTAAAATTTGTTTTTGTTTCATTCGCTTTAGTCTTCAATTCTTGGATCGGAGTTGCAGTGGAGACTCGACAGATAACTTAAACCTCCTGCTAAACTCGAACTTTTCCGATTCCCCTCCAGGTGTTTTTTTTTTTTACTTATATTACCCTCGCTAACTCGAACTCCTGATATCTTGAACCTTTTTCGATCTCCCTTGAAGGTTCGAGTTATCGGGATTCAACTGTATATCTGGCCAGCCTCAAGCGGCAGTCATGTGAGAATTTGACAAACAACCTTACTTTGCATGACAAAAAAACTGGGTCAGACGTTTTTTCCCCGCATGTTTTTCTTCTGCCAATAGAATTTTTTAGCCTCTTCAGTACTCGAAATTTCGTGCCTCTTTTTTGGTATTACGGGAGTGTTGAAATAAGCGAATGGCGAAACGTGAAAAAAACTGTGTGTTAGTGTAGCGAAAATAAGCAAATTCGTACCTATCTGTTGCGTGAAGCCAGACGATAATACACTCAACATTTGAGTTTGGAACCGGAGTTTTGAATCGCGATATTGAGCTGCCATTTAACAAGGAATAATTCATTTCGAGGATGGGATGTTGAAGAAAAAATAAAATAAAATTTCTAAACCAAATAATTTACTCTTGAGAAAAACCCTTTTGTTGTTTTGACTGTAAGGGGTACCATAAGGTAGCTTGTTTTTACTGTATTAAGGTACTTTGCTGAGGAAGATCATAATTGTTCGTTGTGAATCCCTACGAGGTTCAACGGACGACGAAACATTAAACTTTGAACAGGAATTATTCACTCTCTTCGGTAACAAACATCAACGCAATACGAGCAGACAACGATTACAAAGGTCACATGAAGCCGTTGCGCTACATGGGGTCATGCGCACAGTTTTGGCGCGAACAATAATAATTTTATGCTCACGTATACATCCTTGATGGGATCTCATTATTTCTAGCTGTGGTTCGCTTTTAAACGCATTTTATATGCTTAGTACGCATTTTATACTGTAGTCCGTGTTTTATACCTAGTCCGCTGTTTGAGTCCGCATTTTATACCTCAGTCCGTGTTTTATACCCAGTCCGTAGTCCGTAGTCCGCAGTCCATGTTTTAAACTGACCGGTCATGCAACAACCTCGTTCCCAGGGTCTCTCTCTCACCGCCCCCAAGAGCGAGAGGGGCTCTTGGGGGCGGTGAGAGAGAGACCCTGGGAACGAGGTTGGTCATGCAAATCATGCGAACCATTCTGGTTAGCCTATAAATAGTACATTGGTTGGCCCAATTAGCACTTGGGTTAACCTAAATGGCACTCTGGTTAGCCTACAGTTAGCTACGGTTAGCCTTTTATTGCTTCCGTTAGTTCTTCCCCCTGGTGGGGAATAAGGCCAGAGCCTTTTATAGGGTTTTGGGATATGTAAATACTATGTAATTGTCGTGTCTTTCGTGCTTAAATGCACGTGGGCGCGATTGGCAACGTAACTCTGAATAATTCCGTGTTTTGCATGCACGTGACATTTTTTGATTTTGGGAACGAGTATTTTTGACTTTGTAATTAGATTGGGAGCGGTTAGTTAGTTCGCGAAGTTCGCGAAGAAAGTTACGAATTTTCAGAGAGTTTCGAAGCGAAACGTAGGACGAAATGTAGGGCTGCGTAGACACGCATGGCTTAGAGATGTACGTTAGCTAAAAAACTATGATACGGACTGGACTGGCCATGAAATTCACATTCTTCGAAACTCTGTGGATTCGTCGAGATTCTACCGATGAATATTTAATTTCTGCGAAATGGAGTCGCACATTTTGGCCGAAGATGATCATATGCGGGAACAAATGGAGCCCCCAGAAAGAATTACGGCTTGGAAAAGATCGAAAGCTGGTCATCACGGTGAGACGACGAAGATTTGTAGCCGTCTGGACGAAGTGCTCAAGGATTATCGCCATGCTGGCGAAGTAATGGAGCTTAGTCGTCGATTGAAGGATCAATGGTCAAAGTATTGTTTTGTACACGAGCAACTTATGAAGCATTTGCCTGGTGAGAGAGAAAAGGCGGATGAAAGCGATCGTTTTGATGATCGAGCTCGAGCTTATGAAAGATACAGTTTTCTGATCGAACAATTCATGACTCGTACTAACTTTACGAATGGAGGAACGGAAACAGTTGTTACTAAAGACCGTTCTAATCGTGTGGAAGATGCACGGAGTTCTGTTTCGGGCGGTTCTCGGAAATCCAGGCGTTCAAGTCGTAGTTCAAGTTCAAGGTTACGTGAAAACGCTGCAATTGAAAGCGTAATGGCCGAAGTGAGATTGGCGCAATTAAGGAGAGCAAAAGAGAGAAGATTGGAACAGCAAATGTTGCAGTTGGAGAATGAAATAGCTGACGCTGAAGACGAGGCCAAGTTAGCCCGAGTAAAAACCCGATTTTATGAGCAATTGGATTCAGAAACGTCGAGCATCGATGATCCACTCGCTGAGCTTGAGGTAGAGAAGGGAAGGCAGCATCTCGATCAAAGAAAGGATATGCCTGAGCCTTAGCCACGCGTCTTTGCCCCAAAACCAATACCCCCTGAAAAGATCTCAAGTTCGACTAAGGATCCCAATGTCCGCCCTCTTGCTCAGCCTAAAAGGGAGTATGGTGGATCGTCTGAGAAAGTTACAAACACTGACAGTATTCTTCAGAGTGTTGTCACCAATATGAACTTGATTGCGACCGGGGCGACCTTGCCCCCACTGGAGGTAGTTAAGTTTTCCGGAGATCCAAGCGAGTTCTTCAAATTCAAGGCACGTTTCCATCAAATGGTGGACTCTCAGAATCTGTCTGATTCGCAAAAGATGTCTCGTTTATTGCAGTTCCTCGAAGGCAAAGCGAGAAAAGCAGTGGAAGGGTTTGAAGGCATGCCCGGTGGAGTTAGGAAAGCCGTGCGATTACTTGAGGTACGTTTTGGCCAGCCTCACATGATAGTGAAAGCATGCGTTGATGGTTTAATTGAAGGACCAAACATTTCGAACAGTGACAAAGAAGGCTTAAGAGAGTTTGCGGATCGTAGCAGGACCTTGTATGAGACTTTGGTTGCAATGAATGCTTTGTCTGAGATGAATCTCACCAATCTGGGAAAAATGGCGGGAAAGCTTCCTACTGCGCATCAAGCTAAATGGAGGGACGAGGCTCAGCGGATCCGTGAGCGAGGGACACTACCAAGTTTCAAAGACCTGTTGGAGTTCATTGAGAAACGCGCAGATGCTATAAACGATCCAATCTTTGGTCGAATTGGAGAAACAAGCAGAGCTCCGATCAAACCTGGCAGGAAAAATCCCAAAGTGCCTAGCGCGCCTGGAGCCGAAGGTAAAGTGACAACGCTAGCAACGCAGCTCACATCTGGTTCACCTCAGCAGAAGGATCCACGCAATACAGGCCGATCAGCAAAGTGTATGAACTGCCAGGAATCCCACTACTTGGAGGATTGCGGTAAATTTAAGAAACTAACTCTGAGACAAAGAAAGATTTTCGTTCGAGGAAGAGGGCTTTGTTTGAATTGCCTGAGGAAAGGACATTTGGTTACTCAATGTGTTTTCAAATCGAAGTGTAACCTGTGCTCACAGAAACATCATGTCCTCTTACACAACGCTGCGTCGGATTGTGTTGATTCCCCTTGCCAAAGCCAGGAACAAGTATCTGCCAGCGTAATGACGGGCGATGGTAGAACCTCAGGTTCTCCTAGTCAAAACCATGATCAAGTTAAAGTGTCTGCGAACGTAATGACAGCTGAAAGTGGTACATCCAGTGTCCCCACCTTTGACCAAGCTGCCAGCGGCATCGCAACGGTCAGCGTGGTGAACTTTGCTAAGTCTGCATCTTACAAAGCATGCAGCCAGACAGCCTTTAAGTCGCATAAAGTTGCCCTGCAAGTGGTACCTGTGAGACTGGAGGGGGAGAATGGGCAAACGGTGAACACATGGGCGTTGCTCGACACGGGAAGCGAGGATTCCTTTATTGCCAAACCTACCGCTGACCAGCTAAGTTTGAGAATAAAGAGTTTCGAGTCGTTGGCGGTGTGTACCTTGACTGGCGAGACAACTGTGCGTGTAGGCAAAGTGGACCTAGTAGTCTTACCAATAGAAGATTCAGAAGGCCACCGAATTCAGATTCACGACGTCAAGGTTGTTGAGAATCTCAATGTGAGCTCGTCCAGACCGCAGGACTTGTCGAAATGGGAACACCTAAATGGGATAGCAATGCCAGAGATTGACGAGGAAGAAGTTACCTTGCTTATAGGAGCAAACGTCCCTGAAGTTCAGATACACGAAGAAGTTCGCGTTGGAAGAGCCGGAGAACCGTATGCTGTCCGGACCCTTTTGGGGTGGTCCATTCTGGGACCGCTTAACAGCAGCATTGGAATAACATCTGACAAAGTAAACGTGAACTTTCTAAAGTATGGTAGCCAGATGTTGGACCAACAGATGAATCAGTTTCTTGGATTTGAGAACACTGAATGCATTAGTAGCAGTAAGAAGGGGATGTCAGTCGAAGATCGAGAATCTTTACACAAGCTGAACAGTTCTGTTCGCCTAGTAGACGGCCGTTATGAGGTCGGAATGCTCTGGAAGTACGAAAATCCGTGGTTGCCAAACAACAAAATGACCGCCGAAGCTAGACTTCGCTCTCTGAAAAGAAAGTTGTGCAGAGAGGAGCAGTTGCTATGCAAATACCGGGACTTTATGGACGACCTTTTGGTAAAAGGCTATGCTAGAAAGCTGACCGAGGTGGAGGCGGAGGCTCGAAGTCCCAGGACGTGGTATCTACCGCACCACGGTGTCTTTCACCCGCAAAAACCGGGGAAAATTCGAGTAGTATTCGATGCAGCAGCAAATCATGATGGAGTCTCCCTCAACAGCCAGTTGAATCGAGGGCCTGATTTAACGAACAGTCTGTTTGGTGTGTTGCTGAGATTCAGACAGGAACGCATCGCTCTTGTTGCAGACATACAATCCATGTTTCTTCAAGTGAAAGTACCTGCTGAAGACGCTGACGCTCTCCGTTTCTTGTGGTGGGAGGAAGGCGATCTAAATAGACCTCCTGGGGAGTACCAGATGGTCCGTCACATCTTTGGCACTAAAGATTCTCCGAGCTGTGTAAACTTTTGCCTGAAAAGAACCGCTGAAGATAACAAGAACGACTTTAGTGAAGAAGTCGTTAGGGCTGTCCAAGAAGATTTCTACGTTGACGATTTGCTGAAGGCTGTGGAGACGACCAGTAAGGCAATTTCACTGGCGCACGAATTGATGTCTCTTCTCGAGAGGGGCGGATTTCGTCTGACTAAATGGACAAGTAATTCTCGTGAGGTGTTAGCCAACATACCTGAAGATAAACGAGCACAGCCAACTCTCAACCTGGATTTGGATCAGCTGCCGATCGAGAGAGCGTTGGGAGTCCTGTGGAATATCGAAACAGTCTTAAAGCCAGACAAACCAGCTACGAAACGAGGTATCCTGTCGACTATTAGTTCCCTTTACGATCCTGTGGGTTTCGTTTGTCCAGTGGTGCTAGAAGCAAAGAAGATTATGCAGCGGCTGTGGAAACTGCAGTTGGATTGGGACGATCCTGTCCCAGAATTTGAGCTGGCCCACTGGGAACTTTGGAAGTCTGAATTATCAGCTTTATCGCAAGTTCAAATACCAAGATGCTATCTCCAGCTACAAGGAGAAGTAAAGGAAATCTCTCTCCACCAGTACTCAGACGCGTCAGACGAGGGTTACGGCATGTGCTCCTATCTGCGGTTCGTTTATGAAGATGGGTCCATTCAGTGCTCGTTTCTGGTTGGTAAATCAAAGACGATGCCAGTGAGAGCTATTTCAATCCCAAGGCTCGAGTTACAAGCTGCAACGTTATCTGCCAAGATTTATCAAGTTTGCAGGGATGAGTTAACCTATCCAACTACCTTGCAGTACATCAAGAACAAGAACTTCAAGTAGTTTATAACCGGGCGGTTAATGTTGGACCACTTCTTTCAGCGTTTTGGCTAGAAAGGCACGGCGCCGCTTTGTAAAAAAAAAAACTTTAGAAAAGCAGTCACTTGAGAAACACACAAGCCGTGTTTGCGTCAGTCACGGAGTGTGCGTGACATGAATTTTCTTTATCACGTCATCTCCTGTTTTAAACCACATGCCTGGCCGGATAAATTTCTGCTTACGCATGCAGTATTTATTTTGTTCCGGATGTTGAATAAAATAAACCCAAACCAGTTGAATGACATTAAAGAGAAGTCCATTTCACGCCAAAATAAAGACTAGACTAAGGCCATCCCGTTGTATTTCTTCGTTTAGCGTCGTCTGACGACTTAAGTCCGCGGTTTGCAAGAGTCACGGGGTTTGCGTGAACTGTAGCAGTGAGCGAAAATTCTCTTACTCACGTCATCCCTTTCTTTAATAAACTTGCATCAACAAATTCCTGCCTGTGCTTGCAAATTTTTATATTGTTCCGAATCTCAAACAAACTACACTCAAACCACTTGAATGGCATAAATTGATTTCGGTTAAAATTAAAGAAGCTTTAAAATCAAGTTCTTGAAGTTTAACTGCTATTTCCCCCAAAAAAAAACAGCTTTCAGAAGCATTTGGGAAGTCGCGTGATTCGAAGCACGTAATTCTAACTGGGAGATTCGCTAGGTAATTCCCCTTTTCGTGATGACGTGTGTCCTGTGCTTTGACAAATTTTTGCTGGGTTTGCAATTTTCGTTTCGATTCCAAAAATAAACTCAAAAACACTTGCAAAACACACGAAAAATAATTCATATTTTCATTTAAAACTAGTTTGGACATGTCAAATCGCAACGCGAATGTTCAAGCCCTGAGCCAAACGCTTGAATATCAATTTAATGAACAATCGCCAGAAACATCAAAATTTGCGTGACCGTGACCTCCTTCTGGAACGATTTACCGACAAAAAAACGACAAAAACAAAACCCCAGGCAGATTATGAACCGGGCCCAGGCCCCGCCCGGTTAATGAAACAAGGCGTTTCAACACCTACGTAGCTAACAGAATTGCTGAAATTCGTGAGATTACCAGGCCGGACCAATGGAGACACTGTCCTGGAAGGTTGAACCCAGCCGACGACGCCTCGCGTGGCTTAAAGCCTAAAAGGTTATCAAGTCAGCATCGCTGGTGGAAAGGACCAGAGTACTTGTGGCAATCGGAGAACAACTGGCCCAAAACTGAGATTGGCGAAGTTCCACATGACGATCCTGAAGTTCGAAATGAAGCACAAATTCATTCAATCAGGACTGTAAACCCTTACGTTAGAGTTCACTCAGATGCTCGATGCGCGAGCAAACCGACCGTTTACGAGATGATATCGCACTACAGCTCTTGGTTTAAGTTGCAACGTTACGTTGCTTGGCTAGTGCGATTCTGCTACTGGCTAAGGTCCCGGGAAGTCTCCCCAACGACACGAACACTAACCACGGAAGAGTTAGAAGAGGCAACACTGTTTCTCATGCGGTTGGTTCAGGCTGAAAGCTTTGCAGAAGAACTGAGAGACCTCAAGGCCGGCAGGGAAGTGAAGACGTCGTCCAACTTGTAAAGTTGAAACCGGTACTGACGGAAGGAATTCTTCGTGTCGGAGGTCGCTTAGAGGAGGCAGTAGTGCTGTCGTATAACGAAAGACATCCCGTAATACTTCCAAGGAACCATCACATCAGTCAGCTGATCGTCCGTCATTGCCACGAAAGTTTAGCCCATGCCGGCAAGGAGCAGACCCTGGCTCAAACAAGGAAAATGTTCTGGATTCTCGGAGGCAGAGGTTTAGCAAAGAGCACCATTAGAAATTGTGTGAAGTGTCGCAGATTGAACGAGAGGCCTATGAAGCAGATTATGGCTCCCCTTCCTAGAGAGAGATTAGAACCATACAATCCGCCCTTCACGTTCTCTGGTGTCGACTTTTTCGGTCCACTAATGGTTAAGTGGGGCCGCGGTTTAGCAAAGCGCTGGGGATGCATTTTCACTTGTCTGTCCACGCGAGCTGTCTTCCTCGAACTTGTGCCCTCACTGGAAACTGACGATTTCATCATGGCCTTGCGACAGTTCATTAGCCGAAGGGGTCCTCCCAAGGAAATTAGATCAGATAGAGGCACTAACTTTGTTGGCGCGGAGCGCGAACTCAACGAAGCCATCGATAGGTGGAACCACGCAAAAATTTGCCAAGAATTGCAACAAAAAGAAGTCAAGTGGACCCTTCATCCCCCAGCAGCACCTCACATGTCCGGGGTCTGGGAGCGACTAGTGCAGACTACCAAAAAGCATCTGAAGGCTGTCGCAGGAGATAGATTGCTCGGTGAATTTGCGTTGCGAACACTGCTAACTGAAGTGGAATCCATTATGAATAATCGTCCAATCGTAGCAGCATCAGATGACCCTGCCGATTTGGAAGCATTGACCCCCAATCACTTCTTGCTGCAAAGGAAGGTGTCTGGGTTGCCACCAGGGCTTTTCGTCATGGAAGACCATTTGGGCAGGAAACAGTGGAGAAAGGTCCAATACCTAGCCGACGTCTTCTGGAAGAGGTGGATTAATGAATATCTACCGAGTCTGACTGAAAGAGGAAAGTGGTTAAGAGACCAAAGGAAGGTTAGAGTGGGCGACCTGGTTCTCGTTTTGGAAGAGAATGTCCCTCGCAACAAGTGGACTGTGAGGGAAGAGATTCAAAGGTGCGATCCGCTAAGGTGAAGACTTCAAGCAAGGAGTTGCTTCGTCCAATCGTGAAGCTGTGCCTATTAGATGGACAGGAATGAAAGACACTTACGAGGATTAACAAACGCTTAAACTTTGACGTTTGTGGGGCCGCTGTCGTGTCTTTCGTGCTTAAATGCACGTGGGCGCGATTGGCAACGTAACTCTGAATAATTCCGTGTTTTGCATGCACGTGACATTTTTTGATTTTGGGAACGAGTATTTTTGACTTTGTAATTAGAATGGGAGCGGTTAGTTAGTTCGCGAAGTTCGCGAAGAAAGTTACGAATTTTTAAAAGAGTTTCGAAGCGAAACGTAGGACGAAATGTAGGGCTGCGTAGACACGCATGGCTTAGAGATGTACGTTAGCTAAGAAACTCTGATACGGACTGGACTGGCCGTGAAATTCACAGTAATTCTGGTTCATGTGGCTAGCATGCCTCACTGGCTCGCCTATTGTACACACTTGGCAGTGGCCCCCTTGACCAACCACTGTATACCTGTATATCTAAAATACACATTTAAAAAAAAGAATTTTAGCAGTCGGAGTTTCTATTTAAATACATGTACCGGTACATTAATTTTGATTGTTGTCAATACTCACTGATCAATGTTCTGCCTTACTATAACTAGGTAATCCAAAGTTCAATACAGCCATCTGGCAGCTGGAACAAGCAAGGACATTTTTGTTGTTTTCAGGATTTGAACAGGTGCAATATTTGAAAATACATGTACCCCGGTATTTGATTTTAATTTTCATGTAGATTGTTGTTGTTGTTGCAGGACAGTCAACTTTCCATCTGGTGTCCATAAAATAGGGGTTTTAGTATATGAGGTTGATATAGGCACGCAGTGACGTACATAAATGTAGTAATTTGATTTTCATGTACTTCTCTTTGGTCTTATTCCAGGAAGGGGACTTTTTAGTTCTTCCTTCTTCTATAAAACTAGATGGAGCCAAACTTTTGATTGATGAAGCTCTTGGCATTTCACCGTCAAACCAAACAAGCCATGCCAGTACCAGTGCTCCTTCAAATACAAGTCAACCTAGCAGCATGCTCAAGCTTAATGCAGCAAAAGGTGGGAATATTGATCAGCATGTTAATAAATGCTGCTTCTCTTTTTGACCATTTAAATTACCTCATTTTCCATTTGCATTTAATTACTTGCTCTAAATGCCAAACAGTCACTATCCTCTGTTAAGGGGCATCTCCCATTTAGCAGTCAACTCATTTTTATAGTGGACACAAAATACTATACAAAACAATAAAATTATAACATTTGATGTCATGTATATGAAATGATTGACAAGTGATAAAAGTGATAAAGTGATAAATGATCATCACAGCGAATTTCCAATTTTAACATTTTAACACATCTATTGTCATTTTGACTTGATAATGACGTTAGCCTAACGTTGAAACGTCGTCGTTTTTAACAAACTTTTTAGCTTTCTTAATATGCTTCGAAATATTTTATCGCATTTTTTTATAGTTAAAAATAACTGCAAAGTCAATTACCAGAGAGGTCCGCTTTTAGGCTTGGCTAAATCTATTTAATGAAATGATAATAAAATGATGTTACTTAATTATTGTTATTGATTTTTCATCAGACTGTAGCTTGTTTGATCAAGATGTGAAGGCAGATCTTACATTGCTTTCCTACATGAAAGAAATGGGTATGCTTTAAAACACTCTCCTGAAAGCCTTATTTTGATAAATAATAACTAAGTTTTATAAATTCTCTCCCCTTTCTCCTTGCAATATCAAACATGAATGCAGTGTTACAGCAAGGAGGTTGTGTCAGAACTCTATTTTAATAAAAGGTGATGTGCGTTGGCTTGATTCAATGCCTTGTTCTTAGAAGTAGTTTTGAAATCACTTCATAGCGATCAGTAAAGAAATTAATATAAAATTATCCTTTAGCTGAAGTTTGAATGGTTTAAACTACATTTACTTTTAAGTACATATTAATTAAAAAAAACAGTTTGAATCATTTCAAGACAGCATTATTTCATGATAATTTTATTGTACTTCATTGTCCCAACTGCCCCATGTAATGGGCAAAATTAATACTTGCAAGGCATTTGTTGATGCAGATTTGTTACACAAAATTGTATGGTGTAAAGGGCCTTAATGTTGTTTTACTTGAAGGTTACGATGTTGCTGTGGCAGAGAATGCTTTAATCGCTACTAAAAACAAAGGGATTCAGCCTGCTATAGATTGGTAAGAGTTTTGAATTAGTGCTTTACAAAATCTTCTTGTGAATACCTATTTCGAAAGAGTGACATTTATTTACATGTAGTACATACAGTGGGCATTACTCAGCATTTATGAAGCACACCTGGTGGCACCAGTGTGCTTCACCAAGACCCATTGCCACCCTTCAATCCCAACACACTATCCTGTCAAAGGGCCATTTCCAGTCGAAGGGCCACTGATAGAAGCAGATTGAATGCCTTGCCAAGGACAGAGGGGATTGCAGGATCTTTGTCAGTGGCCTATGCTCCAAAATGGAGTTGGCAGGCTTCAGGTCAGATCAGTATTGCTGCTTCCTCTGGATGGGGTGTAATATTTACATCACAGGATGAACCCCTTCTAACCCCCCCCCCCCCCCCCAAAAAAAAATAAATAAATAAATAAATAAAAAACTTCATCATTTTGTCAATTCACTGGGAGTGTACCTATTTATTTTTTCTGGGTAGAGAGAAACACTTCTAATATGAGTTGCATGAGTATCCTTCTCAAGAACACAGTGCAGTGTCCATGGCCAGCCCTCAAACCTAGACCACTCAATCCACAGTGAAATGCTGTAACCATTACAGTACACAACTGCACCGGCTACCTGAGTGCCATTAACAATCATGTTAATTTTTAGCTTTTATTTACCTTGCAAGGATAAACCAGAATCCTGATAAAGCAAGAGAGAAGTTACAACAATCGGGAACTAATGTTGCATCGGATGTACTGCATGGCAACACACAGGGTATCAGTCAACAGTCGCTTGCTAGCAGCTCTTCACCTTCAGTAAGTCCATCATACCGACGGTGTATTACCTTACCAAATTTTGCAATTTTATTTGGACAATCAGAATCCTTGTGTACTGCCCTGATTTCCTACAACATTAAGTCTTGAACCTGATATCACCAGATTTCTGGCCAAATTTGGGTATGGTTAATACACAATTGCACCTTTTTGGTACATTTTGGTGGTATATTGGGCCCATTGGTATTTTGGCTTGACTGCATCTCACAAAAACATGAACCATGGCTTCACCAAATTGTCTCAGTTATGCTGCCGAAGCATACCAAAAAGGTATGATTGCAAATAAAAACCATCCCAGCCAGTAATAAGGGTTAAATTAATTGTGTAGAACAGTACGTGACAAAATTATGGATTCCAAATTGTATTAAAGTAATTGTGAATATCAGTGGTGAGGATATGAAGGGATTTCTGCATGCTGACTGATACTGGAATAAAATGGAACAATATTAATTACATGTAATACTTTGAATGATATATTTCAAGCCTTATAGTTTCATTTTATTCAGAGTGAAGATTTTGGCAGGTATTTAAGTCCATTTATAATTAGCTGTAATGGCATTTTGATATACTAGGTTCCATGTCCTCAATGCTTTTTCTGCATTCATGTTTAAAAGAGTTGAATAGCCTAAAATTGTGTGTAAAGTGCATGTATAATATGGCTCAAAACTCAAGGTAATAGGTACTCATAACTCTGTTTGCTTCCAATCACCCAACTAAAGTATGGCTTTGTTGTGGTTTGAATTTCTCTTTGGTTTAAAATTTTTCTAACCAGGTTGATTTTTATTTTTCATTGTCTCAAAATCATTATCATAATCTTAAACAAACTAAGGAAATAAAAATCAAACTGGTTTGAAAAATTTTAAACCAAGAAAAAAATTGAGCCACAACAGCTTTATTTGTAACTTACCATCAACTGCAACCTTTCCCTGGCTCATAATTAAGCATATTAGCTGGGTTGGTCAACATGCATTACCGAACTTACAGACTTACAATGTTACATTATACATATATACAGACTAGACAGGTTTTTGGAGAACTGTGGAACTGTGGTTTATGAATACATGTGGAAAAGTACTGATTTAAACTGATAAATCTATTACAAAAGCATTAAATATTTCATCCTTCACAGCCTGCACCAGTACAGTCTAGATACCAAAAGACATTAGATGAAAGGCACAAGTTTCAGGAAAGACTCAGACTGGAAGCAATTGAGGAGGCAAAGTATGAAAACAGTACATGTGATGGTGTTAATTATTTATATGTCCAGGTTGCAGGCACAAACCTTAACTGTATGTCCCACTGCTCCTCTTAACCTAGTTTAGTGGTGCTTTCTGTATCGTCACGTGACTCCTGTCAGCCCTTATTTATTACTTTATTGCACTACTCTTCTTAATAACTTGTATGTGTGTGTGAGTGTTAAGGTGCCTCCATTTTCTGTAGGTTGGAAAAGCAAAGAAAGAAACTACATAAGGAAAATTTATTGAAAGATATGAAGGATGAGAAAGATGAAAAATTAGAAAAGGTATGAACCAGGCATTGAGCTTACTAGTTCTGTGTATAAACTTAATAATGACTTTAATAGATCCTGATGCATTCTTGTAAGCATAAAAAATGGACTACGTAGTGTTACGTACATGTATTATGAGGCAAAGGTAACAGGTCTGATTTCATTTATAAACACATGGCATCCCATAATCTTTTACCAGGCAAAACAGGCAAAACTTGCAGAGGATGCAGCTGAGCCTTCAAACAAAGCCATCACTGATCAGCAGTGTGGTGATGGTGAATCACCAATGGTGGACTTGAGAATAAGAATGCCAGATGGTCAGGTACTTCATTGGTCGATAATTTGCCATTAGAAAGTTCTTTACTTTATATTTATATGTGACAAATCATCTAGTGGAGGAAAAAACGCAAAATGCTTATGCCCTGTTAATGAAATGATAAAAAATTATTTAAACATTGTTTTGAGATATACTGCAACATACATGTATCTGTTCGCTTAGAATTCTTAAAATTATTCAAGAACTTGTCAACAGTGTTTCAAATGTATCTGCGTTTGACTGGCTGACAATTTTTGCGTTCTTTTTCTAATCTCTGTTCTTCAGGTCTTATCTCTTAGTCTTTCCAGCAACTCAACAATTCAAACATTATATCAGTGAGTAACTTGCATTTTGTTTTAAAAACTAATACCAGTATTATTAGTAACTAGAAGTTCTATACAATGATCAAGTAAATCCTACAGGTTTTACTTCAATGCAAGTATGTAAATAAAATATACGATTTCTCACACAATCATTGCTGATTTTCGTCGTGGTGAAGTGCAGGACCTACCTATACTTGCTTGTGTGGACCTGTGCAAGCAAGTATAGATTTGAAGACTTTCTTCAAATCCTTGCTTGCTTGGTCATGTTAGGTTTTTGCGTCTGTCTTATTCAGGAGTTCCATTTTCTCAATTCTGTAGCCTTTATTTCATGGATCGACAGCTACTTTGACAATGCTTTGATACAATTGACCATCAACGAGAGAATTGATCAGATGCGTAAAAAAACTGACATCAATGGTTTATTTGTTGGTTTTAGGGAAGTTAAAAATCAATTGCCTTCGAATGACAGCCAAAGCTTGGATGACTTTGTCCTCATGACATCGTTTCCGCAAAGAAGAATCTCTGACATGGAAAGCACCTTAGAAGCAGCAGGTAAATTCATAGAGTACAGGGCGCGTGGCAAAAATAGGAACCCTTTTTGCCTCGCTCCCTCCTCCGGGGGAGGGTGTAAGTAGATGATTTGCTATGTGCTTGTTAAATGTGTGATTTTGTCACCCATGTAGGTTTGGCCCCACGTGCAGCACTTGTGGTACAGAGGACAGATCAGCAGGGTGTGCTAACCCAGGGGGAGGGGCCAGGTAAAATTTGTCTCTTTTTTATGTTACAGTCAAAGCCTGTAGGGTAGCAGAGTTGTAGTTTTTTTTTTAAGCTGATCGTGCGCTTAGCAAACAAAACACACAGGCGCTTCGTTCTCACTTCGAGCTCGGTGGAGAACCGCACATGTTCCGTCAGCCGTAGCTTTAAAGCTCGGACGCACAAATCTACATTGAGCGCAATGAATTTCCACCCAAAGTATCAGTCATTTTCCGACTTCGAATTCGGTCAATCCGATGTCACATCCCAATACACCAATTTTTTTTTCGACTTTTCTCCCCTGGAAGCAAAAATTGGAAAAGTTCCGATTTATCTTTTCAGCTGCTATATCCAGCTACCATCACCAACTTTGGTACGTGTTCGTAAACATCAGCCAACTTGCTTGCCGCTTCAACAATGATACGCGAAGTACTGCAGTGTGTGATTCCGTCAGCTAAGATCGTTGCCTGCAAATTTGCGTTGTGTGTCCCGGTAACACGGTATGAAATGGATTCTATCTCGCTATATCCGGTAATTCTGTTCCCTTCAAACTGGTTTAAAATGGAATGAAACCTCAAAATAATAACTAAAAAGAGATTCTAAGAAGACAAAATGTCATGGAGTGCAGATGATCCAAACTGGATTAAAAGGAGAGGTATCAAACTGAACTTTACTATTGTGGTAATCGAGAGACGTTTAGGCTTGTAAATAGGTCTGCTAGGAAGTCATTTTTGTCCGTTTCTCATCTGAGAGGCCCAGATTTCTCCGGTAAATTTAAAGTTTTTGATTCGATTTTAAGATTATATTGCAGACTGCAAAAGATAACTCGACCAATCATTTATTTATACGTGATAAAACATCTACAGATACAAATAGTTTGACTTGCAAAAGTGTCTATCCACCAGCATTATAGATGTTTCTCGGACTGCATAACTGTCACTCGACGCTTCAGTTTTTTTTTTCTGGTGTGAAATTTAACTCCACTGTTTTTGGTTGTTCGCTAATTTTATCTTGACTGGGACCTAAGAATAACCCGAAAGAACAAAACACAGATTGGCGAGCAGCCCGTAATTGCGCTATTCTGAAGTGGTTTCCATTATGTGCGTCTCACAACGTTTCCATACAGCAACCACTTGAAAGTTCCGAAGGTATTGGTACCGGCCCTCTAGTAACTCCCGAAGATAGCGAACCCCTCGCCAAACGAAAACAACGACCTCTTACGGTAAAAATCCCCTTATGAATGCCCCTGTAGGAGTATAAAAAGCAGTAATTTGAACAGGGCCGGTCTCAGTGCACAACATTTGAACAAAAATTATTATTTGTTTGAGTGTGAAAAATTGTTTTTTGTCACAAATAAAAAAAATACAGTTAGATTTAGTAGAAAAAAACGCTAAAAGAGAAGTCGCCCGAACTTTGACGTCATAAGTCGTCATACCTTTGTAACAGTCAAGTTCTGTCTGCATGTAGTAAGTTTGTCCGCAAGATCTGCTACAGACTCTAATTGATGTTAGGATCTCCCTGCTTGAATGTAAATTTTAAATGTAAAATTACCTCGCTTGTTATTTCCGCCGTTGTCCTCGTTCAGTCTGTGTAAACAAAAAATTTTATTCTATATAGGTTATACTTTTAATTTTTATTGGTTAAATATTGTCGCTGAAAAAACGTTTGTTAACTTTATAGCGGCTTAATTATCGGGGGTTGTGGTTTTATTTCAGTATATAGCGTAAGAAATGTCACGAAAATGGACAATTGGCAGGAATTATTGAGTGAGCAAGACAAACTTATTGTTGTTCAGTTTTACGCTCCTTGGTGAGTTCAAATAATTTGCTTTAGTCTATGTTATTACTGTTCTTTGCATTCCTTATTAACAAACACTGAAAAAGCCTTTGATGGATGTTTTCCAACTACAAAACGTTACAAATTTCTAGAATCTGCTTTTTTGTTGCTGTTGTTGTTTTTAATTTTCGTTACGACTGCTCAGTAAACTTCGTCGTTTTCAGGTGTTCGTTGTGCCGGTCCGTGTCAGACTCATACGATTCCCTGAATGCCAGTTATG
Source organism: Oculina patagonica (assembly GCF_052425735.1). Lineage (NCBI taxonomy): Eukaryota > Metazoa > Cnidaria > Anthozoa > Scleractinia > Oculinidae > Oculina > Oculina patagonica. Next base: position 12,763,838 of record NC_135758.1, read on the forward strand.
GAATGAACGGGCAAGTTTTGTTTGCACGTGTGAATGTCGACGAGTTGAAGGTTGGTGACGCTCTCAAATATTTTTTTTCCTCGAACAGTGATGTTGCTTTATCAGTTTGTGTAAAGAGCTTTATTGTGCGTTTACTAGCGATAACACCAACGCCACGAAGCCCATGAGTCGGTCCACACTCCCACTCATTGGAAGCGATGAAGGACTCCGTGCTGACCTATGGGACGGCATTATTGAAAACGTTTCAAAAACGCCTGTTTGCAGGTTGTAAATCGTTTGTAACTGTCTGTCTTTGTCTTCTGTTTTCCCTCTGTTTAACAATTCTTTGCCTTTTCTTTTAGTTAACAATTAGACTACGCGCCCAAGTTTTCTAAGAGTGAATAGCCGACGAGGTACGGTCGAGTTCACTTTCGCTCATAGAAAGCGAGGGCGTGTAGTATAATTGCTGTAGTTGAGTCTCCAAAGGAATACAGTCCAAAACCTACAAAAATCGTGATTAATTTTCCCTTAGCATTTAGAAGTTTATTAGAGTTTGCTTGCCTTGTGATAACTTTATAGGTTGCTTTTACTTTAAAGCAAGGGCTTGGGGGTGGTGCTCGTTTTGTTAATTGAATCCCTGTGATTAACGTCTTTCAATTTGGTGAACTGGGTTGTAGCGTTTAAGCTCGGAGAAAATTAAGTCATGTCTATCCTTACTTCCTTCCCTAACCTTCTATTTATTAACATGCTATTTTATTTAAAAGGTGTTAAAGTACCAACAAAGAGTCACTTCACTGCCCACATTTAAACTCTTTTGGAATGAAAAGGTATTCGATATTTGTTAGTTATGATCTCTCTATATTAAAACGAACTTGTTAAATTTGCGAATTGCACATTCCCGATCGATATGGAAAGGCACTGAGCTCCCACTTTTATGTCAATAGCCACCCTGGGAAATTATTACATGTGAGTGGCCGTTAATGCGAAGTAGCCGTTGGTGTCCATTGTACTTATGTAGAGAGGTGGTCGTTGGGACGTTTCAGTAGAGTATGTCTATGGATTTGCGCGGTCGTTTAGTCGACCACACGATCGAATGTCTTCTGTATAGTTTTTGTAGTTCTGGTTTATGTATGGGTTTTGTATGGTTTGTGTATGGATTTTATATGATTTGTGTATGGTTTGTGTATGGATTTTATATGGTTTGTGTATGGTTTTTATATGGATTTTATATGGTTTATGTATGTTTTTTATATGGGTTTTGTATGGTTTGTGTATGGATTTTATATGGTTTGTGTATGGATTTTATATGGTTTATGTATGGTTTTTATATGGATTTTGTATGGTTTGTGTATGGATTTTATATGGTTTGTGTGTGGTTTTTATATGGGTTTTGTATGGTTTATGTATGGTTTTTATATGGGTTTTCTGTATGGATTTTATATGGTTTCCCTCGCGGCTTGCTCCAAATTCCTCGCGACTCCGCGGTTCCCTCTCTTTGCCGTTCGCCGGCCCGTCTCAAAGCAAGCACTCGCACTCGAATCCCGCCAGCTACGCAGGCTAGGTTTATGTATGGTTTTTATATGGGTTTTGTATGGATTTTGTATGGTTTGTGTATGGATTTTATATGATTTGTGTATGGTTTGTGTATGGATTTTATATGGTTTGTGTATGGTTTTTATATGGATTTTATATGGTTTATGTATGTTTTTTATATGGGTTTTGTATGGTTTGTGTATGGATTTTATATGGTTTGTGTATGGATTTTATATGGTTTATGTATGGTTTTTATATGGATTTTGTATGGTTTGTGTATGGATTTTATATGGTTTGTGTGTGGTTTTTATATGGGTTTTGTATGGTTTATGTATGGTTTTTATATGGGTTTTCTGTATGGATTTTATATGGATTTTATATGGTTTGTGTATGGTTTTTATATGGTTTATGTATAGTTTTTATATGGGTTTTGTATGGTTTTTATATGGGTTTTGTATGGTTTGTGTATGGATTTTATTTAACAAAATAATTAATAAAGAAGCCTAAGCCATGTTTTATACTGTCATAAAACACGACGGGCAATTGAGAACACGAGGGAAATGTAGAAAACATGAGCCGCAGGCGAATGTTTTCTACATTTCTCGAGTGTTCTTCAAATGCCCGGAGTGTTTTATGACAGAATAAAACATGGCTTAGGCTTCTTTATTTGCTTTATGATATAGATTTTAGACACCGCGAGTGAAAAGTTTAATTAAAAATATGTACAACAAGAGCGAGTAAACGAAGACGAAAAGCAGAAAATAATTTACGGGAAGACCACAAAACTGACACAATTTCATTCAGTGTTCGACGTAAAATAAGGCTAAGCATTTCAGATAAGTTTGTTACCTTTCAATCTCGATCTTGTCTTTTTGAACTTCAATAAACTTCACCGACTCTGAGTGCAATTTCGTCTCAGCATAATTTAGTAGTCTCGATGACATCCGTCCCTTGCTTCGTTCGACTTAAAAACGCGTATAATTTCCAGAAAAGCTATTGCTTCGGATCTTCCCGTAAACCTTAATTGCTGTCACAATCAAGTTCCAGTATGAAAAGACGATTTAAGACGAGATTGTCGAAGAAAATCTTCGAAAGAAAACTCTCTCGCTCGCTTTCCTCAGCTTTCCTTGCGAGTTTCATTCAACTCAAGCGGTGAACACCGCGCCACAATTTTTCCCGCCTCACTTCGTTTACATCAAAATGAAATGTCCAGTGGATTTATACTTAAAAAAGGAATTTAAAAAAACAATTATTCCATTCGCCCTTGCTGGATACGAGTGGTTATAGCCAACGAAAAGTCAAAGACGCGCGAAGCACTCGAGGAAAGCTGACGAAAAACAATAAAACATGATTTTTCTATGTTTTATACTCTGATAAAACATAGGTTTTTAGCCAATCAGAGCGCGCGTAGACTCCTATCTATATTATAAATGGATTAAATATGGTTTGTGTATGGATTTTATATGGATTTTGTATGGTTTGTGTATGGATTTTATATGGATTTTATATGGTTTGTGTATGGATTTTATATGGATTTTATATGGTTTCTGTATGGTTTTTATATGGTTTATGTATAGTTTTTATATGGGTTTTGTATGGTTTTTATATGGGTTTTGTATGGTTTGTGTATGGATTTTATATGGATTTAATATGGTTTGTGTATGGATTTTATATGGATTTTGTATGGTTTGTGTATGGATTTTATATGGATTTTATATGGTTTGTGTATGGATTTTATATGGATTTTATATGGTTTGTGTATGGTTTTTATATGGTTTATGTATAGTTTTTATATGGGTTTTGTATGGTTTTTATATGGGTTTTGTATGGTTTGTGTATGGATTTTATATGGATTTAATATGGTTTGTGTATGGTTTTTATATGGGTTTTGTATGGTTTTTATATGGATTTTGTATGGTTTGTGTATGGATTTTATATGGTTTGTGTGTGGTTTTTATATGGGTTTTGTATGGTTTATGTATGGTTTTTATATGGGTTTTGTATGGTTTTTATATGGATTTTGTATGGTTTGTGTATGGATTTTATATGGATTTTATATGGTTTGTGTATGGATTTTATATGGTTAATGTATATGGGTTTTGTATGGTTTGTCAAGTTTGTGAATGGTTGTTATATGGGTTTTGTACGGTTTGGTATGGTTTTGATATGGGTTTTGTATGGTTTGTGTATGGTTTTTATATGGGTTTTGTATGGTTTGTATATGTGGTTTTGTATGGTTTGTGTATGGTTTTTATATGGGTTTTGTATGGTTTGTATATGTGGTTTTGTATGGTTTGTGCATGGTTTTTATATGGTTTTTGTATGGCTTTTGTATAGTTTTCGTATGTTTCTGTATGAGTTTTGTATGTTTTTGTGTGGGTTTTGACAGTATGGGTTTTGTGAAGGGTTTTGTATCGTTTTTGTATGGTATTTTCTCATCATAGCCTAAATCGCTTGGAGTAGTTGTACATCTGCCTTAAAAATTGCAACAACGAATTTTATCTATGGTGACAATATCAATTTTAAATTGAAGTGTTATCGCTCTTTTGTGTTACTAGGTGATAGCTGACGTAGAAGGAACTGACATGGAGGGTTTGAAGCAACAAATTGAGGCGAACGTAAATGGACCAACAGACGTGGACCAGCCGGATGAGTCGTCAATGGATGAAATGTTCCATGACCCGAGATAATTTGGACCTGTTCTTGAAGCAATCAAGGACCGTATTACTACCCGAGAACTGAGTGAGCTTTGGGCATGTTAACATAGCTCGGTTATGCGCGAGGCACTTTTCTCCGTGTTAAGACGCCGAGGTTGGTATTTGCTTCGAGCCTTATACCGTGGAGAGTAGGACAATGCGTCCCTTGTCGTTTAAGAAGTAACTCCTTAGTGGAAGAAGAAATTGAACAGTAGAAAACAGAGAACAATGTTAAATTAATCAAAACATTGATTACTACACATAGTGTTGTAAAAAAAAGCAGGCTACCTGACTGCAACATTTAGGGAAACGAGGCATTTGTTTTCCCGTCGGCACATTAGGCCAGGCCATTCCCAAGATACCTTTGGCTGCTGTTTTAAATCGAGTCCTTCTCTAAAACCTTTTAAATGAGCTTAAGTAGATACAAATAAACTCTTTTAAAATAGGGAAAGGCAACTCGGCCGGAATAGTGTATTATTCGTAACCCATATAATGGCCGAGAGTTTTCGCTTAATTTTTAATCGATAAACGGTCCAAATGCACGAACTTTCTTTATACTAGATATATTAATACAGCGTAACCTAGATCGTACATAAGAATAAACCATTCTAAACGCTTTCTGACTAAAATGTTTTACAAACACGGAGCTTAGATTGCTTGTCATTCATTCATTTTTTACCCTTTGAATATTGCAGGCTAACAATCTAAAATTCAGTGTATTAAAACTTTTAGTCAGAGAACGTTTTCGTATATTTTTCGCCATGTTGCTTGATTTTGGCCGTAGTGTTGATGCTAGACTTTTTTTCGCATTTTTTGCCTTGTCATTTTTAAAACATAAATTTTAAGTTATATTAATCAAAATGTGTTCTTGTTATTAAAAGCAGATCAACATAACTTGTTGTCATTAATTTGCATATTTAACGGCGCCCATGTTGCTGTAAAAACAATCGCTTTCAATTCTTTCTTGCAACATTTTTTTTTGTTTCTGTACACCAATATGGCCGTCGTGGAAAACACCAATACAAAGTGAAGAAAATAACAGATTTTTTTCATAACTTTTCATTAATTTGGCTACAATTTTATCCTCGCAACGCAATTTCCCAATAAGAGACTTAATTTTGCGTTTTGGCTTTTCCCTAAACAAACACTGTTTTTCGCACCATTTGCAGACTTTTGTTGAATCGGCCTATAAAAGACTATACCAGCCTGTCTTGTCCTCTTGGTTGCAGCGGGATGCGTGTGGCGTTATGGGTCTGTTGCACTCCGCGTTTCGCCGCCTAACCATAAAACCCTGCTTCCTGTTTCCCGCCTTTAACCGACGACACCTGACGTCGCCTGGGGACGAGGCGGTTTCTGGCAACCGAAAGCACACTTGGGTGTTGTCCTGGTTTAAGAACTAACACTTAGGATTGTCCAACTCTAGGCTAATGTCAAAGGAGCTCATCTCAAGGATCTGAGAATACGCAAATTGATCTTTATAGTAGCTGTTTCGTCATCATAGCAAGCCAGATGCCCATTGACCTGAAATCTTTAGTCCACGTGTTAACATATACAGTAGACCTCCGCCTAGTGCCACCTCACTTATACGGTCATCTCGTAATTACGGCCTTTTCTTTATTCCGGCGAAAACGTCCATACATTTTGTTATAACAACCGCCCAATTTCGTCACCCTGTTTATGCCGCCAGCGGCCGCATTGTGATCCCAACGTGTATGTTCTTTTATAAAGTACCCCGTTCATAAAGCCACTTTAACCAAATGTGCAGTCCAAAGGAAAGACAAGTGACAAAAAAGGGCCAAGTAAAAGAATAAATAAATATAAAAAATTCTCTCTTCACAATAATAAACCAAGTACAACTGGTTTGTTCGCCAAAGGACAAAATTTATTCATTGCTTCACTTAAAAGAGCTTAGACATGAAATCTGATTGACCTTCCAAATGTTAATACGGCCACCAACGTTGGCCGTATTAAGTACGAAGTTTTGCTGTAGGTCTTTGTTGGTCGTGCTCATTGATGAACATATGAATCAAGAGCCATGTAACCCGTCTATGCCAATGCTGCTTATTCACTTCATGTGCTGAGATTCTACATACTTTATGAAGTGTCCACCAGGTTATGGCACTTCTTTCCTTCAAATGGATCATTTACTGGTCATGACACTGCTTTTTGCTAACTCTATCTGGTGGCACTTTTTGAAGTGTCGTCCAGGTACTGGTACTGATTTCTCGTTTTTAGATGGGTCAAACGCTGCTATCGGCTTACCCTCGTATCATTCTATGGAGTATCTTCCAGGTTATGGCTTTTCCTGCCCTCAAAGGTAGCCACAGGTTCTTGACCCTGCCTCTTGCCCCGGTCGTTGGTGATTCCATCTGCTGAGCCTTTTGACGTGTCTTTCAGGAGTTGGCATTCCTTACCTTCAGGTTGGGTCGTCTAGATGGGTTAGTTACTATTCCAGGGGCCTTCTTCTTGGCGATGACATCTGCTCGGTGAACCTCGTGACATAAGAGTGTCTTTCAGGTTATGGCATTTCTCACCTTTAAATTGGTCAAACTCTGTGATAAATGTCTCTTACAAACAACCCACGATGATGATGATGATGATGATGATGATGATGATAATGTGGATGATGATGACTTTGCTGTGGCATTTCCACAGAGTGTTCTTCGTTCACTGTTACCTGATTGAATTGGAATTTAGAAGTGTTGTTTTTTGTAGGGAGGGGGGGGGGGGTTGAAAACGGAAAACCCGGAGAAAAACTCTCGGAGTAAGGACGAAAACCAACAACCAACTCATTCCACAAATGACACCGGCTCCGGGAGTCGAACCTAGGTCACATTGGTGGGAGGCAAGCGCTCTCACCACTGCGCCACCCCTTGCTAAAATCGTGTTTTCGTGTTAGCTTCAAATTCAAACATTTTTATTTATCAAGGCCCCTTAGCATGGCATTAGTTTAGTGACTCGTTTAAGAAACCAAATAAACTCCAAAGGGGAACCGGGGAATATGTAAAACCGTTGGAAATTAAAATGCTTGCCGATGGTCATTGATGCAAACCGTCTTGGTACGTCTAGGATATGAACGGAATGCCTGCAAAGCGGGAATCTGTTACCATTTTAAAATTTACGAAAAGCATCCCAGGGCAGATAAAGGATCCTTTGCTTGCTAGTTCCAAAGCTTAACTTATTATGGGTTAATTAGTTTTCTCTGGCTTCGTTTCCTCTGTCGTGGCGGTAGGAAAAGCCAGTGAAGTATTTAGAAGTGCAGACGAGGATTGGCATCGCGTTCGTTTCTCTTGAAGTTGACCCCGGCCATTAAATCCGTACAAAATACCATTGATGAGCACGTTATCTGTAAATCATTAGCTTTTCAATGCGCTTGTGATATGATTGGAACTTGCTATATTGCAGCTGGGACTTGACAGCCCTCCTGGATCGTCGCTATCAAATACATGATAACAACGACATGTGTAAATAAGCCCGGCTAATTGCTTTACAAAGTCTTGCACGCTAGCTACGTTCCACAACCATCATGGCACAAAATGGTCTCGCCCAAATCGGATTTGGCGGTCTTGCAGAGCATGGAAACAGATTATCTGCATTTAAACCCGTCATTGCAAGAAAACCAAGAAAACAGGCATGCCCCCGATTTTTACCTGAATACAATATCCAGGACAATCCTCTTGCCGCCTTAGAGGATTTTGTGACCAATTACTTCAGTGAAGAGTCATCTTTAGAGCTAGATCGAGTACCCTTGAAGAAGCACCGATCATTTAATCGTAAGCCTCTACCAGAAACAATATCGAAATCGACCAAAAAGAGTGTTTTTTCGGAGGTGCAAGTTCAGACGCTAGAGGACAGTTTCCAGTTTAAACAACATTTGTCACCCAATTCTAGAGAGTGGCTGGCGAAACTTATTGGCTTATCAAAGCGTCAGGTGATCACATGGTTCCAAAATCGACGCGCCAGAGAGCGTAAAAGAGCTGGAATTAAAATGCCGAGACATGGCAAAAAGTGCGTGGTAATGGATTTCACAATTTCAGACTTGAGGGTATAAAGTATGCGGAGAATTTTGCTGGGAAGATCGCAAGAAGTTTCATTGATACGGTGGTACACACTAAGACAATGTCGTGTCCATACCTTTGGAGCTAAGTATCTGGAGAAATCGTTTTAATGCAGCCTTCGTGGCCGCATTTGTAGCACAAATTGCACTTTCATTTTCGTTGTGGTTTGACAACAAGATGTTCTCGCTGTTCAGCTGACAGTTTTGCAACGCAATCTCTTGAACCTAAGTCTAGTACACTCGTATAGGGGTGAACATTTTAGCCGCTTTACGAGCTCACGATGAACGTTATATAATGTTTTCTTAGCAAACACGTTTAATCGTCCATATAGAGTATATGTAGTGAATTTCGATTAGGTCCTAAAAAGTTGTTTTTGTTACAAATTTACTCGTTAGGAGATTAGAGTGCATTTTAGCATGACCCGTGACGTCACATCTGATTTGCAAAGTCAGACAAATCCCATCGAAACGAGAGAAATGCGATCGTTGATTGTTTTTTCGAGAGCTATTTTAGGGCCACCCATGCTCGTTAACAATTTAAACTCCTATACGTTTGTGTGGAGTTTTTCTTCAAGGACAGCTATCGACTTTAAATGCAATTAATTCTCCATATTCTTATTTTCCTGACTCGAGGTTTTGCTTGTGTTACGGTCGCCGTCAACAGGCGATATCTCGGTAAGATTATGTGAGAAATGTTTATTTAAACATAAAAGAAGTATGTAAACCAAGGCGGCAGACAGCAAAATAACCGCAGGATTTCATCTCCTCACAACTATTGTAAATATCCGGATCATGTTCTTGTCTTTGAGGGCTAAGTTGATTATCTTAAGCAGTTTAAGTCACGGTAATTACATGGACCGCCTTTTGTTTGTTATTCTTTCATCAAGCTAGTCTTGATAAAATCTTTAAAGACGAGTTAAAAGGTTTATTATCGCTTGCATTGTTATCGAGGGTGGGTTTTTAGATGACTGTGAAGAAGAGTTGAAAAATGGCTGTAAAAGGATTGTTTCAGTTGAGGTAACTGTCCGGGACGTGTCCCATAACGATTTGATTTGAAAGCTTTGAGCATGTATGAAAGGTGTCACGTTTAGTTCTGGTTCAAAATAAAACTGTAAACAAGGTTAAATGTTGGTTTAAAGTTCATTTGAGACACCAGAGAAAGCTTTGTGTGATGATAACCTCACCATTTTTTCTTTTTTCTTTTTTTCAATGGAAACAGTATACGAGAAACCTCATTTGGAAAACAACACGACAAAACACTTGCACACAAAAGAACGTTTTTATTAATATCAATTTCAACGTCAAACATTGCTTCGTTTATCAAAACAACGAATTTTATCTATGGTGACAATATCAATTTTAAATTGAAGTGTTATCGCTCTTTTGTGTTACTAGGTGATAGCTGACGTAGAAGGAACTGACATGGAGGGTTTGAAGCAACAAATTGAGGCGAACGTAAATGGACCAACAGACGTGGACCAGCCGGATGAGTCGTCAATGGATGAAATGTTCCATGACCCGAGATAATTTGGACCTGTTCTTGAAGCAATCAAGGACCGTATTACTACCCGAGAACTGAGTGAGCTTTGGGCATGTTAACATAGCTCGGTTATGCGCGAGGCACTTTTCTCCGTGTTAAGACGCCGAGGTTGGTATTTGCTTCGAGCCTTATACCGTGGAGAGTAGGACAATGCGTCCCTTGTCGTTTAAGAAGTAACTCCTTAGTGGAAGAAGAAATTGAACAGTAGAAAACAGAGAACAATGTTAAATTAATCAAAACATTGATTACTACACATAGTGTTGTAAAAAAAAGCAGGCTACCTGACTGCAACATTTAGGGAAACGAGGCATTTGTTTTCCCGTCGGCACATTAGGCCAGGCCATTCCCAAGATACCTTTGGCTGCTGTTTTAAATCGAGTCCTTCTCTAAAACCTTTTAAATGAGCTTAAGTAGATACAAATAAACTCTTTTAAAATAGGGAAAGGCAACTCGGCCGGAATAGTGTATTATTCGTAACCCATATAATGGCCGAGAGTTTTCGCTCAATTTTTAATCGATAAACGGTCCAAATGCACGAACTTTCTTTATACTAGATATATTAATACAGCGTAACCTAGATCGTACATAAGAATAAACCATTCTAAACGCTTTCTGACTAAAATGTTTTACAAACACGGAGCTTAGATTGCTTGTCATTCATTCATTTTTTACCCTTTGAATATTGCAGGCTAACAATCTAAAATTCAGTGTATTAAAACTTTTAGTCAGAGAACGTTTTCGTATATTTTTCGCCATGTTGCTTGATTTTGGCCGTAGTGTTGATGCTAGACTTTTTTTCGCATTTTTTGCCTTGTCATTTTTAAAACATAAATTTTAAGTTATATTAATCAAAATGTGTTCTTGTTATTAAAAGCAGATCAACATAACTTGTTGTCATTAATTTGCATATTTAACGGCGCCCATGTTGCTGTAAAAACAATCGCTTTCAATTCTTTCTTGCAACATTTTTTTTTGTTTCTGTACACCAATATGGCCGTCGTGGAAAACACCTATACAAAGTGAAGAAAATAAAAGATTTTTTTCATAACTTTTCATTAATTTGGCTACAATTTTATCCTCGCAACGCAATTTCCCAATAAGAGACTTAATTTTGCGTTTTGGCTTTTCCCTAAACAAACACTGTTTTTCGCACCATTTGCAGACTTTTGTTGAATCGGCCTATAAAAGACTATACCAGCCTGTCTTGTCCTCTTGGTTGCAGCGGGATGCGTGTGGCGTTATGGGTCTGTTGCACTCCGCGTTTCGCCGCCTAACCATAAAACCCTGCTTCCTGTTTCCCGCCTTTAACCGACGACACCTGACGTCGCCTGGGGACGAGGCGGTTTCTGGCAACCGAAAGCACACTTGGGTGTTGTCCTGGTTTAAGAACTAACACTTAGGATTGTCCAACTCTAGGCTAATGTCAAAGGAGCTCATCTCAAGGATCTGAGAATACGCAAATTGATCTTTATAGTAGCTGTTTCGTCATCATAGCAAGCCAGATGCCCATTGACCTGAAATCTTTAGTCCACGTGTTAACATATACAGTAGACCTCCGCCTAGTGCCACCTCACTTATACGGTCATCTCGTAATTACGGCCTTTTCTTTATTCCGGCGAAAACGTCCATACATTTTGTTATAACAACCGCCCAATTTCGTCACCCTGTTTATGCCGCCAGCGGCCGCATTGTGATCCCAACGTGTATGTTCTTTTATAAAGTACCCCGTTCATAAAGCCACTTTAACCAAATGTGCAGTCCAAAGGAAAGACAAGTGACAAAAAAGGGCCAAGTAAAAGAATAAATAAATATAAAAAATTCTCTCTTCACAATAATAAACCAAGTACAACTGGTTTGTTCGCCAAAGGACAAAATTTATTCATTGCTTCACTTAAAAGAGCTTAGACATGAAATCTGATTGACCTTCCAAATGTTAATACGGCCACCAACGTTGGCCGTATTAAGTACGAAGTTTTGCTGTAGGTCTTTGTTGGTCGTGCTCATTGATGAACATATGAATCAAGAGCCATGTAACCCGTCTATGCCAATGCTGCTTATTCACTTCATGTGCTGAGATTCTACATACTTTATGAAGTGTCCACCAGGTTATGGCACTTCTTTCCTTCAAATGGATCATTTACTGGTCATGACACTGCTTTTTGCTAACTCTATCTGGTGGCACTTTTTGAAGTGTCGTCCAGGTACTGGTACTGATTTCTCGTTTTTAGATGGGTCAAACGCTGCTATCGGCTTACCCTCGTATCATTCTATGGAGTATCTTCCAGGTTATGGCTTTTCCTGCCCTCAAAGGTAGCCACAGGTTCTTGACCCTGCCTCTTGCCCCGGTCGTTGGTGATTCCATCTGCTGAGCCTTTTGACGTGTCTTTCAGGAGTTGGCATTCCTTACCTTCAGGTTGGGTCGTCTAGATGGGTTAGTTACTATTCCAGGGGCCTTCTTCTTGGCGATGACATCTGCTCGGTGAACCTCGTGACATAAGAGTGTCTTTCAGGTTATGGCATTTCTCACCTTTAAATTGGTCAAACTCTGTGATAAATGTCTCTTACAAACAACCCACGATGATGATGATGATGATGATGATGATGATGATGATGATGATGATAATGTGGATGATGATGACTTTGCTGTGGCATTTCCACAGAGTGTTCTTCGTTCACTGTTACCTGATTGAATTGGAATTTAGAAGTGTTGTTTTTTTGTAGGGAGGGGGGGGGGGGGGGGTTGAAAACGGAAAACCCGGAGAAAAACTCTCGGAGTAAGGACGAAAACCAACAACCAACTCATTCCACAAATGACACCGGCTCCGGGAGTCGAACCTAGGTCACATTGGTGGGAGGCAAGCGCTCTCACCACTGCGCCACCCCTTGCTAAAATCGTGTTTTCGTGTTAGCTTCAAATTCAAACATTTTTATTTATCAAGGCCCCTTAGCATGGCATTAGTTTAGTGACTCGTTTAAGAAACCAAATAAACTCCAAAGGGGAACCGGGGAATATGTAAAACCGTTGGAAATTAAAATGCTTGCCGATGGTCATTGATGCAAACCGTCTTGGTACGTCTAGGATATGAACGGAATGCCTGCAAAGCGGGAATCTGTTACCATTTTAAAATTTACGAAAAGCATCCCAGGGCAGATAAAGGATCCTTTGCTTGCTAGTTCCAAAGCTTAACTTATTATGGGTTAATTAGTTTTCTCTGGCTTCGTTTCCTCTGTCGTGGCGGTAGGAAAAGCCAGTGAAGTATTTAGAAGTGCAGACGAGGATTGGCATCGCGTTCGTTTCTCTTGAAGTTGACCCCGGCCATTAAATCCGTACAAAATACCATTGATGAGCACGTTATCTGTAAATCATTAGCTTTTCAATGCGCTTGTGATATGATTGGAACTTGCTATATTGCAGCTGGGACTTGACAGCCCTCCTGGATCGTCGCTATCAAATACATGATAACAACGACATGTGTAAATAAGCCCGGCTAATTGCTTTACAAAGTCTTGCACGCTAGCTACGTTCCACAACCATCATGGCACAAAATGGTCTCGCCCAAATCGGATTTGGCGGTCTTGCAGAGCATGGAAACAGATTATCTGCATTTAAACCCGTCATTTCAAGAAAACCAAGAAAACAGGCATGCCCCCGATTTTTACCTGAATACAATATCCAGGACAATCCTCTTGCCGCCTTAGAGGATTTTGTGACCAATTACTTCAGTGAAGAGTCATCTTTAGAGCTAGATCGAGTACCCTTGAAGAAGCACCGATCATTTAATCGTAAGCCTCTACCAGAAACAATATCGAAATCGACCAAAAAGAGTGTTTTTTCGGAGGTGCAAGTTCAGACGCTAGAGGACAGTTTCCAGTTTAAACAACATTTGTCACCCAATTCTAGAGAGTGGCTGGCGAAACTTATTGGCTTATCAAAGCGTCAGGTGATCACATGGTTCCAAAATCGACGCGCCAGAGAGCGTAAAAGAGCTGGAATTAAAATGCCGAGACATGGCAAAAAGTGCGTGGTAATGGATTTCACAATTTCAGACTTGAGGGTATAAAGTATGCGAAGAATTTTGCTGGGAAGATCGCAAGAAGTTTCATTGATACGGTGGTACACACTAAGACAATGTCGTGTCCATACCTTTGGAGCTAAGTATCTGGAGAAATCGTTTTAATGCAGCCTTCGTGGCCGCATTTGTAGCACAAATTGCACTTTCATTTTCGTTGTGGTTTGACAACAAGATGTTCTCGCTGTTCAGCTGACAGTTTTGCAACGCAATCTCTTGAACCTAAGTCTAGTACACTCGTATAGGGGTAAACATTTTAGCCGCTTTACGAGCTCACGATGAACGTTATATAATGTTTTCTTAGCAAACACGTTTAATCGTCCATATAGAGTATATGTAGTGAATTTCGATTAGGTCCTAAAAAGTTGTTTTTGTTACAAATTTACTCGTTAGGAGATTAGAGTGCATTTTAGCATGACCCGTGACGTCACATCTGATTTGCAAAGTCAGACAAATCCCATCGAAACGAGAGAAATGCGATCGTTGATTGTTTTTTCGAGAGCTATTTTAGGGCCACCCATGCTCGTTAACAATTTAAACTCCTATACGTTTGTGTGGAGTTTTTTCTTCATGGACAGCTATCGACTTTAAATGCAATTAATTCTCCATATTCTTATTTTCCTGACTCGAGGTTTTGCTTGTGTTACGGTCGCCGTCAACAGGCGATATCTCGGTAAGATTATGTGAGAAATGTTTATTTAAACATAAAAGAAGTATGTAAACCAAGGCGGCAGACAGCAAAATAACCGCAGGATTTCATCTCCTCACAACTATTGTAAATATCCGGATCATGTTCTTGTCTTTGAGGGCTAAGTTGATTATCTTAAGCAGTTTAAGTCACGGTAATTACATGGACCGCCTTTTGTTTGTTATTCTTTCATCAAGCTAGTCTTGATAAAATCTTTAAAGACGAGTTAAAAGGTTTATTATCGCTTGCATTGTTATCGAGGGTGGGTTTTTAGTTGACTGTGAAGAAGAGTTGAAAAATGGCTGTAAAAGGATTGTTTCAGTTGAGGTAACTGTCCGGGACGTGTCCCATAACGATTTGATTTGAAAGCTTTGAGCATGTATGAAAGGTGTCACGTTTAGTTCTGGTTCAAAATAAAACTGTAAACAAGGCTTTAAATGTTGGTTTAAAGTTCATTTGAGACACCAGAGAAAGCTTTGTGTGATGATAACCTCACCATTTTTTCTTTTTTCTTTTTTTCAATGGAAACAGTATACGAGAAACCTCATTTGGAACAACAACACGACAAAACACTTGCACACAAAAGAACGTTTTTATTAATATCAATTTCAACGTCAAACATTGCTTTGTTTATCAAAAACAGAGAACAGTCCTACCCTCGCCTACAAATCAATCCTTTACCACCCTGGGTCAGACGCGTCCCAGGCGTCACTTTTTGGTGTACATGAAATGCAGTTGTACCTGAAGACGAGACAGACCCCGGGTAGACCCAGGGTACAACAGCAAAATCAGTGATAATTTTTTTAATCAGAAAATGCGATGACAACATCCTTTTTAGGCAACGCGCACTGATCATACGCTCGTTGGGTGCAAATGAGACATGACTGTATTACAAGCGGAGTTTTCATAAGAAAAAATGTTGACAACAATTGTTACATCCGTCAACAGATGTGTCAGCTGTTTTACGTGAAATGTCTTGCAACTATAAATAGATGTCATTGGACAGGCATGAGGTCTTTTTCCGAATAACAGAACAGAAACAGAATGGAAGAATATGGACGACCAAGACAAAGGCGATGTCCTAGACTATGACCAAGTAATCCCTTACTTTCCTCATTGTCAGTCTAGTTGGCGAGTATGCCACCGCGCCATTCTCGTCCCCAGATTCGTTTGTCCCTGTTAGCCGGCAGAACCTGGGGCGCGAGAAAAAGGTGGCTCTGATTTGATTTGATTGGCTACATCTTCAACAATGGAAATTTTAAATCAAGTTAATCAAATCAACCGTTTTGAAATCCCTTTGTTGTAGCGGAATTTAAAACGGTTGATTTGATTGGCTAGATTTAAATTTTCCTTTGTTAAATATCTAACCAATCACATCGTGTGTCCCCAAAGCCACTTGTTCCTCGTGCCCCAGGTTCTGCCGGCTGAGAGGGACAAGCGGCTTTGGGGACGAAAATGGTGACCGCCGAAAATAAACTCATAAACGACTCATAAATGTACCAAAAGGAGACCACCGTATACTGACCGAACAAGCTGGGACTCGTACAACTTTGTTATGATAAAGACACATCCACATTCTCGGGAAACGCGCGGGACAACACTTTCACACTCGAGCACTTTAAAACCACTTTCTCCGGAACGACAATGCAGAACCAAGATTACTTCCTAGTCAAGAGAAAATTGTTTTCCTTTGGAAATCGGTAAAGTTATTTCAAGGTTAGTTTTTCTTAGAGGTTCTTGTTGCAAAACTCAGACTTGTTTGGGCACCAATTGAAATTATCCTTTAACCACGTATTTATTTTGCCGGTATAATATGGAACTGAACAACTGGCCAGGAGTTAGCTGGTCAAGTATCTGAATCTTTATGGCCATATCTGGCTGTTAGCCATGGTGTTTTGCCCTCGCGAGGTTGTTCATGGTCCATTGGTAATTCTGTTTGTTGCTGGTCATTTTAAAATAAAATTTCCTCTTGGAGCCTTGAGAATTACATATAAACCGTTACTCAAGATCGCGAACACCACGATCCACATAAAGAATTTATTGATAACTCGTGAGGCGAATCTCCATTCCTCACGAAGAATTTCCGCCTTGTCTTCTTCATGAAATTTGTTACTCAGTAGATAGTCGTTCTCTGTATCGCTGGAGTGATCCTCCACGCTTTGGCCTTGAATAAGTTCCGTGGTTGGCACTTGAGAAGGCAGTGACAGGGCTGGCAGCCAATTTACAACAGCGCCTTTGGCAACCATCTCGTTTGACGAGGATTTTTCCTTCCTTTCCATTTGTTTGCGCTTTTCTTTGATTGCGATCCATTCTTGCTGCATTCGCACCATTTTTGCTCCCCACTCGCACAACACAGTTCTCAGCCAGCGAGGCAGGGGATGCGCAGAGTGATGATACAAAGTGAGGACAATGCAAGAAAAAACCAGCGACATGAAAATGTTCAACATGGTGAGCCCGTAGTAGACCACGATCAGCGGTACTTCTGATGTTGGTGGAAGGGAATCGGATAGAATCAACTGTATGATGCTCAAAGACAACAGGACTGTTATACCAACACCCATCCGCTCCCCTGTTTCAGAAGGCAGGTAGAACGACAGGATTGTCAAAGCCATCATAATGAGACAGGGCATGAAACAGTTCAGTACATAATACAATGATCTTCGCTTGATGTGAATGTCGTATGTCAGGTACACATACGGATGAGGACAGCAGCGAAATTTAGTCACGTGTCTTTCCGAGGGCATGCTCTGTAGCGTCCATTCACCGTTTCCTATAAATGAGCTGATGTCACCATCCCCCGCAGTGAAGAGATTCATTTCATAAATGTTGTACGACCAGGAACCCAGTTTGAGCTGGCAAACCTAGCAAACAAGATCAAAAAAACGATCAATGGAGCTTGGTCACCCCACCCTACCTATCCTACACACTTTTGTCACGTTTAGACGATTATGTCATCCTGTGCTGGGCGTATTCCGGTTATAGCCCCCCCCCCGTTTTTTTTTTTTTTTCCTAGCTGTCTTAGGTGATTCTGTCACGCGAGGTCAGGCTATTTTGGAGGATCGTGTCATGTATAACTTGTCTTAAAACTAGAAGAACCCTAGCCTAAGAAAGAAATCATTTTATTGCACCTAGTTTTTCCTTGCTCAAGATACTTCAAAAATTTAACCCAAAAATATGTATACTGATGTCATACTTTGTAGCATGCAAAAGCGTCTCTGATTGGTTCTTGGTCTCGCTCCCGGGTTTGAAGGGCCGAGAACTTGCATTTACAGTTTGCAAGTTGTAGTTCATGAATTATTGGAAAGGATGTTACGAAAAGCCGCGTAGAAATGTTTCTTGCGCGTGCACTTACGCCAGTGGCCCTCCAGTATCTGCGATCCTTTTTTTTTTGCTGATCAAAATATCGCGGTCTCTGGGGACAAGAATGTCTTCCTCTGTAACTTTTAGGACTTTAAGGAACCTATAAAAAATTGAGCGGTGTGGAATTCCTTGATTGCTTGACGACAAAAACAAATGTCGTCCGTTGATGTTTGTAAACTGGTAAATTTCCTGTCTTTTGTATTCTAAGAAAAATTTATTTAAACTCTCGTCCAAAATTGTTACCTGGTCATCGAAGGGAAAATTCCTGACGTCCAGCTTACATGAGGATTTGTAAATAGTTGGAAAGTATCTTGATATGCTTCCATCTGAAGATATAGTCAGGCTGTGATATGATTCCTTGTCGATGTTATAATCATCTTTAGCACTGAAAGGAGAATCAAATCATTTCTGTTGCAGTCGATTTTAAATATTTGAAACTCTTAATCTCAAAACGCCCAAAATACACTCTTAAACTACCACAAATCACAATCCTATAAGCCACTAGCGGCCTGGGCCCGTCTGATAATAGCATGAATTGTACGTAGTACTTTTTGCAACTAATACCGGCTCGAAATATTTTAAAGATTCTGAAATATTACTCGCGGTATTATTTCCAAATGCTACTGCAACTCATACTATTACTTATAACCAAACATAACCCATACATTGTAGCTTTTGAGTACTTTAAAATTGTATTTGAATGAAAAACGTACTTGTTATAGAGTGTGAGGTCAGGAAGCCACAGATAACTAGCTTGAGTGACAATGAAATCCACGTCATCATATTGAGAGGAATTCCATTTGAGTCTGTGGTCATTCCAATACTAATGATGAAAAGAAAAGTTGTGTCCAAATTTTTAAGTTCCCAAACGTTTTCTAGATTCTGAAAGAGGCTAAGCAAGGATAAATGGAAGATTGTTTTACTGAGAGACTAGGCGTTACAAATAAGTCCGTTTAAGTTTTTTGCTTAGCCGGGCGGGATAGAGAGGGAAGGGTTTTTTTTGTTTTTGTTTTTGTTTTTTTTTTTTTTTTTTTTTTTTTTGGGGGGGGGGGGGTCATCGTTGTATTATGCAGGGGGCAGTCATCAGCTTATCATAAGCTTCTCACGTGGTACAAATTATCTGAAGGATTTCAGTTAAATACGGAATACCTTTCTTTCGCCCTTTTCTTTCCTTATGAAAGCTGTACAAAGTTGATACTCTGGCTACAGTGGGCAAAATATGATGGGTAAGGGATTGTTTATCATTGACAAAGGTGGTGTATTTGATTCTAGGTCGACCGAAGTTTTTTAAAGATTAAGGGCCTGATACAGAGCCGGGCGGCCCCGCAAAAAAATCAATTTTGCGATTACATGACAACCAGGCCGGCCCGGTTAGCCAAGATCCCGGTATCGCGATGCCGGGATCCCGGCAGCGGGATAAAATTTTTCAAGTTATCGCGTTCACCGGGCCAGCATTAAATTTCTCTTTAAAGCAGACTGCCTACCACAAAAATCAATATTCTCCTTTCCAAATATGATGTGGAGGCAGAACAACTCGTGTAGCTGCTTAAGGGTAGATAATAAAACAGCAAATTGCTGAAAAAGGTCATCAACATCATCTGACTCAATCTTCGCGCCAAAATTATTCGTACTAAATTTAAACCGTCGTTCGTGCCAATCTAGTCCATCCCTGGCTGGCTCGGCTTATGTAATACCGGGCTGGAAGTCATCTCTGCAAACCGAGCCAGCCCGGCACATGTAATCAGGCCCTCAGTGTTTTCCTTTTACCAGCACTCGTTGCTCGGAGTACCGAATTTGAGCTGGGTAGTCACGTTAACAGACTTTTAAATTAAAATATAATAGAAAACAAAAGCAAAGAGAGAGATTCCCGTGTTTAATTGGATCCCTCTAGTCCAATTGAATTTTCAGAAGTATCCCGGATAATTTTTCAGTTGGGAACGCGCTTTCAACATTTTTTTCACAATCACGCTGACGGAAATGATGAAAAATAACCTTTATTTATCTAACACAAATTTGAGAAATGGCTTCCAATGGCCTCCAATGGCTTCCGTTCTTTTAGCCAATTCCTTGAACTTAGCAACTGAATCAGAACCAATATTTTGGACAAAGAAGAAAACACTCTTCCTGCTTACCTGCCGCACCCAAATAACAGCGGTCATGGTTTGCGATCGCTTGTTCTGCAAAAGGAAAAGTATGAAACTTTTAACGAATTTAAGTACATAAAACAAAGACTTCACATACTCACAGCGCCGTTAAGTTCCAAGCCCAGTAGCTCATTGAGCTAAATCTCGGCTTCGGTTTTGTAACATAATCCGTCTAAGGATCTTGGTAGTATTGCTATTCCACCCGGGAATGGAAAGCTGGTCCGATGCAAGCTACAAGCAGTAATTTGACAGAATTCTTCAACGATTTTTGAACTTTTCTATGGTACCGTTTTGTACATGTGGCTTGATGGAAGCACTGCAATGTTTATTGTGCTGCTACTGATCAGGAAGGAGTTGAACCACTAGATGGGTTCAATGCATCCTCCGAGATCCAGGGACGGTTGTTCGGGACGAGATGTTGACGAAGTAAAATCGGCGCAACGACCCTTTTTGTGAGTCACAGACTTATTCACCTATTTTTGTGAGCTTTTGTTTGGCTGATTTTGCTGTTTGATTTCTTTCGTATCACCGAGGTTGGTAGAGAGGGATTAGCTACTATGGCCTCACCCCAAGCAACCACCCGTAGGTTCTCCGAGGATGTACTTGAGTACGGGGAACAATACAACCAGACGTACACCGTAATTGCTAAGTATTGTTATTCTTTTCTGTTTTTCAACAGAAGAGCTTCTGCATAAGTTAAGAGTAACCGTAACCGATACTATGGTAAACAGTTGCTCTTTGCTGTTTGGTGTCTAATGAAAACTTTCTAATTAAGGTGGGAGTACACCTGAAGGCCGTTTATCCTGCGAACTTTTCGTTCGCGTTTCAAGCAATCCAAAAACTCTTTGCTCAAAACACGAATCTCTTTTTTGTGGTGTTTTGTATATTTTTGGGTGATTTTTCGGGATGTTTTGGAGGAGATAGCTTTTCTCAAAGGATTAGTAAAATTTGGAGAAATAAGAAAAATTGGAGATGAAATGTGATTTTACCATAAGACTTTAAAGTTAAAAATTGGAAGACGGACACCAGACAGTCCCCTGACAACCTGGAGCGCTCTTGTATGGGGTAACTGTCTGGTGGTGTTTAAACTTTTTTACCTTTTTTCATCCCCTTCTCATCCCCTTCTACAAAGCTCCTCCAACCCCCCCCCCCCCCCCCCCCGCCTTAACTACTGTTGCAATTTGCGGTTTTCTCCATTTGCGGTTTCTTCTCGCCCCTGACTGGAAGTAACAACAATAAAACACAAACATTTTTAGCGGTTAAATAACGAGTTTCATAGTAATTAGAAACAATATAATGACTTGGCATTCTGAATGTGAATTCGACTCACCACATCTATAATTTGGTTCAGTGCCAAGTCCAGTGTGACATTAACTCCTTCCTCCAGCTTTCTTTTGGGGATGACGCTTTTGTCATAAGTGCTTAACAATGTTTGCTCAAGTTGTTCAACAATCTGATAGCTTGGAACCCCTGCAACATTTAATTTAACAATTTAATAAAGCTATTCAATAACAACAAGGTCTTCTGATTTTTTTTTATTATTATTTCCAACGACGGCTAGTTGAAAACAAAGTGAATGAAAAGCAAATTTTATCCATGAAGTGTGAAAATACGTGAAAATAATTTTTTGGTTTGCGCTTTGCTAGTTTGATTTGCTTTTTGTTGTTTTGATTTGCAGTTTGTTGGTTTGAATTTGCACTTTGTTGGGTTTGGTTTGCACTCTGTTTGCCGAGAAAATCCTTTTGGATTGGTCCACGGGGGCTGCATGAGTTTCGCAATAACCAATCACTACTCAGAGAGGTGACAGAGGTCGAAAGCGCAAAACCAAACTAGACATCTTATTATTTTCTACGGATAATAAAAACACAGTCCAAATATATTTTGCAGACGAAATGTTTAGATTTCGCACTCTTTTTCATTTTTGATAAGGTCGTGTTTAGGCTAGTAATGCTGGCGCGTTTATTTTAATCGTCTTAGTCGGTTTGATCGTTTGTCACTGTATCCCTGCGGGGAAAGATTTCTCGCTAATTTCACTAAAATACTCTGCTGGGAGATCACACCACATAAAAAAGCACTATATATACGAAACTTGCAAGGCTTACAGACCATACAAATGATTTTTTAAAAATAAATGTAACATTCAAACTGCTATTCACTTCACACATGAAAGGTCTCACTGTGAAGAAAATGAAAACTAGTGAACAGGCAGATTGCGTATAGCGAATGTTGTTATCGACAAATATTGAGTATCAACGCCAAATTCACACTTATTTGACTGTTGTCAGGGTTTAATTAACAAATTAACCCTATTTCATGTTCCATTTTAACTTTCTAAACGGTAATTTATAAAGGTGAAATTGCACTTTATGGCTGTTTGCATCTTGCCTCAGGGTGTTAAGAATGATACAATTTTTTTTACTCTTATACTTGTCCTGGTGCTCTGCTCAAACCAATAATCATTTGACCGTCTGAAGAGTTTTTTTAATATGTGCAAGAAAAGATTATGCTTTAAGCGGATTTTACCTTTTTTTTGAATATGGTAAACACATGCAGAACTTTGAATTTTATGTT
The DNA here is from genome assembly GCF_052425735.1 of Oculina patagonica. Lineage (NCBI taxonomy): Eukaryota > Metazoa > Cnidaria > Anthozoa > Scleractinia > Oculinidae > Oculina > Oculina patagonica. The sequence goes on from NC_135758.1 coordinate 12,786,476, forward strand.
AATTGCAAAAATCTGAATGCATTACTACGTACGCAGTTAAAACTAACGATTTAAGTACAATACTCGCACGCGAAGCGACTAAAACTATTTGAAGTTCTTGATAAGATTTTCGAATCAGATATTATTTCAAAACGTATTTCTAATGCGAATAATAAAAACTTACCTTGGATTGGATTCAACATGTTGATGAAATGCAACAGAAACATGCTAATTAAAAGCGAAAGTCTGGATCGACAGAAAGCCATTTTTCTCATCGAGAAGCACACCGAAAATTCACCACCATATTCTTGGCAAACTTGTGCAATTTTAAAGAGAACAGCTCAGGTAAGCTTAACCCAAAACTTCAAGATTTTGCCGTTGGCATTCTCGCCAACGCTAGCTGGCTGTTTTCAACGCGGTTATCTACAACTGTGATAATTGGCTGGCTGCATGGAACAGGTGCCTAGAAGAAGTTTTATTTATCTTATCAGATTCGCCATTGGTTGCTGATAAACTATTCTGCCTTCCTTGAAGAATAAAAAACCTGCGGGGAAACATGACAAATTAGTTGACCTCAGCATCACTATTTTTAATTATTTTTCCTAGCAGAACTCCTGGAAATAATCGGTTTAATGGTAGCCGTTTCTATTGTTTAATTTATTTCGGAACAAGAAATCAAATTACTGCTTTTTTGTTGTACTCCCTACCACTGTTTCCTAATAAAACCGGCCATTGTATCAAACTCCAAAGTTTATTCACAACAACCTTGGTTTTCAAAAGAGCTCCGTTTGTTTGGAATTTTCCGGACGTTTATATGAGGCAGGCTACACAAAAAACACAAAGCGGTGTTACGATATTCAAGCAGGTGAATAACCTGCAACAATCAACAACATGCTGAGAACCACACCAAAACAACAGGCGTTTTAAAAGCGTAAGACAAAGTCTTATTCGCAGATTTCGGTAAATAAAATTATTGCAAAATAAAGCTATTTCTTTGCGTTTCTGGGACTGCAACACTGTAGATATTCTTTCTTAGCCCGTGAAAAGGTGCCTGGAATATCAAAAAAGGTACACAACCTATTTTACAAACTCGCGTTCTTTAACACCAAATTCAGCAATTTCCTCTGCAACCAAGACCTCACTTTAACGCCTCGAGGAACTCAACACCGGCTTTCATTGCCAATAATATCTAAGTACTATAGTTCGACTGATAGACAAATCTTCAAGCTGTGAATGCTTGTTATTTAGATTAAAAAAAACAGCCTCCCGCCGGGTGAGTATATGAGATTAAGATTAGAAATACGAGATTTCGTTTGAAAAACAGTTAAAAGCGAAAATAACAGAAAACATCAGAACGATTATGGTTTTTTTTTTTTAAAAAAAATGAGTTCGGTAAATGCGAACGACAAATATTAACTTAGATCACAATTACTTCACCAAGTCCCCTTTGTAGGGGTATCAAGTGACTCTATAAATAGTCAATACTTCGCCATTTTTTGACCAAATTGTTAGCATTTTTGCTAAAACTCGAAATAAAAAAGAGCTTAATCTTCGAAATAATCTTGCATGAAACTACCTTTCCAATTAACAGGTAAAAAGTGAGACGAGGTTTATTGCAGTCTGACGTCATTTTACCTCAGCTTCTTGAATTGATTTTGTCTCACCTTTCTTAATTTCTATTGCTTTTTAACCCATTGAGATTTTAATAGCAATTGCGACAATGGAATGTTTTGGAGTGAAGTTTCTTTCTGAAATGAGGTCTTTTTTATACAAACACTTTCTTTTTGACGGTTTCGCAACACCTATGGTGAATGGACCGTGCAGCAAGGTTTAAGTAAACTGAGGGAGAGCCAATAACGTTCCTTTCTAGCCCGACCTATTGTAACTCGGTCAATAAGCATTTTTATTACACCACTTTTATTGATCTAGGTATAGTTGGAACATTGTAACAATGTTCTGGGCGCAGTTGTTCAAAGGGCGGATAATGCTATCCACCTGGCCCCGGTTGTTCAAAGGGTGACACAAACTACGCTATCCACTGGATAGTGATTTATCCGGTGGATAGCGTTATCCATTCTTTGAACAACTGGGGACAGATAAATTGCTAACCTGCAGATAAGCGTTGGCAAACTGAAATAAACTACGCTATTCACTGGATAGTGATTAACTCTGTGAACGTCGTTATTCATCCTTTGAACATCCGAGGCCTGGTGAATGCGCGCGCTCAATTTATTGCTGACGTATGCGAGCGCAGGGGACCGATTATCAATTGTGGACAAAGCCTGTGCACACCAGGCAGGCAGCAAGGTTTTACTTCTTATCTCCAAGATCGGTGTTTATATTACAACTTTATAGTATAGGTTCGTTTCCTTAGAGATGAAGTTCTTCCAATACGGCGAAAGGGCAATATCACGTGTATTGGTCAAAATTTTAACTAGCTAGCTAGCCTTGAGATGAGATGTACAAAACATCTCACTTGAAAACTGAACCCAAAATCGGCTTTTGATGTAGCAAACTTAAAAGGGAAATGATACAACGTTTCAGGAAATGACGGAAATGAATTTTCTTGAGATTGATACATCGGACGGGACTACTAAATTAAGAAAGGGCCAAAAATCAATCGACATTGGGTCGTATTATACGTAAACATTATGAAAAAACTTCAAACAAAATCATAATGTATCTATTTTTATTGATGTTCGTTACAATAGTTAATTATCGTTGTCAATATCACCATATCCTATATTACACACATTTTGACATTACTTACATAATAACTTCTTGTTAAACCATACTTAATGGACGGACCATTATTTTCTTGGAGGGGGAGTATTAAAAATTCTCCTTTGCAAACCTTTTTTTAGTTGATGCACATCTCCAAACATTTTTTTTTTCGAAATTCAAACTATTTTTTTTGTTATACATATATCCTGTTTGCAAACAATTTATTTTGTCTTTCTAAGCCCTGCAAACATTTTTTTGTAAATATTTTTTCTACCCCCCTCCAAAAACATAATGGTCCGTCCCTAATCAGCTCTGATTACTTTAGTTTCGTAGTCACATGTTTCTGTTGATTAGCGAATAAACCACCATAACAAGTAGATGATTGGCGGCTGAGAGTTAATTTTATAGCTTCCACAGGAACAAAGGGTTTCTAAGAGCTGTAATTTTTATATCACCAGTCTTCTTGTGCCTCACAGAAACATATTCAAGGATTTCAAAACCTGATACGATGGGTGTTGCCTTTGACGATTTCTTAGCCCATCCCATGAAAACAAACAATAATACAAGAACACTGAGATCCAAATGTCTTCATCCGTTCCTTGGCCGCACCACTAAACCAAGGAATTTTTATGTCCGTCTGTGAGACTAACTTCCCCTTCCAATTACGTTTCTTTTTCAAGAATATCTTGTTTTGTGTTTGAGTTTTAATGTCTTTTGTTGAACTGTTCACTGACTTTTCAATGTCGGATTTCTACATGTATATTGTATCTCTCTGCCTACCTGTAACACTGGCCTATTATTCAGTTCAATCCGTCTAAGCCAAATTATTACTGCCTCAAATGAATTAAGATAATTCGTCGTTCTCTGTGGAGCACGAGCTAAGTATTCTTAGCGCGTTTTTAATAACGACAGAGATGAATGGATATGACTTGCTGTACATATGTCATCAGCTGAGATCTTGCTTAGGAGTTGTCTTGAACCATCAAAGTTTTTTCTATGGTCGCGTACTGTCGTACGACGATTGAGCGACTGAGTATAAGTGGACTAGTTCAGAACCTGCTGTGACTGTCCGCCTAAGAGAAATGTCCGTCGTAGCGAAGGGTCCTCCTTAGAGAGGTGTCCGCCTTATGGAGGGGTCTGCTTTAAGAAGGTATCCCCTCAAAGAGGGGTCAGCTGGGAGGTAGATGAAGTAGGGGACTGCAGACTTTACAACAAGGACCTACCAGCTCTCTCTCTACACCGTTTTAGAGAGCCGTCCATTACGTAAAACTGCACTGAGTCACGATGTTGCCACATTTGTATTTTGATCTAGTTGAGGTTCTCACTGGGAGCCGAAAATAAAACACTGAGACAGTTGAATACAACAAGACACAGAACAATCCACATGAACAAGCGATTAAGCACCTGCGCGGCAAAACGCCATTCCTCCTTATGCCGTTCTTTCTCGTCATCTTTCTTAGTTCTTTCTACGAGAATGTCCAAAGCTTCGGATTGCTTCGAATTTTGAGTGACTCGTTTCCGTACATTTGGGTTTCGATCGTCTAGCTTCTTTAACTGGATGGACGCCGTTGATACTACAGACCCGGGCGGTTGAGCATGATTCGCGTTTACAAACGGGTTCGTTGCAGCAGGCTCTGCGCTCTCCTCGCTATACAACCTCTCTCCAAGTGAGTGTCTCCTCATGTTTCGGTTCTTTAGGAAGCGTTTCGCAGGGAGGCACGATTCGTTTTTGCTTCCGTTCCGCTTGACGCGTAACACGTTTGCGCACCACTGACAAATAAAAAGACGTACCCAGGCCGGTAGAGGCGTTGGTGCGTGATGGTGAAACGTGAGTACAACGCACGTGAAAACGATTGAGATGAAAACGTTTATCATCGTAAGCGTGTAGTAGCGTGAAATGAGCGGAACCACTTCGGACGTGGCTGGAAGTTCTTCGGCTAATAAAAGAAGTATCACGGTTAACGACAACAGCACGGTCACGCCCACATTCATCCTCTCCCCAGACTCCACGGGTAGAAAAAATCCGAGGATTGTCAAAGCCGACATGAGAACACAAGGCGTCAAGAAGTTTAGGATGTAATACATGGTCCGACGGCGGATTATAACGTTGTAAGTAATGAAAGGATAAGGCTCCGGGCAGCAGCGATACTTGGTTATGAACTTGGTAACAGGCATCCCAACTAGGACCCATTCTCCGTTATCTGTGAAGGCGTTAGTGTCGCCTGGTCCGCTGTGGAATATGTCAAGGCTTAGACCGTGATATGACCACGAACCAAACTTCAGGATACATTTCTGAAAGAAAAAGCAACAAGAAACAAATCGTATGTATCGATCACAATATGAGGCCAAGGTTTATCCTGTCGGCGCAAAACAGGATTCATTTTTGAAGCACTTATTGAGAAGACGCAGTTTGATTTGCTCAAATCCCAGCTCCTTTGATACTTATAGATCTAGACTAACAGAAGAACCGAAAAACCTGGTTAGAAATCGAACCCTTTGAGATGTTCTTTCCAGTTTGGACAGTGACACCTAATCTCCGCAATACGTACCATTTGCACACTTCTCCAGCTTCCAGTCTTTTTCGGTAGCGAGGCTAATATTAACTTTTGATCAGTTGGTCATTTGATTTTGGGGAAAACCTCGCCATTATTGAAAGGTAACTTCAACTTGGTTCAGCTTGGTTTTACAAAAAAGAAGTAAGCACCCCACGTCGCCAAAACTATTGTAAATATCACAGTACATGTACGCATGCTTATAACTTTAAGTGTATATACCTGATCATCAAATGGAAAATACGTCACGTCAATGGTACATGAACTCTTGAATATTGTTGGGTAGAACCAGCCTACATTTCCATTAGAGTTAATGGTAAGTCCATAATATTCCTCTTTCTCTTTGTCATAATTGTCGTTAGCGCTTTGAAAAGAGAAAAAAAGAAAGGTGAACAATTTGCGTCATGAATTAAATCCAGGATGGAATGAATGAAGTAGGGTATTAAATTCAACAGTTTGTCACTGGGCAAGGCTGATCAAATGAAGAAATTCTTGAGTTATGCACCTTAAATATACTAGTAGCGCCCGCCTAATGAGTTGCGAAGCCAGCCTGAAAAAAATAGGCATCAACGGCATTCCAGCCCATGACCTTTGCGATGCCGGTGCAGTGTTTTAACACTGAGCTACTCAACCACCCTTTTCACTTCAAATATATGATTTTAATGCGCTGTTTTTATATAATTTATTTGTTTTAACCTTTTAAGTCCAAGCTCGACATAAAAGTTCTACTTACTCTTTTGTGCTAAGAGTTAAGACCGGGCAGTACGTGAGTATAGCAAGACAACAAACATCGTAAGTTAAAATACAAGAATGAATCTTTTCACACTCACTTGTTATACAAGGTGATATCTGGAAGCCAAACTTTCTTTGACGACGTCACAAAAGACCGTATCGATCCATAATGAGAGCTGTTCCATTTTAGTCTAAAGTCGTTCCAGTACTGAAAAGAAAAACAAGATAAGGAATCATTGTTATAAAGACATTTTATCACGACAGCAGCGAAAACGTAGAAACAACGCATGCATGTAGAAATACTTCATCGAATTTTGAACTCATAGAGACTATGTGGGTTGAAGTTTGTTCTCATGCTCTCCTAATTCTGTGTGGTTTATGCTGGTAAACCTTGAAACTACTTAGTCTATTGCTTGAATTAAGTGACAGGCGTTAATACGCAGGAAGACGGGGCTGCACAGAGCGGGGGAGACACTACCCTCGCCCCATACCTCTTACCCTGAGACGTTTTGTCACGCTGTTCTAGATGGCATTTCCGCGGCCAATCATGGCTTTTTGATCTAGATATAGATCTAGATCTAGTCAGAACAAGTAAAGGAACTGGTCGAGGTCAGGATACAAAGGAAAAGGGTTTTTTATTCCTACATATCATAGGTATCATAGATCAAATAAATTCCTTTTCAGTTTGACGGTTATGTGGTCGCTATGGATAACTTACCAGCCTCACCCACACAATCGTCGTCATAGTTTGCAGTCTTTCATCCTACAAAATAAAAAAAAACAACAGTAACAAAAACATCGTCAGTACCATAAATACTGAAATAAACTGGTCCTTCTCCATAGGTAACTTTTTTGCTTAGTCAGACAAAAATGGAACATCGGAAAATGGAACAGAAGTTTGACTACTTCCACCATTTGAGGAAGTATGCAGAACACAGTCTAGCCGCCGTCACAAAAACTGAAACATGATTTACCACGTTGACACCAAAAAGTCTGACATCTTTTGAATGTCAATGTTGTGATTATGCTGTTGCACAGTTCCACATAGGACAAAGTCGAGTCAAAAATCTAATATCCTACAAAATCAGCTAAAAAGCTTAAAGCTGATTTCCAGTCCGTACTGCGCAGACTCGGGGTTTGTTTTCGTTTTTGTTTTGAATTCGTTGAAACGTTACACTTCGGTGACAGCATACATGAAGTTTTTTAGTCCGCCATTACAGTTCGTTTCGTTCAAGAATTTCCAATGAGCTGAAACGTCGGTTTGAAATAGCGTCAAGGTTCCTCTACTCGTTATCTTTTGTTCTGCAAGGATATCTGGCGTTAATAATGAAGAAAAAGGTAAGTTTGTCGCGGAATTTTTAGTTTTGCTTGTAAACATTCCTTCATGTTGGGCTCCGATAAACATTGCAGCCGAGATTGCGCAGTACGGACTGGAATTCATCTTTAATGTTATTTCAACAGGTTAGAAACATTTCAAGGACTCTTTCGAATCCTTTCTTACGCCAGCAAACGGACCTTCTGGTTTAAAAAAGTTGTCCATACTGAAACTCTGGACTCAACAGTTTAAATTCAAAATACTGTTCTGACATTGATGCTTTGAATTCTTAAGGAATCCCAAATCAGAGCACCAATTAAAGTTGTAGCTGGAGTAGCCTTTTTCTGATGGCACCAACATGACTTACCACAACAACAACAACAACAACAACAACACAACGGCTCATTACCTGCATTTAAATCATAAAAAAATCCTCAGTCAGTGTATCACTCGTGGAACGAACGTATCATAACTCAGTGAGACGATCGAAGAAAGCCGATTTCGGGAGTCACTAAAACACAAGGTAATTAATGGGTACCTCGTGCAGTGTTTAACGGCCGTCTGTAGAGAAATTGTTCTCCAAGAAGGCCAAAAACGTCTCTGAGGTCACATGTTTCAGAGAAAAGAAAGTGGACCTGTAATGATAATCACAGTGAACTAATTTCGTCGTTGTTGGTGTCGTTGGCAAACGCGGAAACCCTAACAACACTGTACTAAAGTAGCAACCGGCTCTTGCCAAACGGGCAATGCAGCTCAATTGGATGAATTCGAGATACACTTTCAATGTGCATTGCTGGATCTGACCAACACTTCTGGAAGATGGTGCACCCATATGGCGCGCCATCTGTGTCAAAATTACTTTTCCGCATATTATGACACATCATGTATCGAAATAGGTCGTAATGGGTTGAAATGGGTCGTAATAAGTTACGTCGTGTAACGTTATCTCGTAATAAAAATGGTTTCCATGGCTATACCGTGTAACACTATCTCGAAATACCTTGGTTTCCATGGCTATATCAGGTAACTTTATTCTCGTAATGACATTCGAACCCATGGATACACTTCATGTTGCTACGGAGGGAAAGTGAGTTCATACATGACCCACCTCTTGCCCAGCCTTCGCTCTCTCTTTCCCTCTCCACGGCGGCCATTTTGTTCGTGTGCAGACCATTTTTATTACGAGATAACGTTACATGACGAAACTTATTACGACCTATTTCGACCCATTACGACCTATTTCGATACATGATGTGTCATAATATGTGGAAAAGTAATTTTGACACAGATGGCGCGCCATACACCCAGACACCTATTCTGACAAATTGACCAGCACGATCGAACACCATGAAACCTTTAGCCTCTTCCATCAAGCGGTGTTAAACAAGATCGACCGTGGTCCGGCATCATCCCTTCCAGTGTCCTATTTGCGGCCATGGTCCTTTTTTCGTTCCATAATATGACACCGCAGCATGGATTAGCCGGTTGAAAACAATACCTCAGCACCCACTTGAAATCAAAAGAGCTATTTCCATCTATACCGCCTCAGAAGACTGACGAGAATAGAACGAAGGGATAAATTTCCATGGTTCCACGATGGTTGAACAAGCACAGCTAAGATAGTGGTAATGCCAGAATATCACCTTCCAAAGACGACATTCTGCGAAAAGCTCCTCTATTAAAATATAACGATCAGGGAAACGATCTGAATTCAAAAGTGAAAAATGTTGAAAACCATCTTACAAATGGACCTAACCAGTTAACAGCGGAGTATATGTGGTTTTGATAGCAGGCCGCATAAATAATGAACAGGCAGTAAAAAATGTTTTACGCAGAATTTGGCTTATTAACCAACTTATGGATCAGTAATAACTCTAGGTCGTCAACACATTTAATGTTCAAGCAATCAATCGTAAATGTAACAATATGTCCATTATAATTGTTTACGTCAAAGTAAAGTGAGTGCAATCACTCCATGGGTATGCGGTAAAACGTAATGAGAGAATGAACCGGTAGTGGGGCTTCCATGTTTGACTTGTAAAGTAACTCCAGTCTTTACTTTCCTTAAGGCTTCCTGTTTTTAAGATTAGTTTTAAGATGTAAAATATATCAGCTTGGCGGATAGGTGTTAGAAACATAAGGATAGACCGAACTGGAAGTGAGGTTTCCATGTTTGAATTATAAAGTAACTCCAGTCTTTGTCAGAGCGACAAGCTACTTTCCCAAATTAAGGCTCCTTTTTAAGGAACGCAGAAATATTTTGAAAATATTGCAATTTGCTGCCGTTGACTTTGTTTGACGAGTGCCCCATGCCAGACGGCCAAAATGCCCAGCATCCCATGGCTGGTTGCGTGGGTTGTGCGGCGGACTTAGCATTGCCTGCGACTAGCTATAAGGCTAAGACATTACAGTCAAGTTAAGCAGGAATACGTTTTAAGTCAGACAACTCTTAAATACCGTGTTTTTTATGACTTGTAATTTTTTTCCTTACCATGCCTGAAAAAGAATAACTCGTCTCAACAGACAACAATTATTTTAAGATATCCTACTGAGTTTTTGAAGATTTCCATCCGGTACTTATCAGTTTAGTTCTCACGGGGATCCTGAAACGGCTGCAGTTAAAATGTTTGACGCATTTGAAAAAGCTTTTTAAAAAGACTTCAAGAACGGTCCAATTATCCCTACCTCCGATTGTGCAGAATTTACCAGAAAATCTGAGAACTAGGTAGGAACGATCTCCCATTGAGTATTTTGTAATGTATTCGATACAAAACATTCACTGAAAAGTGATTTTCTTTAACTAGGACATGTTGCAGAAGTCGATTTAGAAAACTGATAATTGAACCGAATCCTAACATCATGACGTCCAAACTCGCACACATTTGAAATTCAAGATTGTCAGTCCCACGACCCAGCAGGTCTAATGGCAGTGATTATAATAAGGCTATTCTCCCAGCACCTACAGGACATATGAAAACTATCTATTATTAATACACACTTGCGCCACCGTGATAAAACTGCCGGAAAACAAAATATGAAGCTTAAGCATTACTCTTTTCTTCCTTCTATTTTGGCTATGTGGGCATTATTTCGAAACAACTGATAACCGGTCTTTCTTCCGCCGGAATCTTTTAACTCTAACGTATTTTGATCTATTTTTACAATTTTTATGAGGAGAAACTTTTTCTATGTTTTGAACAATCTAAGTAATTTAATTAAAGTCTTAAGGCTCCAAACATGACATGAACACCATATACTTTTCGGAGAAATGGAAGCGACTGAATTATGTTTAGTTGACATTTGGCTCAGTTGCTCCATCGCAAAAACCAGATTTTTACACCAAAAATACCTCAAGATGGACTCCCTTTAGAATAACATAAAAACTTAACAAGCAAAGGTGTGTAAAGTTAACGTTATTAAGAAGAACTGTGAAACTTACCAAATCGATGATTTGGTTGAGGGCTATATCAAACTTCACTTTGACTGCAGTAGTTTTTTCTTTCTGTGGAATGATATTTGTACTGTAGTTTGTGAATAAATCTTTTTGGAGCCTTTCCAAGTCGGTGTAGTGTTGTTTGCTTGCAGCTGCCAAAAAAGAATAAGTAGTTTCGGTCAACAATCTTTAATTCAGCAATGGTAGTAAGAATACCCGTCGCATGTTATAAAAAATTAAAACAGCATAAAATTTTGTGAAATCGAGTTAGGTCATTCTTAAAAACGAGACCTTTTTGAAACAGTTTCTTTTTTTAGTTATTCAAGGCTTGTTGCTTACACAAAAATATGAAAAGGCTTTATTCAATGGCAAAATGACAAAAGCGATAAATTCTGTCGGAACGCATAAACAGCCATTATTGCAGTCTTTGAGTTCTTGTAAAGCAATTAAACCAGAGTGTGATTGATATCCATACTTGCTGTCTTTTACCTGAAAACGTTTAAATTAAGAATCGGAGGTGGAACATAAAGGTTTCATTTTAAGGAAATTCTGTAACAAAATGACCGATGTATTTGGGTTATCAATCTTCAAAACAGCCAAACTTAGCATTATGTAAATGCCCCGTTCAACTTTAAATGAAACAGAACGACGCTCTAACGTTTTTAACCAAAAGTTCAAAAAACTAAAGTTTCAACTTACCTATTGTATTAAGGCATAACAGCAGGCATAGAACTAGTTTTTCCATAGACCGGTACATTCTTGTGAAACCGAGATCTCAACACAGATGATAAATACACAACAAGCGGTGAATCCCAATATTTTATCAGCGGCAGAAAATGTCAACAAACTCAACGCCGATTTTTCGCTAGTTCTTTTCCAACCAGTGCCTCTCCGTTGCCTCGGCGCAAATCAACGAGATGATTGTTAAAATCGTCCGAGGCAACAACGACATCAGATGTTATTTATGTTGATTTTTGATAACACGATTCCCTCGCGAGAATATACGTGTATTGTGGTCTTGTGGATAGACGGTCGAAAATTAATTAATAATTGCATGGAAATTAACGAGCTTATCTAGCTTTCTGATTTAGTGAATTTGGTAAACAACAACTCGAACTCTCTATGAAAAAAGGAACCCCCAGATTTCAAGATAAAATCGTTTGATAATTCTCGGTTGTTCTAGACAGGAGCTTTTTTCCTGTTTGACGGCAATAGATGATAACGGGAAAAGGGAAATGTTTAAAATTGCCAAAAAACAATGCGTCCCCACTTGTAAAATTACTTTTTGTTCTCCGATTGTTCCCAACAAATGAGTTTGTTCCTATAAAATATAAAGGAATCGTGTGAGGCTATTTTGGAGGGTTCGTGATTTACATTTTTATTGCCAGATATTTGCGTTATTGGCGATATGCCATTGAAACCATTAGTTAGAAAGTAAGAACGTCAAGTTTATTCATTCTTCTGAGAAATGCACCTTAAAAGGTGAAGAGTTAAAGACTAAACATCTTCGTTTTTCATCTTGTCTTCTTTATTATTTCCTTATCGTTACTCAAACTGTAGAAAATAACAACGCCGCTGATACGCGGCCTTATCTCCCAGTTAATAAGCTTAAGTCATTAGTCATGTATCGATTTAACAGCCGTCCTGCTCTCTCACTTCTCGCTTAATTGATAAGCCTGCTACTTAGCTCAGGCCGCATACAGATATAATTACTTGGATATTCAGCACGTGCATGGTACATTAATCCGTATCACGTGATAAAAAGACGTGTTCTGATTGGTTCTCTAAGTTATCCGAATTTGCCAATTTGCGGATTGTCAAAACGAACCAAAGTGTCGTCGTGCCTTTTTTAATTATCTTGCAAAAGAAAACAATTTTTCGGTTTAGAAGAAGCCTTTTTCCGCTATGTCTGGGAGACAAAATTTGGTTATCCCTTTACGAAAGTAGCTTAAAAGTGCATGTATGTGTTTAACTTTATCATGCGTGTTTGCCTATATTGAATGTTTTGTTCATTCTTGCTGAATTGGACTCTGGTCCTTTTTCACAAGCTTTAGGATGGACCTTGTTTTCGCTTTCACGCGATTCGCTGGTTCCATAAACTTAGCAAAACAAGAACTTCATCAATATTTCCCTTATACGGACCTTGCCTAGTTGAAGCACACAAACTATATACACTTATCACATCACACAGTAACGTTGACCATGTAGCACAGAAAATACCTATTATACAACCCGACGAATCTGCCTTCGAAACGAGGTTTTGTATTCTCGTGATCGCTAAATATCGAACTGAAAACTGTCGTGGTTTTAGTTTTGGAAAAAAGATTGATAGCGGTTTACACCAACCTTAACCTTGAATTGGCAAGTTTGATAAAAGGAATTGAAGTTCAGTTTCCATACTTAATTTGTATTTTCGAGAGAAAATGCAGCAGTTTAGAGACAACACTGCTCGCAAAATGGCAGCAAGATTTGTTAATAGTATAAAACATTTGGCTAATAGTAGTTTTTTTTATTTGTATAATGTATAATTTGCTCCTCCCCAATGTTTGCGGCAGACCGCTGCAGTTTCAATCTACTTGTATTTTGCTGTTTTTATGTTGCAGTTGGAAAAATTCCTTATTCTATGTCAAGATGGTTTGCCTTAAAATTTTATCTTAGAATGTTTCTTTATTGATTTTTTACCCATAATATTTTCTTTCACACAAATTAGGACTTTGATTTTAAGACTCGCCCACTACTTGAGCTTCCACTGTTTTTTTTTTTATTTTTGGCTTCTAAATCTACTCAGGCTCTGTATATCCGGATATAGCTGTTATGGCTCATTTGGCAGGCAAATAATATATGCAATAGTTCTCGTAAGACTGGCTACATAAAGTAAATGGCAAAATGATAAATGTAATTAGTGAAAAATGAGCTTTTATGATTCTGACACTGATTTATCAGTAAAGCCCCTTTTTAAACACATTAAAATTCAAAGGCTTTTGATCAAAATACAAATTCGAAGCAAAACATCCTGAAACTTCAACACAATAGTACTTTGAACAAATAGCTCACACAAAAAAGCTCCTTGCCTTTTGTATAGGTATTTAAAAAAAGTTTCCTTAACCGTTCAAAATATAATTTGAATTGACCTCATGGGAATACCACCCATCGCAACTTAAAAGAACTTCTTATCACCGAAAATCGCACAGTCAGAAAAACTCGACCGTTGATTGGATAGGAGGGGGGGGAAAGGGGAGAATAAACCCCTATCCCCCCCTTATAGAGGCGAACTATTTAGCAAGGAACTGTGATTTCCTATCTAGACGTCATTTGGAAGATATTACACCACTTTGGGTTTCTAACACTCTGTGGATTGTGAAAAGAAACCAAAAAAATGGTTTTAGAAAGCATTTAGTGATATCTGCAGAAAATGTCAGACAACCCAAAAGGAAAATATCTTGTCAGTTTCTGTATTTTGAAACTGAACTTGAACTTGGCAAAATTGGTGAATTCAAATGGTTTCCTGGCGAGTGCGTCATTGCGGCATGCCGAGAAAATAGGATTACTACTATCAAAGGCAAAATATGATTACAGTTATTTATTAATGCTTTGTGACTCACGAAAATTCACTGTCAGACTCAAAAAATCAGGGAGATAAGGCTTACTGTAACATACCAGTAGCGCATCCAGACCTCCAGGTAAGTTGGGGCCCCGATCATCCAGACCCTGGAATAAGGGGAGGAGGGCACGTTCTCAAAAATAATTTTTTTGGACTTTTGGCCCTCAGTTTGGACTAAAAATAAGGTGGGCGGCCGCCCCTTCCCCCCCGGGCCGCTTTCCAAGATCCGCGACGGTATATCATGCATACAAAATTTGAGGCTCACAGATTTTGACTGACTTCTTTTTCGTTCTAAACGCGTAGATTCGAATACCCGTGACTCGCGTGACACTGATCACGCAACTCTGGGCTACATCCAAGCGAGAACCCGCGCAATCTTTGCGTGTATTCGCCCGGTTTTGTTATATTGTAGATGGCGCAATTTGTTCTAAAAAAAGCAAAATTGTCCCATATCATAGGTCTGCGTGTACCCCGCGCTTATGGTCTCCATCCCCGATTGTGGCTCCTGGTTAAACTCAACGAGAAATTGCCGTGTAGAACTAAAACCAAAATACCCCAGGACAGTTAGAAAGGACTAATACAAAGTATAAACAAAAGAGACAAATTATATTTGATGTGTTCTATTAAATTTAGTAAACAAAAATCTTTACATTCTTTTAAAACAAAGGGCCAGTGTAAACAATCACAAGACAGTTTCTCACATTTGCTATATATTGGTATATCAGATGTAACGCTACAAGGTAATTCACTTTTTTGCTGAACAATCATTGAACCAGAAGTTGTCAGCTACTTATATTTACTTTTTATTGTTTTTACAAATTTCCTAAAAATTATAAAATCCACGCCTTCGCTTATGCATGCATTGCGTGCCGTTTTTTTCACAGACCAACGTACACATATTAAACAGCATGACCTGTATACACCTAATTCAAGAAAAGTTGACCCGTAAAAAGCATAAACCATGAACGATACGATCGTATGGCATTCTGGGTAGATAGCATTGGCAAGCTGAGTAATATTCCATTTATTAATAATCAAGATGTTTTCTTCTTTTGGAGCCTTAGAGTGTAATTTATACAACTTGTCGCATCATACTGTTTATCCTGCCACAAACGGGGATTTTTTTCCGATTTCCAAGTAAACATTTTGGTCGCATCGTTCATGATTCATGCCAGGGGGAGGGGAAGAAAGTTGGCACTTTTCTTTGAATACATAGCAGTGCCGGAAAACGGTGCGAGCCTATGTCAATCAAGCCGTTGCTAAGAAAGACGTCACACCAAAGTTTTGTTTCCTCAGAAAGATTTAAATATCAATGACTGCGTACGTGTCAAATTCGAATAGTCGCGGTGTTTGCGTTTGATGTTTTACGCCCGCCGCTGAGATGTTTTGGCATTTTCTGCGAGATTTCTCACCTAATGTCTCACGTCACTGAGAATGTTTTTGCGGCGTGGAATAACAAGCGAAAAATTTGTCACGGTTGAAATTTAACAACCAAAAAATGGGAGTTATTTTTAATTAGTATAATTCACAAGCCTTACTTTTGCCAGACTGGTCACCGTTATTAATATTTGTTGTTTTGATGTCCGGAAGACTTTAAAGGAGCAATCAAAATGCAAATAGCTATTGTGTTTGTGCACGGTCAAGACCAAATCATGCGAACTAAACAATGAACTTTGTCAAGCTATTCACTACGCCCTTAGCAACCACTCGATAACTACTGCGCAGTCTCGGTTGCCCGGCACAGCTATGATTACTTTTTGAGTCGACGGTAACAAAGGAAGTTCCCCCCCCCCCCCCTGATTTATGCTTTTCACAGGTCAACGATTCTTCAATCAAGTATATAATACTGTAATTGGCGTTATTTATGATAACAGGGCATCAATATTTATTAATTAGACAAACCTTCACATTGAGATCAATTCTCTAAAATTTTTCAATTTGCATACATTTAATGTTTTAGCTTAACAATGTTTAGTGCATTATTCATATTAAACACCTGAATAAGTGTATTCTGTGAAAAACAAATTGCAGATGATGATGGCAAATGCATGTAAGGTGATTCCTTAGCATTGCATTGCATTGCATTGCATTGCTCATAATTTCACACAAGTAACACGACAACTTTACCATCTCGTAAACAGGTCTGGTGATCTACGCAATTTTTCTCGATTTTGATTATAGCAATCACTTTCTGTAAAAAACGAATTGAGACCAATTTTTACTGCAGAAGAGTAAATAACCACCAGAAAGGTGAACTTAACTAGTGCTCCTTAAAATATAATCGTGGTCTCATGCAACTACACTGCAGGCTAGCAACAAGTTTAATCAATGTCCAAAGAAAATATTTCACTTTATCATGAAACAATCATCTATAAACGTTTCTGGAAGCTAATATCGTATGAAATATGGGGTAATATGGGGGTATATGAAACGTAATATAAAACGTCATCTGTCCCTAAATGAATACTGGTACCCCTCTTTATTTTTCAAACTTAACTTCAAAATAGCCGAAGAAGACCTATTAAAAGTTCTACTGCAGTGAAATGACGTTAAGGTGGGCGTAAATGTGAATTTTAAGGGCTTTAAAGATGGGATAGAAAAAAGAAAATTATTTTTGAAACACCACCAGACAGTTGGCCCCCACTCAAGAGCACCCCAGGTTGTTTTCGTGTCCGTCTACTAATTTTAAAATTCTAATTCTAATTTTAAAGCTACATTAAATCATCAATATTTCATTTCTTTCTCTAAACTTTACAATTTCTTGGAGAAAAACTATTTCCTCTAAAAAATCCCCCCAAATCACTCAAAACTTTACAAATCACCAAAAAACAAAGATTTAAGCGGTAAGCAGAGAGATTTTTCGCTACTTGAAATGTTAACGACATTTTACCAGTACAGTCAACCCGTGTAAAGCGGCACAAAATGGTATTCATGTGTATTCCCGCCCTAAGGGGCACTATAATAACGCTGTGATACTAATAAAACCATTAAACCTATTTATTTTGCAACTATAATATTAAAACAGAATGCACAAGCAAATTTGAGCCGCCATGAATTCGCTTTTCATATCTTTACCTGGTTGTAGTAATCAACCAAGCTGGTAAACAAACTTCAATGCATTCTGTCCAAATAATTAAAGGGCATATGTCTATAAGGATCTATTCACCTGTCAAGGTAAAGCAACAAAACCTGAAGTCTCTTCAACTTAAATAATAATGAACGAGCTATGGGTTCTATTTTTGGCAACACAGACAAATATAAACTCCAAGGTAAACAACAAGACCCACTACTTCAGCCTAAGTTTTAAAATGCACCACAAATAACTGCTAGAACTAACAAATAATTCACCTAAAACTCCAGGTGAACTTGTACGGTTCAATATTCTTTAAAAGCTGCCAGCAATCAACATCTAACTTACCATTGGATCATTAAACCAAATTCTGGTATTGTCATCAGCTGCATCAAAACGGGTCTACAGTCTCCTCTGTAAGATCTTTTATCCCAGAATACGACCTGTACAAACTAGGGATATAAACTTAAATCATCTTACCTCAGTCCACACCAGTCGATGGCACGTTGAATTTAGCAAGTCACACTTGAAACTTCTGCTTGATGTACAACTTTTCATCAAGCAGCTGCTATAAAAATGGACCCTTTCGAAGGAAAAGGTTGTCTGCGACGAATTAATTCGAATTGGTTGAATTATTTTGTTATTTTGCTTTGATTGGCACTTCAATGGGACTGATGTTGACTAAGTCGTTTAAAGTTTATATTGACTACATACTAAGAAAACTAAGTTATATGTACTGTCTGTTGATGGCAATTCTAAAAACCTTTATATCCTTCTTGCATTTTGAGAGAAATTCTGAGCTTTAACAGTCATAAGCGCCTAGTGTGTCAATGACGTCAGGTACAAATTCAATGCCAAGTCACCACCTGCTTTATAAGCATTGAAAGTTCCTCTACATTTAGGACACTTGGCTTTCCGAAAATTGCCAGAATAATCAACCACCAATGATTCAACAGCACACAAGGGACACTTGTATTTCGCCACCTGAATTCCTTTTAGTGATCGTATCAATTTGGCAGCAACCTCAGCACCATGTTGGCCGTACGCTTTTCTTTCTTCCGAACTCAAGCTGTTCAAAGTCCAAAACACGTCCACAAATTTTAGGCCAAGGACATCAGAATTCTGCACCCTGAAGAACCCATTGTCTGCCCAGTCATCCCCCCATGAA
This sequence comes from Oculina patagonica, assembly GCF_052425735.1. NCBI lineage: Eukaryota > Metazoa > Cnidaria > Anthozoa > Scleractinia > Oculinidae > Oculina > Oculina patagonica. The sequence continues at coordinate 12,805,050 of NC_135758.1, forward strand.
TTCATCAGACGTAAGCTCTCCGCGTCATAACTTGTGAGAACTACTGCATGGCCGCCTGGTTTGCTTGCTGAGTGATGCTTCAAATCGAGGTAGGCTCTTGTAAGGATTCCTTTTGGATTCTCTTCATAGAACTTGGAGAACTGATCCCACTGGGCTCCAGTCAGATGAAATGTGACAACCACTGGTCTCTTTGCAGAGACGGCTTTCATAGCACCAACAGCATCAACCTTTTTGCATTGCAGACGATATCTTGGACAAATTTCCTTGAGAACTTTAATGGTTCGGGCTCCATCTTCTCCATATTCAGCAATCAATTTCTCTCGTAACTCAAAGAAATCTGGATAACCACCATCTCGCCCAATGATGCGCTTCATGGCCAGGTGTAGAACAGCAGCAGATGCATTTGCATAACAGGTACCTCCATGTTGCTTTTTTGCACCAAACCCTTCACTTGCCTGGTTGATATAAATATCCAGATCAACTGAGGAGAGAATATCTGAAAGGGCATCTTGACTCAGGACTCCGTTCTTGGCCATGTCACAGACATCTTTGATGATTTCTGGATTGTTCACTTGAAAGAAGAGTCTGGTTTCATTGTTGTCAATATCGATCTTCCATCCTCTCTTCACAAACATGGTGCGTGGTATCTCCTGAGTTGTGATGGTGGAGCTCATTCTGAACATGAACTTTGCTGGCTCTTCCCAACTTTCGTCTGGAATGCTGTACAAATGACGAGGATCTGATAGCCTTTGGTCTGTAATGAAACAACTCACAATGGCAACTCCCAGATCAGACAACTCTTGGAGTGGTGGTTTGTTTCCATCAGACGGCTGACCATCGGAGAGAATAAAAAGAAGTTTCAGATGATTTGCAAACTCTGGGTTGGAAAACAGTTTCACTGAATCACGCATAGCTTGGATGAGCGGAGTCCCTCCATAAATGAAGGGTTCTACAGCATTCAGCATCTCATCAACCCGTTTATCAGTTAGGTCTTGATCACCGATACTGGCATGTAATATTTCTGATGCATTGTGAACACTCCTAATTGCAGCTTTGCTGACACCCACCATTTCTACAACGGCTTTCATGGTTTCAGCCACAAGTTGTTTGTTGACACCCGCCATTTCTACAGAGGCTCTTATGGTCTCAGCCACAAGTCGTTCACCCTTCATAATCGCTTCTCTGATTGCATCTTCTGTCCCTGCTTGCACATGTTCACCACAACCTGGAACAAAGCCCGCCATGAAAACCAAACCATCATTAAAGGTTAATTCGCGACATTCTCTAGGAAGACAATCTTCAACAAACTTTTCAGTAAAATAAGGACTTTTTTGTAGAAAATGAAGTATCGCAGCAGCAGTACTCTCATCAACAACTTTGAGCAAGATATCCATTTCTGCCCATTTGCGAACTCTCGATGCTCCATTTCTTTCAAGAATAGCCAAGGCTTCATTCAGAATTGATTCTGTGCTTCTCTTTGATCTCAAATCTTCTATGGAGGATTGATCATCTTGCGCTTTTTCAACGGTGCTCTTGCTGCTACTTGATCTCAGTTCTCCAATGGAGGATTGTTTCTCTTGTGCTTTATCAACAGTGCTTAACAAATCAAAGACTTCAGGATGAGAAGGACTACCAAAAGCCAAAGCAAAGGTCTGATTTGATGATGAGACATCATGCTTGATCAATTCATCAACCACTTTGAAGATAGACCTTACCCAACTCCCACCTTCCACACCCGTCCCGTCACCAACACTGTTTCTCATGGAGCCAGACACATCCACCAAAATGCCTATCAGGGTCGGCATCGTTCCTAATTGAAAAATATTAATAAAATGTATTGATTTCTAATAATAATAATAATAATACTAATAAGATTAACAAGAGAAAAACATATTGTAAAACAACACATATAGATACATACAATTTTTTACGACAGATTTACGATACTGGATAGCGCTTTAGAACGCCATGCGCGCTATTTTCGTCTTAACTATCTGTCCTAGTACGCAACAGACCGTTGAAACGAAAATCACACGAATGGCTTTCTAAAGCATTAGAATGACAAAAAAGTGACACCAGGTGAGATTTTAAGTTTTATTATAGCTTTTCAATGGCTGTAAGAGATATTTTTCCCAACTTTATTTAAAATCCATACAAGCTCTTCCTATAGCACATCCATACAAACTGTCATAGTACGCTTTGGGTACCTGTGGACTCGCTTACAAAAGTGCAAGATTTTCATTTCACTTAAAAAATTATGTGAATGGCAGGAGGCTTGTTTTAGTTAAGGAGCATGTTCATTTCCAAACAAGGTGACATCTCATAGTCTGTGCAAATTGCAAGTTATTATAAATGCAGGAATAAAAGATGATGTAAACAAGATCCACTGTTCTGACATGTTTCATGAACATTCGTTTCAATTGTTAACTTTTAAATAATTTCTCCCAAATTTATTGCTGTAAATTTACTAAAAATTCCATTCAATTGATTGAAATTTTATTTTCCAGACTCCAGCATTTCTGCTACCTTAGTGATCAAAGATCCGGGCACAACAAAGATTGCCCTAATCATGCAGCATACAAATGCAAATGTTAGAGCACATGCCTTTATCAAAATAAGTCGACTTAACATTTGGCGAGATCAATAATGTATTTGCTGACTCAAAACTTGACAAAAGTTGTGAAGAATATGGGGATACCACTGAAAGACTGCAAACAAGAGAATAAAAAAGCTTCCAAACAAAAGAGAAATCATTAATATATACAAGATTCAAGAAAGAAGGGATGTTGAAAATTTTAATCACACAAGTTTCTGTATGTCTATCTTTTATACGTTTTTCTAAGAAACATGTGTCAATACATGTACAAAAACAACTTTCAAAATCTATAAATGAAAACCAGACATACAAATATGACATGTACAGGTGGCAAAAAGTGGCAAAAGAGTGATCATTATTACAATTCTTAGAAAGAAGGCATGTTGAAAATTCCAACCATAATAAGTCATGCAGAACTGGCATCAATGTCTTTTACTAAGGAAATGCGTTACAAAACAACATCCAGTTGGGCTCTTAGTCTCCTCTTGCCAAGCACATTGGTATAATAATTAACAGAAATATACATGTTCAGCAAAAACAAATTCTTGATTATGTGTGAAATTACAAATGGCAAAATGAAATAAGTAGCCATGACTCTGTGTGCGGACCTTCATCTCCCTAGTTATTCTTAGAAAGATGGGAAGTTGAAACTCCAAAAAGTACGCCTAACTTTTAGGCATGTCTGTATAAAAACGAGCGCCCTGCGATCTGTCAGACAGAATTCGAAGATTTCATTTCAGTTAAGATTTAGTATAAAATGCAGAAATGCAGTGGGGCTTTTTCGTCCACAATAACTAAGCATGTGAAACGCATCGTAACATAAATAAATCTAGTTTACGTTCAATCAATCAATCATTTTTTATGCTCTTAGGACTACAAGCTCATTGGTATAATAAAAGAAATATAGACATGTTTAGCAAAAATATTCTCGTTGTTTTTAATGCCTCGCTAAGTAAAATTATAGCTCGCACACAAATTAAATGGCAAAATAGATTAAGTAGCCATGACTCTGTGTGAAGACCTTCACCTCCTTAAAATTCCTAGAAAGATGGGAAGTTGTAACTCTAAGTGCGTCTATCTTTTAGGCGTTTATGAATAAAATGAGCGCCCTGCAATCTGTGAAAGAGAAGTTTTATTTCAGTTAAGATTTGGTATAAAATGACTTGCCTGAATAAGACATGCTCAAATTTTACATGTAAGCTTGACATGACTGCTCATGGTTCAAGTAATACGAGATCTCAAAAACCGAAAAACCCTTCCCTTCCCGGGAACCTTCATGTAGCAAATCAAAGCTATAAAGAGGAAAAATCTCGTTTGTGAATAACATCTCAGCAACTTACGATCTACAGTACAGCCCCGATAACTCGAACTCTGAAGGGAAACAAAAAACAGTTCGAGTTAGCGGGGTTTTGAGTTATCGCGGTCGATTTAATATTTAATTTGCAAAGTTAATAATTGATAGTTTACTGATTGTTCAGCACTTTTCAGTATACAGTACAATGTAAGTTGAATTTATCCCTCCAGAAACTCTAACACGACCATACATTATTATGATAAGAGTGCAAAATGGCTGTCAAATACGTGATCTGTTCGTTGCTCTAATCAATGGGCAACCGTGGCGAGTTGCAAGAACTAAAATTCGAGTTATAGGGGAAAATTGATCCAAATGGTTATCAAGTGAAACGAAATTTAGTTCAAGAGGGCGGATTGTTCGAGTTATCCGAGTTCGAGCAATTGGTTGCAAGTAAATTTTCACTAGCTCTTTGCAATTCACGAGAAAATATGTGCACAAACGAACAAAACCTAACAATGTTGACATTTGCGATCCCGAAATAAACATTCGGATGAATTTCGGAGACAACACTGATCAGATTAACGCCTTATTACAGCAAATTTTGATGAAGTCAACATTTATTTCCTTGTTCGAACAAAACTTGGGGCTTTTTGCATTGGTGACCAAATTGGTCAGAAACCGTGAGTTCAACGGAAGCAAACCAAATAACAGTGAGGTTAAACCATAGACGTTTTTTATACACATGCTAAGCCGAATTTTCGCCAAAACATCAATATATAAAAGCTCAGTCGATTGCTTTTCCTTCTCATTGTTAAAAGTGAAAGTGCGCCACAAACAAGAATTTTAACTTCCGCTTTCCCTCCGTGGCTTACAAATTTTCGTTTTTACGTTCCTTAATGCAAACCTAACACAAGAAATGAGTCTGACTATCTCTAATAAGTTACATCAGTGCTTAAAAAAATTTACATTTGTATTTGCTTACCTGGAAACTATAAACGCTATATCCTTCCAACCTCTTGGGTTGTTTACAGCCGATATTTTAAATCATCACTGCACGTAAAAGAAAGTTGGACACCAGTCACGTGTCAGTTGTTCACCAATGTTACATTAAAATTACAATTGCCGAAATGTGCCTCAAAACTCAACAAAAGTTGTCAAAAATATGGGAATACCACTGAAAGACTGCTGACAAGAGAATAGAAAAGCTTCCATACAACAGAGAAATCCTTTAATGTATACAAGACATACAGCAAACTACAATCACTGCCCATAACCCTTTTGACCCCAATTTCCGAGTCAATTCCAAGAAAGAAGGAATAATGAAAATTGCAATCACACAAGTTTCTGCATGTCTATCCTTATACCTTTTTCTAAGAAAGATGTGTCTACCTTCAATACCTTTTACTAAGAAAATGAGTTACAAAAAACAAAAAAGGTTTAGATCTGCAAAGATATACAATGGACGAGCACATTGGTAAAATAATTAACAGAAATAGACATGTTTAGCAAAAGATCTGTTGTTCATAATGAATAAAATGACAAATGACAAAAAACCTTTATCTCCCTAATAAATCTTAGAAAGATGGGAATTTAAAACTCTAAAAAGTACGTCTAACTTTTAGGCATTTCAGTATGAAAATGAGCGCATGGCAATCTGTCAGACAGAAGATTTCATTTCAGTCAAGATTTACTACAAAATGCAGAAATGCAGTGGGGCTTTTCGTCCACAATATCTAAGTATGTAAAACACGTCGTAAAAAAAAAATTACGTTCAATCAATCAATCAATCTGCATTTTTGGTGCTGGAATTTCCTATGGCCAAGCTCATTGGTATAATAATGAGACATGTTTAACAGAAATATTCTTGTTGCTTTTAATGCCTCGCTAAATATAATCATAGGTAACACAAAAATTAAATGACAAATGACAAAATACCACAAACAGCCATTACTCTGCGTGAGGACCTTAACCTCTCTATAATTCCTAGAAAGATGGGAAGTTGTAACCCTAAGTGCGTCTATCTTTTAGGCGATTTTGTATGAAATGAGCGCCCTGTAATCTGCCAGACAAAAAGTTTCATTTCAGTAAAGATTTAGTATAAAATGCAGAAATGCAACAGAATGCCCAAAGTCACTTGCTGAATAAGACATGCTCAAATTTTACATGTAGGCTTAACATGACTGCACAAGGTTCAATTATAAAAACATTTTCAAAGTTATTAAATACATTGTAAATGCAAAAAACCCTTCCTGGCAACCTTCAAGTAGCAAATCAAAGCTATAAGGTTGCAAATATCTGGTTTGTGAATAACATCTCAGAAACTTGTGATGTACAGTACTGCCTCGATAACTCGAACTAGATCTGAAGGAAAACAAAAACCCGTTCGAGTTAGCGAGTTTTCGAGATATCGAGGTCGATTGAATATTTAAAAATTTGCAAAGTTAATAACTGATACTTTACTGGTTTTCAGCACTTCTCAGTATGATGTACAGTGCAAATTTAACATATCTTGCCTAGATCTGTAACACGACTATGCATTCTTATGAAATGAGTGGAAAATTCACTGTCAAATACGTGATCTGTTCGTTTCTCTAATCAATGGGCAACCGTGGCGAGTTGCAAGAACCGGAATTCCAGTTATCGGGGTAAATTTGACCCAAATATTGATCAAGAGAAACGAAATTTAGTTCGAGTGGGCGGGGTGTTAAAGTTATCCGAGTTCGAGCAATTGGTTGCAACTAAGTTATTACTAACTCTTTGCAATTCACGAGAAGATATGTGCACAAACAAACGCAACCTAGCAATGTTGACATTTGCTTCCAGTAGAGCTGCAAGTTTATACAAAAGGCATCCTTGAGACAACTAAACCTTCAGATAAATTTCGGAGGATCAAAAAAACACCTTATTGCTGCAAATTTCGATGAAGTAAACATTTGCTTTCTTTTTCGAACGAAACCTGGGGCTTTTTGGCAACCACAATGGTCAGAATAGAAACCGTATTTTAACCAATGCAAACCACATAACAGTGAGCTTAAAACATAGACCTTTTGTATTCACCTCCTAAGTCAACTTTTCGTCAAGAACATCCGGATCAAACGCTTAAACGATTGCTTTTCTTTCTTATTGTTTAAAGTAAAAGTGCGCAACAAACAAGAATTTTCCGGTTTCTGTTTGTGTCTTAAAAATCTTTTCGTTGTTACGTCCCTAAATACAAACCTACACAAGGAATGAGTCTAACTCGATTTTAGTTGCATCCTAAAACAGCTACATTTGTATTTGCTTACCTGGAAACAATAGAACTGTAATATGAGCCAAACGCCAAGACTGCGAGCCTTTCAAGCTTTTGTGTTGTTTAAATACAGCCGATAGCTTAAATCACCACTGCATATGAAGGAGGAAGGTTGGTAACCAGTCACGTGTCAGTTTTTTACCAATAAAATTCGATGTTTATGGCGGATGTAAATAAGCCGTCTCCCGAGTTTGGGATGGGGGTGGGGGGGTGAGGGTGAGGTACTCCCATTACCAGAAACTGCTACAGAACGGTATAGAAACGGTAAAGAAACAATACAGAACGTCCTGGAGAAGGGTAGGGAGAATTTTCTTTTGATTCAGCGAAGTATTTAATGACACGACGTAACAATAATGCGGAATTTAAGCTTAATTGCAAGTTATTATAAATGCAGGAATAAAAGATGATGTAAACAAGATCCACTGTTCTGACATGTTTCATGAACATTCGTTTCAATTGTTAACTTTTAAATAATTTCTCCCAAATTTATTGCTGTAAATTTACTAAAAATTCCATTCAATTGATTGAAATTTTATTTTCCAGACTCCAGCATTTCTGCTACCTCAGTGATCAAAGATCCGGGCACAACAAAGATTGCCCTAATCATGCAGCATACAAATGCAAATGTTAGAGCACATGCCTTTATCAAAATAAGTCGACTTAACATTTGGCGAGATCAATAATGTATTTGCTGACTCAAAACTTGACAAAAGTTGTGAAGAATATGGGGATACCACTGAAAGACTGCAAACAAGAGAATAAAAAAGCTTCCAAACAAAAGAGAAATCATTAATATATACAAGATTCAAGAAAGAAGGGATGTTGAAAATTTTAATCACACAAGTTTCTGTATGTCTATCTTTTATACGTTTTTCTAAGAAACATGTGTCAATACATGTACAAAAACAACTTTCAAAATCTATAAATGAAAACCAGACATACAAATATGACATGTACAGGTGGCAAAAAGTGGCAAAAGAGTGATCATTATTACAATTCTTAGAAAGAAGGCATGTTGAAAATTCCAACCATAATAAGTCATGCAGAACTGGCATCAATGTCTTTTACTAAGGAAATGCGTTACAAAACAACATCCAGTTGGGCTCTTAGTCTCCTCTTGCCAAGCACATTGGTATAATAATTAACAGAAATATACATGTTCAGCAAAAACAAATTCTTGATTATGTGTGAAATTACAAATGGCAAAATGAAATAAGTAGCCATGACTCTGTGTGCGGACCTTCATCTCCCTAGTTATTCTTAGAAAGATGGGAAGTTGAAACTCCAAAAAGTACGCCTAACTTTTAGGCATGTCTGTATAAAAACGAGCGCCCTGCGATCTGTCAGACAGAATTCGAAGATTTCATTTCAGTTAAGATTTAGTATAAAATGCAGAAATGCAGTGGGGCTTTTTCGTCCACAATAACTAAGCATGTGAAACGCATCGTAACATAAATAAATCTAGTTTACGTTCAATCAATCAATCATTTTTTATGCTCTTAGGACTACAAGCTCATTGGTATAATAAAAGAAATATAGACATGTTTAGCAAAAATATTCTCGTTGTTTTTAATGCCTCGCTAAGTAAAATTATAGCTCGCACACAAATTAAATGGCAAAATAGATTAAGTAGCCATGACTCTGTGTGAAGACCTTCACCTCCTTAAAATTCCTAGAAAGATGGGAAGTTGTAACTCTAAGTGCGTCTATCTTTTAGGCGTTTATGAATAAAATGAGCGCCCTGCAATCTGTGAAAGAGAAGTTTTATTTCAGTTAAGATTTGGTATAAAATGACTTGCCTGAATAAGACATGCTCAAATTTTACATGTAAGCTTGACATGACTGCTCATGGTTCAAGTAATACGAGATCTCAAAAACCGAAAAACCCTTCCCTTCCCGGGAACCTTCATGTAGCAAATCAAAGCTATAAAGAGGAAAAATCTCGTTTGTGAATAACATCTCAGCAACTTACGATCTACAGTACAGCCCCGATAACTCGAACTCTGAAGGGAAACAAAAAACAGTTCGAGTTAGCGGGGTTTTGAGTTATCGCGGTCGATTTAATATTTAATTTGCAAAGTTAATAATTGATAGTTTACTGATTGTTCAGCACTTTTCAGTATACAGTACAATGTAAGTTGAATTTATCCCTCCAGAAACTCTAACACGACCATACATTATTATGATAAGAGTGCAAAATGGCTGTCAAATACGTGATCTGTTCGTTGCTCTAATCAATGGGCAACCGTGGCGAGTTGCAAGAACTAAAATTCGAGTTATAGGGGAAAATTGATCCAAATGGTTATCAAGTGAAACGAAATTTAGTTCAAGAGGGCGGATTGTTCGAGTTATCCGAGTTCGAGCAATTGGTTGCAAGTAAATTTTCACTAGCTCTTTGCAATTCACGAGAAAATATGTGCACAAACGAACAAAACCTAACAATGTTGACATTTGCGATCCCGAAATAAACATTCGGATGAATTTCGGAGACAACACTGATCAGATTAACGCCTTATTACAGCAAATTTTGATGAAGTCAACATTTATTTCCTTGTTCGAACAAAACTTGGGGCTTTTTGCATTGGTGACCAAATTGGTCAGAAACCGTGAGTTCAACGGAAGCAAACCAAATAACAGTGAGGTTAAACCATAGACGTTTTTTATACACATGCTAAGCCGAATTTTCGCCAAAACATCAATATATAAAAGCTCAGTCGATTGCTTTTCCTTCTCATTGTTAAAAGTGAAAGTGCGCCACAAACAAGAATTTTAACTTCCGCTTTCCCTCCGTGGCTTACAAATTTTCGTTTTTACGTTCCTTAATGCAAACCTAACACAAGAAATGAGTCTGACTATCTCTAATAAGTTACATCAGTGCTTAAAAAAATTTACATTTGTATTTGCTTACCTGGAAACTATAAACGCTATATCCTTCCAACCTCTTGGGTTGTTTACAGCCGATATTTTAAATCATCACTGCACGTAAAAGAAAGTTGGACACCAGTCACGTGTCAGTTGTTCACCAATGTTACATTAAAATTACAATTGCCGAAATGTGCCTCAAAACTCAACAAAAGTTGTCAAAAATATGGGAATACCACTGAAAGACTGCTGACAAGAGAATAGAAAAGCTTCCATACAACAGAGAAATCCTTTAATGTATACAAGACATACAGCAAACTACAATCACTGCCCATAACCCTTTTGACCCCAATTTCCGAGTCAATTCCAAGAAAGAAGGAATAATGAAAATTGCAATCACACAAGTTTCTGCATGTCTATCCTTATACCTTTTTCTAAGAAAGATGTGTCTACCTTCAATACCTTTTACTAAGAAAATGAGTTACAAAAAACAAAAAAGGTTTAGATCTGCAAAGATATACAATGGACGAGCACATTGGTAAAATAATTAACAGAAATAGACATGTTTAGCAAAAGATCTGTTGTTCATAATGAATAAAATGACAAATGACAAAAAACCTTTATCTCCCTAATAAATCTTAGAAAGATGGGAATTTAAAACTCTAAAAAGTACGTCTAACTTTTAGGCATTTCAGTATGAAAATGAGCGCATGGCAATCTGTCAGACAGAAGATTTCATTTCAGTCAAGATTTACTACAAAATGCAGAAATGCAGTGGGGCTTTTCGTCCACAATATCTAAGTATGTAAAACACGTCGTAAAAAAAAAATTACGTTCAATCAATCAATCAATCTGCATTTTTGGTGCTGGAATTTCCTATGGCCAAGCTCATTGGTATAATAATGAGACATGTTTAACAGAAATATTCTTGTTGCTTTTAATGCCTCGCTAAATATAATCATAGGTAACACAAAAATTAAATGACAAATGACAAAATACCACAAACAGCCATTACTCTGCGTGAGGACCTTAACCTCTCTATAATTCCTAGAAAGATGGGAAGTTGTAACCCTAAGTGCGTCTATCTTTTAGGCGATTTTGTATGAAATGAGCGCCCTGTAATCTGCCAGACAAAAAGTTTCATTTCAGTAAAGATTTAGTATAAAATGCAGAAATGCAACAGAATGCCCAAAGTCACTTGCTGAATAAGACATGCTCAAATTTTACATGTAGGCTTAACATGACTGCACAAGGTTCAATTATAAAAACATTTTCAAAGTTATTAAATACATTGTAAATGCAAAAAACCCTTCCTGGCAACCTTCAAGTAGCAAATCAAAGCTATAAGGTTGCAAATATCTGGTTTGTGAATAACATCTCAGAAACTTGTGATGTACAGTACTGCCTCGATAACTCGAACTAGATCTGAAGGAAAACAAAAACCCGTTCGAGTTAGCGAGTTTTCGAGATATCGAGGTCGATTGAATATTTAAAAATTTGCAAAGTTAATAACTGATACTTTACTGGTTTTCAGCACTTCTCAGTATGATGTACAGTGCAAATTTAACATATCTTGCCTAGATCTGTAACACGACTATGCATTCTTATGAAATGAGTGGAAAATTCACTGTCAAATACGTGATCTGTTCGTTTCTCTAATCAATGGGCAACCGTGGCGAGTTGCAAGAACCGGAATTCCAGTTATCGGGGTAAATTTGACCCAAATATTGATCAAGGGAAACGAAATTTAGTTCGAGTGGGCGGGGTGTTAAAGTTATCCGAGTTCGAGCAATTGGTTGCAACTAAGTTATTACTAACTCTTTGCAATTCACGAGAAGATATGTGCACAAACAAACGCAACCTAGCAATGTTGACATTTGCTTCCAGTAGAGCTGCAAGTTTATACAAAAGGCATCCTTGAGACAACTAAACCTTCAGATAAATTTCGGAGGATCAAAAAAACACCTTATTGCTGCAAATTTCGATGAAGTAAACATTTGCTTTCTTTTTCGAACGAAACCTGGGGCTTTTTGGCAACCACAATGGTCAGAATAGAAACCGTATTTTAACCAATGCAAACCACATAACAGTGAGCTTAAAACATAGACCTTTTGTATTCACCTCCTAAGTCAACTTTTCGTCAAGAACATCCGGATCAAACGCTTAAACGATTGCTTTTCTTTCTTATTGTTTAAAGTAAAAGTGCGCAACAAACAAGAATTTTCCGGTTTCTGTTTGTGTCTTAAAAATCTTTTCGTTGTTACGTCCCTAAATACAAACCTACACAAGGAATGAGTCTAACTCGATTTTAGTTGCATCCTAAAACAGCTACATTTGTATTTGCTTACCTGGAAACAATAGAACTGTAATATGAGCCAAACGCCAAGACTGCGAGCCTTTCAAGCTTTTGTGTTGTTTAAATACAGCCGATAGCTTAAATCACCACTGCATATGAAGGAGGAAGGTTGGTAACCAGTCACGTGTCAGTTTTTTACCAATAAAATTCGATGTTTATGGCGGATGTAAATAAGCCGTCTCCCGAGTTTGGGATGGGGGTGGGGGGGTGAGGGTGAGGTACTCCCATTACCAGAAACTGCTACAGAACGGTATAGAAACGGTAAAGAAACAATACAGAACGTCCTGGAGAAGGGTAGGGAGAATTTTCTTTTGATTCAGCGAAGTATTTAATGACACGACGTAACAATAATGCGGAAATTAAGCTTAATTCACAAAGAACATGAGTTCAAATCATTGAAATTTTTTCAGGCCCTCGACTCAACTTCTTTAACTGCAAAGATCTTCTTTTCTTTCGGTGTTTCTACTGCAGTTGAAACGAACTAACTTTAAAATATTGTTTTCAACGTTGGTGCCTTTTTTGTCATTGCTGATGTATCAAAACTGCTCTATGTAACAGCCCATTGTAAACTATTATTTAAGTTTAGTTCTGTTGTTTTACACATACCTTAGATAGTAACATTACGTTTAACCGGTGAGAGTTGCTATATAAATGAAAGAGTCATAAGGTATTCCAGAGACTTTTTACCATCATTATTAACAGCCTAAAGACAATCCATTAATCAGTAGGCCAATAAATAAATGAATTCATAAACCTTTATAATCCAAGTTAAATCTCAGTTGAGAAAAAGTGCTGCAGAAACCACAAATAGGTAAGAAACAAGCAACATTTTCAATGATATAAATGGAACCAAGAATTCTATGGCCAGTTTTTCACATATGGGGGGGGGGGGGGCAGGCACAAGTCTTCTTTGTGGTCAATTATTACATTTGTGGCTTTTACACACCTTTATTACAAAGGAGGTGGAGAGATGCTGGTGTGAAGTCACATTCATTGTTTTCTGTAATGCATGAAAAAGTGTATACTAGCTTTTCACTGGGCTACATTGCGCTACTAGTCCACGACCAGTGATGAGGCCACAAAGGTGTTTTTTCCCCAACATTTTTATTTCCCCTCAGTTATTTTAAAATATACTTTTGGGCACAAAGATCAAAAGCATCTTTACAGCATACTATAAAATTCCAGTTATAAGCCCTGGTCTTATACAACTTCGTAAGGGGTTTTGGTTGGGGTCATAAACTGAGCGGCTTATTTTCGGGAGGGCATATAAACGGAATAAAAAATGCTGCCAGCCACCGGGAATTACGTTTTTTATGTTAAAAAATCATAATAAGGCAACATTTATTTAGCCCTGGTCAGTACTGTCATTCAGTAGAGGTGGGCTTATATCCGGGGGAGCATTTAACCGAATGTTTTTTTGTTTTGAGGTAGATGGGCCTACGACCAGGGGCCTTCTAAGCGGGAAGGCGGTGGGGGGGGGGGGGGGGGGCTTATAACCAGAATTTTACGGTACGTTAAATATATATAATAATTATTATTCAAATCTACATGTATAATATTATTAATACATAAAATAACGGTACAATAAGTTCATCTTTGTTATAACTAGATGATTATCTACCACCTATGAACAATTTCCATTCATTTGGGATTACACCACTACTAAAAATTATTTATCACTTAGTTTATCCAATTTACCTATCAAAAAATCCCGAACAATTATTTCAAAATATTCACCGAAAAGTGCAAAACAGAAGCTTTTAAAATCCTTCCAAAAAGGTTTATGAGAGGGCATTTATAAAATAGGTGATAAGCCATTTCCGATCTAACTAACAAAATGTGCAACAAAGCCTACATTAATTTAATATTGGCTAGAAAACTGTTTACTTGACAAGTGTTGTATCATTCAAGATTTTAAATTTGAAACCAAATAAAAAGCCTTACTTTTAAAAACACTCAAGTACGAGTTTAGTCATCTACACCAAGACCACGTATTCGTGTACACCTCGAAACCAAAGGATCATTATGCTGTCTAGTGTAACTGATTTCTTATCTCTGTATGTTGCATTATTTCAGGAAAATGACATTCTCGTGTGCTATATTGAATTAAAACTGAAAGGCGAGATTGCTTAATCTCATTAAGCATATTCCTAGTTAAATGCATAGTTAAAAAACATAAGCTGAAGGTGATTATTGTTGTGAGCAAATTGTCTGTGTGTCTAGCTAGGTCCTAGAAATAATCCTAATTTCCTCCACAACCATAGTGGTATTTTAACTTTATTTCTCGTTAATTTATTACCTAAACACTGACGTGCACAAGAAAACCTGTATGACCTGTGTATACTACTGTAATTTGGTGTAATTCGTAATAACATGACAACAATATCTGTTAGACAGACTTTTACTTTGAGGTCCGTTCTCTAGAATTAAAACTAAAATTTAACCCCATTTCCTTTTGCATACCCCAAAATGTTTTACCTTAGCAAAACATTGTTAGTTAAGCTTCTCAACGACTTTTTGTGCCTTATTTTCTCTAAGCGCTTTAATAAGAACACGTGAATACGTTAATACATTCAAAAACAAATTCCAAACGATGGCAAATGCAATTAAGGTTATTCCTTGGTATTGCATTGCACATCCTTACTGCACGTAATTTCACACGTGAGTAGCACGCATACGTTAAGAAAATATGCTAGTACACTACATGATAGCAACAAGTTGAATCAAAGTCTATAGAAAATGTTTCACTTTATAATGAAAAACTCACTTGTTCAATTGTTCCTTGAAGTCAATGCAGTACACTTTTTCTCATGTTTCACTTTACTTTATCCCTTTTTCTACTCCCATATATGAAGCCTAATAAAAGTAAACAGTTCAACTATAAAGTTTTCTAAAAGCCAATATCACAAGTAATTATCAGGTAAAATAAAAGGTCATCCTGCCCCTTAATGATTACTGGGACCCCGTTTTTATTTCAAAACGTAACTAAAGGGACGCTACAATTTTACTGTGATACGTATCAATGAACTTATATATTTTCTTTGCAATTATAAAATTATTTATTAGCAACCGAATGCACAAGCAAATTTGAGCCGCTACGTAGTCCCTTTTCATTTTTTGCCTGGTCGTAGTGTTGAACCAAAGTAAACAAAATTCGTTGCTTTTTCTCTAAAGGATGAAAGGGACATATTACTAAAAGATCTTCTGCTAGAACTAACAAATGATTCACCTAAAACTCCAGGTGAACATCCACGACTCAATATTCATCAACAGCTAACTGCAATCAGCATCTAACAAATCAGATCATAAAACCAGATTCTAGAATCATTATCAGCCGCATCAAAAAAAGGTCTACAGTCTCCCCTGTGAGATATTTTATCCGAGACTACAACCTGCACCCACTAAGAGCTACTAAGGCTATGACATACAACCTACAACATACTACCTCAGTCCACACCAGTCGATTTCATGTTAAATTTAGCAAGTCACACTAGCAACTTCTGCTTGATGTACAACTTTACAGCTTTCATAGGACAAAATGGCAATTGAGACAAGGTTGGTTTGTTATCTTGCTTTGACTGGCATTTCAATGGGACTGCTGTCTAAAGTTAATATTGTCTGCATAGCCAAAAAACTAAGTTATATGTAGTCTGTTGAAGTCTAAAAAATTTTTTCTCCTTACTGCATTTTGAGAGTCCGCGTTTCATTAGTCCTGAATACCCTCGTGCGACAATGACATCAGGTACAAATTCAATGCCAACTCACCGCCTGCCTTATTAGCATTGAAAGTTCCTCTACATTTAGGACACTTGGTTTTCAACAGATGACCAGAATATTCTACTACCAATGACTCAACAGCACACAAGGGACACTTGTATTTTGTCACCTGAATTCCTTTCAGTGATCTAATCAATTTGGCAGCGACTTCAGCACCATGTCGGTCGTAGGCTCTCTTTTCTTTCTCACTCAAGTCGTCTTCAGTCCAAAACACGTCCACAAATTCTAGGCCAAGGACATCAGAATTCTGCACCCTGAAGAACCCCTTGTCTGCCCAGTCATCCCCCCATGAATTCATCAGACGAAAGCTCTCGGCGTCATAACTTGTGAGAACTACTGCATGGCCACCAGGGTCGCTGGTTGAGTGATGCTTCAAATCGAGGTAGGATCTTGTAAGGATTCCTTTTGGCTTTTCTTCACAGAACTGGGAGAACTGATCCCACTGGGCACCCGTTAGATAAAATCTGACAACCACTGGTCTCTTTGCAGAGACGGCTTTCATTGCACCAACAGCATCAACCTTTTTGCATTGAAGACGATATGTTGGACAAATTTCCTTGAGAACTTTAATGGTAGGGGCTCCGTGTTCTCCATATTCAGCAATCAATTTTCTTGTTAACTCAAAGAAATCTGGATAACCACCATCTCGCCCTATGATGCGCTTCATGGCCAGGTGTAGAACAGTAGCAGATGCATTTGCATAACAGGTACCTCCATGTTGTCTTTTAGCACCAAACCCTTCACTTGCCTGGTTTATATAGATATCCAGATCAACTGAGGAGAGGATATCTGAAAGAACATCTTGACTCAGGACACCTTTCTTGGCCATGTCACAGACATCTTTGATAATGTCCGGATGGTTCACCTGAAAGAAGAGTCTGGTTTCATTATTGTCAATATCGATCTCCCATCCTCTCTTCACAAACAGGGTGCGTGGTATCTTCTGAGTAGTGATGGTGGAGCTCATTCTGAACATGGTCTTTGCTGGCTTTTCCCAACTTTCATCTAGAATGCTGTACAAATGACGAGGATCGGATAGCTGTTGGTCTGTAATGAAACAACTCACAATGGTGACTCCCAGATCAGACAACTGTTGGATTGGTGGGTCGCCTTTATCACCTGGCTGACCATCTGAGAGAATGAAGAGAAGTTTCTGATAATCTGCAAATTCTGGATAGGAAAACAGATCCACTGAATGGTGCATAGCTTGAATGAGTGGAGTCCCTCCGTAAATTAAGGGTTCCACCAGTTTTAGCAACTCTTCAGCCCGTTTATCAGTTAGTTCTTGATCGCCAATACTGGCATGCAGTATTTCTGATGCATAAGGAATACTTTTAATTGCAGCTTTGCTTACACCCACTAATTTTACACTGGCCATTATGGTCTCAGTCACAAGTTTTTTACCCTTGTCTATTGCTTCTCTGACTGAATCTTCTGTGGCCCATCCTTGAATTCGGGAACCCACAAATGGAACCTTTCCTGTCATGAAAAATGCACCTTCAACACCAATATTACGAAAGTCATATAATGATAATTCTCGACATTCTCGAGGAAGACAATCATCAACAAACCTTTTGGTAAAATCAGAACTTTTTTGCAAAAAATGAAGTATTGCAGCAGCAGTAGTATCCTCCACAACTTTCAGCAAGGTTTCCATTTTCCCCCAAGTGCGAACTCTACTTGCTCCATTTGTTTCAAGAATAGTCAAGGCTTCATCTATTATTTCTCTCTTGCTTCTCTTTGATTTCAAATCTTCAATGACGGATTGTTCCTCTTGTGCTTTATCAACTGTGGTTAACAAATCAAAAATCTCAGGATCAGAAGGACTTCCAAAAGCCAAAGCAAAGGTCTGATTTGAAGATGGGACATCATGCCTGATCAGTTCATCGACCACTTTGAAGATAGATCTTGCCCAACGCCCAACTTCCTCATCCACCCCGTCACCAACACTGTTTTTCATGGAGCCAGACACATCCACCAGAATTCCTATCAGGGTCGACATCGTTCCTTATCTTGAAAAGAAACATCAATATATAAGATTAACAGGGATAATTAGTTATAAGACATTCCTAATTTTTGTCGTCGAAATGACAATATTTTTTCTAGGCAGGACCTTTTGAGCCTACTCCAACTTGTTTTGTTGTTTAATTTGCTTTCGTTAACATGATGTAAGGCAATGTGTTGACCAGATTAGTGTAGCTATGTTTTTATTTCTGGTCAACAGGGCGGGGAGTGTTACGGATGTCGTGACATTATGTCACGCTTTAATGGCGCAGTGCATTGTGAGAGGCTGAGAGCACGAGCACACCTTCACAGGCAATGTTAATGTTTCCTGGCGATTAAAGTGGAGGAGGGAGAAGCCTTCTGAACCTACTCCAACTTGCAATAGTGTTGGATATTTAACAGGTGGACATTGCTTTGGCATTACTGATTAGATGTATTAGAAGACTTGTTGTATTTTCTATATTTTTGTTATCTGTATTTAAAATGTATTTGCTGCTGTTGGAGATGTTTCGCGCGACGTTAGCGCGTTTCCAATATCCGCGTCAGTTGTTGCTGTTTTGGATCACAAATTGGCAGTTACTTGGTGAAATCCGAGTAAAATGTTTTCCACAAGCTGATTCGTGTATCGCTGTTCTAATCCCGTAGTTATTTTATATCATAATTTGTAACTTTCTACCTCTTGGCACGTACAAATTGTCCATGTTTGAGATATGTTACAGTTTTGAATGTATTTAATGGGTAGCCAAAATAAAATGTTGTTTGAATACTAAATTCAAAATTCGCGCTTTTCGCGCATGGCACAATCAGGTCGTTCTGATTTAGTTTAATCTGGGAAATTTGCACCTGAAGCCTAACTGACGCTATTTCACTAGCCTATCGTTCTTTTGCCTAGTTCTTACACGAACCATTATTAAGATTACATCATGTTGCTTATAATTATGTAGCCTATGTTCAATATATCAAAATTCAACCATGGCATTAAGGCTTTCTGACCAATTTTTTTTTTTTTTTTCAACACTCTTGTGGAAGTTAGCAGAAAGAATTAACAGACAAAGAAATATTTAAAAATTAGCATTTTAGCCAGAAAGCCTCTGAGTTCTGTTAGAATTTTGATGTATCGAACATAGGCTATTGAAACTGTTATACCCAACCATGGCAAGGTTTCCCACAAGAAAAATTGAAGGGCTTCCCCCAGTCATTATTGAGCCATTTTGTCCGCCTAAAATTGACCAATTTTGCATGTGATAATAATTTAGTGCTTCATTTTCAAGAACAAATCCTTGGAAACCGACACGTTTTTTTTTTTACAACAGTGGAGGTACCATCTGAACGTTTTTATTAAAAAAAATAAACAAGAGGTGTCCTATCCTTTGGTACAGGCCCTTTCATTAAAAAGGAGTTACATCATTATCTCTTAGGCATGCACAGTGGATTTAAACCTGAGCAAATTGTAGCCGTGTCGTGACGGGTCGTGAGCTTCCTTTTTTTTGTTTTCGAGCTCCGAATATTACAACTTTGGCGGCGAAGATGCTAAAATGGCTTTGGTGGGTTAGTGAGAAAATATATAGAAGGAAAAGCGTATTATGCAGTGATTTACGTCGAGATAGTTCACGAGGCTCAACATTTCTGCTTTTTGATCGAAGCGGAACCTGCCTGTGGAATTCTTCGCAATATGCTGGCCCCTGAAAGAGGCCGAAAGATAAGTCTTTTAAAGCTTTGAAAGAGATTTTAAGCGCTCATTATTCTCGGAGGGTAAAATCTTTTCTAATACCGTCGCACTCGTTCTTTCAAAGCTTTCCTATCATTAAACTTCAGCCTTGTTTTGCAACTGTACGAACGACGCACCACTCTTAACAATAGCTCTACTTCATCATCTGTCCAACTAACGCTTTCTGTGGCATCTTGATCCGTGTTGGACCTCGTTTTGGACGATATTTTGTTTATTTTGACCAGGAGAAGAAAGTCGGCAATTTTCTTTGACGGCAAAGTGGTGCCTGAAAACGGTGCAAGTATGTATTAATCAAGCTTTTGGTAAGAAAGACATCACCCAACTGCATGTGTGTGAAATGCGACTAGTGGCGGTTTTTGTGTTTGATGTTTCACGCCGCTGAGATGTTTTCTGCATTTTCAGCCAGATTTCTCACCTGACGTCACTGATAATGTTTTGGCGGCGTGGAATAACAAGCGAAGCATTTGTCACGGTTGACATTTAAGAACCAAAAAAGGGTAAATCATTTCAGAATCACTGGTATTTTTAATTAGTATAATTCGCAAGGCTTACTTTTGCCAGACTGGTCACCATTATCACTGTTTGTTGTTTTGAAGTCCGGCAAACTTCAAACAAAATGTAAATATGAATTGTGTGTTTTGTGCACGGTAAAGACCGAAACATGCGAATTAACAATGAACTTTGTCAAGCTATTCACCAATCCCTTAGCAGCCATTTGATAGCCACTACGCACACTTGGTTGCCCGGCACCGCTATGCCTCATTTTTTAGTCGTGTAACAAAGGAAGTTTCTTCCCTCCCCCCTGATGTTTACCGAGCAACAGATCGTTACAAAATCAAAGCCCCCATAGTTTCGATGTGTGTAAACGGTTGAGAATCCAAATATCCTTTTAATCTTCTAATATTCTTCTTCTAACATCTATGAATCCGATAAAATATCCCCTGCTGTAAACGTAGTCTTAAAGTCATTATTCCTTTTGTTTTGTTCATTATTCCTTTTCTCAGAACTAATCATTATTCATTATTCCTTTCTGGGAACTATTTCAAACAACTGCGAAATGGTTGATTTGTAAATAAGATCTTGCTTATTGCTGAAAATGGGAGCGGTACGATCTATATAGTCCAACATTTAGTAGTTTCAAATAAGTCTATAGCTATTTTGCAATCCACAAGAAAGTGTATTTGAGGATTTGATAAGAGATCATAAGGCGCTGTGCCTATGATGATATGATAACATCGAGTAATAACTTGTAAAGCTTAGTGCAGGTTTTCATTAAGATGCCACAAATAAACCTTCGAATCAACATAGAAGATAATATGTTAATCTGAAATTCGCTGCTTTAAAAAGCGGCAAATTTCATTGCAAATTTAAAGCCCGAATTTTACTTCGTTGACCGAAAGAAACTTCGGACTTTTTGGTATCCAATTTGGCCCATAATGGTCAGAAACGAAACTTTGCGTTAAACGAGTGTAAACCAAATGCTTGTGAGCTTCACAGACGAACTCGATCTTTCCTCAAAATCGCCAGGGTTTTTAGTTCTAAAGCGATTGATTTTAAACTCATCGGTGAAAGTGAGAGCCATAAACACGAATTTTAACTTCCGGTTGCTCTTATGGCCAAAATACCCCTTTCTTTGCAACGACTCCAAATCCTAATAGGAGCAATGCGTCTGAGTCGCTCTTAGATGCATCCTTTACACACACGTTTCACTTGCTTGCCTGATATTTCTAAACGCCAAAAGCCAAGAAAGCGAACCTTCAAACTTCTTTGCGTATTGATCACACCTGCCCGAATTGCATTAATTAAACACTGGACGCCGAGGAAGGTTGGGGTCAAGTCACGTGCCGATTTTTCACCAATGAAATTTGTCGTTGTTCCATGATCACGATTCCTGGAAATTCTTGAACAGGAGGTGTGACGTGTCACCAAGGACTTACTGTTACGTCTAAATATACTTCCTAGCATGATGCTTTTTTAAGCCCTCGGAAAACAGTTCTTCATTGTATTGTTTCAACTGCAGTATATTTGTCAACGGTTTTCGATGTTGGGGCAAATGTGTTTTGACAATCAGATTTGCCCAGATTTGGAATTTCATAGCTTGTGTAGCTGCAGAATTTCGTGCGAGTGCTTTGCTGCAGCAGCGGAGCGTCTAAGAAGGTACGGCCAAGCTGCGAGGAGAATGGGAATTTTTCCTTGCGGCGGAACAGAGAGAAGATATGTGTGTTCTAGTGGTATGTTTACACACTTTCCAATTGCAACTTGCCATCTCATCCCTTAAATTTGTCTGTTTTCATTCGCTTCAAGACCTATTTCTTTGTTATCGGACACCCTACCGTTGTTTTGGAATAATAGTTATTTTTCCACAAAGATTGATGCGGAAACATTAAATCCTTTTCTCGGAAATATATATATTCACCATTCATTATTCATTTCTGGGAACTATTTCACACAAATGCGAAATGGCTGCCCCTGGGCTGATTTCAAAATAACATCTTGCTTACACTTGCTATAGTCCAACATTTATATTGAAGCCTGAAGCTTTTTTCCAATCAACAAGAAAGAGGATTTGAGGACCTGAAAAGGCGCTATGCCCTTCAAACTTAAAACTTACAAAAACCGAGTTAGACGAACACCACTTAGTGCAAGTTTTCGTCAAGACGCCTATAAAAAATAAACCTTCGGATCAACATAGAAGATAATATTGATCAGATTACATGTAATACCTTATAGCGGGAATTTAAAACTTACTTGACCGAACGAAACTTGAGGCTTTTTGATAACCACAATGGTCAAAAACTGTGCGTTGAAACTGTTGTAAACCAAATACTTGTGAGCTTTCAAATAAAATCACCCTTTCCTCAAAATCGCCAGGGTTTTAAATTCTAAAGTGATTGCTTTGAAACTCATCGGTGAAAGTGACAGCGCTACCATAAACATGAATTCGGTTAACTTTCGGTTGCTTTTTTAGCCAAAAAAAACCTTTCTTTCCAACGGTTGCCTATACCTATACCAGCAATGTGTCTAAGTCGCTCTCAGCTGCATCCTTTACACATAGGATGCATCAAACCTATAAACGCCAAAAGCCAAGAAACCGATGCTTCGAACTTCTTTGAGTGTTGATCACACCTGCCGATCGCGTTTGAAAATAAGTACTGAAGGCCGTGCCTTCTATTAGGCAAAATACTTTGACTGCGTTTACACTAGGGTAAATTTTTCGGATTCGTAAAAAATCCGGGATGTTTTGTTACCGGATTCGTTTTGCCGTTTACACGTAGGTGGGCGAACCCGAAATGTCCCGGTTTAGTGGCGTCTCCGAAGATATTGAATCCGCAATCCAAAGATCATACTTTGTATCCGAATATTGTTGAATCCGCAATGTTTTGTCGTGTAACGCTCTTGCAATGAATCCAAATATTTATACGCTTGCGATAGTGACTTTTCTCCATCTTCTTGTCGATATGAATCTACGAAATCTTTTCTAATACCCTCTAAAGTACATTTAATGCACCTATCAATGTAATCCCGCGGGGGGAGGCGGGAAAGGCACGGGATGACAACAAGAAGATCCCCTCTGTCGGGCATTTGACTGCGAGTCGCGTCCCGGGGGTTGGGACAGACTTTGACCGGGAAGCGCCGGACCAATCTCAGACGCGATACCAAGTTCTTCCTCTCGTGGCTTGGAAATCATATGCTTCATGCAGACGATCTGATCATCGGCATTTATCTGCCACTTTTAACGCCAAGTCATAAAATAGCGAAAGAATATTTTACTTTCAAGTACATTTGGAGTAGGAATCCTAAGGGAAATCTAAGACGTCGGACTTTTCAATATGAATACCGAGGGATGAAGAAAATCAGTAAAGGTATGTGGAAAGTATGTGTTTGAACTGCCCCTGGGTGGGTCTCTAGGTATGAACAAAAATTTTTCCCACCCTCGGAGACTCTTTTTACTTTTTTGTCAAATCCCCACCCCTGGCCCGCACCCCCCCGCGGGATTTACATTGATAGGTGCATAACGCTTTTCTCCTCCAATCCTTGGAAATCGTTTTTGAAGCTGTACGAATGCAACACTCTTAACAGTAGCTCCATTTTATTACCTATCCATCTAACGTTTTTTGTGGCATCTTGATTCCTTCTGGACCTTATTTTGAGTGGTATTTTGTTCATGTTGACCGAGCAACGCCCGGATCGTTCCCTAATAAAGGGATGTGTGTTAACGGTTGAGAATCCGAATACCCTAAATTCGATAAATTCGGAAAAAATTATGAATCCGAAAAAAATATCCCCTGTTAAAAACATAGTCTTTATTCGATATTCCTTTTCATTTTCAAACAGGGTATTCGTTATTTATCATTTCGTTTCTATTCACAAAGATTGATGCAGAAACTTAAAATTCTTTTCTCGGAACTATTTATTATTCATTATTCCTTTCTGGGAACTATTTCAAACAACTGCGAAATGGCTGCTTTGTAAATAAGATCTTGCTTATTGCTGATCCCGAGAGTGGTATGATCTATAGTCCAACATTTACTGTTTTCAATTAAGCCCATAGATTTTTTGCAATCCACAAGAAAGTGTATTTGAGGACTTGATAGGGCGCTGTGTCCTTCAAACATGAAAAATCCGAGTTAGACCAACATCACCTAGCGATACTTATAATTTGCTTTCAGTAAGGTTTAGTGGAGGTTTTCATCGAAAAAAATAAAAAATAAAATAAGATAAACCTTAGGATTAACATAGAGGATAATATTGATCAGATTAATACCTTATAACGGGGATTTAAGCCAAAAACTAACTTCCTTGACCGAACGAAACTTGGGGCTTTTTGGTAACCAAAATGGTCAGAAACTGTTCGTGAAACTGATGTAAACCAAAAACTTGTGAGCTTTCTCACAGGCGAAATCGACCTTTCGTTAAAAACGCCAGGGTTTTTACATTCTAAAGCGATTGCGTTCAAACTCATTGGTGAAAGTGAAAGCGCTGTCATAAACACGAATTTTAACTTCCGGTTGCCTTTTTGGCCAAAAGACCCTTTCTTTGCAACGGTTCCAAATCCTAATACGAGCAATGTGTCTGACTCGGTCCTAGATGCATCCTAAAACACATACGTTTTGCTTGCTTACCTGAAAACTATAAACGCCGAAAGCCAAGAAAGCGATCCTTCGAACTTCTTTGCGTGTTGTTTACAGCTGTGGGGATCGCATTAATCAAACACTGGACGTAGAGGAAGGTTGGGCACAAGTCACGTGCCGATTTTTCACCAATGAAAATCGTTGTTGTTCCATGATGATGATTCTTGGAAATTATTGAACAAGAAGTGTCACCAAGGAGGCCCTGCCAGGGGGAGGAGGGGGGGGGTTTCCTGTGTCGCTTGTCTTAATTTGTGCCGTGTCGTGCCGTGTCGCTGTTGTATCAAACTTCGCGTCGCTGTCCGTAGTAAAATTGAAGGAAAATTGCTTGTCCTTGTCGGAATTTAAATTTTTCCAAAAGAGTTATCGTTTGACGCGATTTTATTTTATGTGCTGTCGCTACTCTTTGGGCGATGTCGCTTGTCGGAATTTACCCTGGCAGGGCCTCACCAAAGACTTGCTGTGATGTCTAAATATACTTCGTTACTTGTTTTTTTTAAGCCCTCGGAAAACAGTTCTTTATTATATTGTTTCAACTGCAGTATATTTGTCAATGGTTTTCGATATTGCTATGGCAAATGTGTTTTGATAGGCAGGTTTGCCCAAATTTGGAATTTCATAGCCTGTGTAGCTGCGGGATTTCGCAAGCGTGTGCTTTGTTCCAGCAGCGGAGCTTCCAATAAGGTAGCCAAGCTGCGTGGAGCATGAGAAAAACTCAAGTTGGGAATTTTCCCTTGCGGCGGAACATAACGAATACATATTTGATCTTATGGTATTTTTACACACTTTCTGTCTGCGACTTGACAGTATTAGTGTATTTAACTTTCTGTTACTGCGTTAAGGTCGGGTCATACTAGGCGACAATTCGCAGCGACAGGTCTCTGCGACAAGTCGCTCGGTGTGTAGTGCTTCAAAACAGGTCGCTGCGACAAGGCGGTTGTTCAGTGCACACACAGCGAATTTGGAAGTGGGAATGTGAACTTGTTTTCAAATTCAATATGGCGAAATTATAGGGGTGTAACGATACAAACAGCTGGCGACTCACCATTTATGTGGAAACTAAGCTGATGGGATGAACCTAGGAGGAAGTAGAACGAAAAACCCAAACTCGAGTTCGCTGGCGACAGGTTGTCAATGTCCCACCTGGAGCCCAAGTAAGTATAAAGTCGGTATTATAGAGTGTTGTTCCAGGGGGGGATGGCTAATGTAATCGCAGTTGACTAATGTAATCGAGAACAACATAAACTTTGTTTTGTCATATTATTTCCTTGTTTATCTGCAATGTTTATTTAATCAATGTCGAAACCACGTTATTTTTACAACTATGAAGTGGTTGCTGTGTGGTCTATCTTAAAAATAAAATAAAAACTTTTCCATTAATGTCTCGTCAACAAATAATTCAGCTATTAACAATTCCTTTTGCGTGTATTACCTATTAATAAAAATAAAAGTGGGGTAATGACTGGCTTTGTAAACTAGTTATGGAGGTGATTTAATCACTAATAACTGGCAAAACATGACAATTTAGTCTTGTGTCGGGGTCAATTCAAGTTACTATTTTTACTGTACAGTACAGTTGGTTCCATGCCTAAGACATCACTAATCCACACACTGCACGTTTCACTTATGCAGTGTAGTCATAAAGTGTACCAAAGGACCAGTTCAGACCAGTGACATATTACACGGGTCATACAATAAATTTGTACTACATTCTCTAACATAAAGTTAATATGCATCTGATTACCATCATTTTAAATTCTATTAGAATTTTGACTTGATATTTAGATTTAAACCTAATATTTATAAGCCACCAGGCAGCCAATTGCAAGGTTCCACTACAAACTCAGGTAGTTTGTCAACAGGAGCAGAGAAGAAATGGACCTGAAGAAAAAAGTGACATATTGGTATTACTAATTAGTCTGATTGTGGAATGAAATTGAGCAGGCAAGTGGGTGAGTAAGGGAGTAGGTGGGTGGGTAAGTGAGGAGGGGTAGGTGAATGGGTGAATGAGAGGTAGGTGGGTGGGTGTGTTAGGGGGTTGGTGAGTGGTTGAGTGACGGGGGAGGTGAGTGGTTGATTGAGGGGGTAGGCGAATGGGTGAGTGAGGGGGTGGGTGGGTGGGTGGCTGAGTGAGGGGGTAGGTGAGTGGATGAGTGAGGGGGGAGGTAAGTGGGTGAGTGTATGAATGTCTTTTTAGAAAGATGGGACAAAACAAAATGGGAATATATGGTACAAAAGGACTTAATAAAAGAACAAACAAACAAACAAACAGACGAAAGACTCTATATAACAAACTTGATTATTCAGAGAAATCAAACAGTCCCAGGGGTTAAACGATTTATTCCTCAAACATTCCTGCTCAAAGGATTCCCAAGTTGCATAATTTCAACAGAACCTATAAACATCACAGAAAAAATTAACAAAACTACAATTGACCAGTGGCATCATAGCTCAGTGATACAGCATTTGCCCCACGATCACAAGGGACATGGGTTCAAATTTCCAACCCTGAAAGCCGACTTTTTTCCAGCAATGATCTCGTTTTACATTTATTCTGTAAGGGAAAGTGTCACAAGAAGTCTCCTAAGTTTTTGTGTAAACTTTGACTGAATTATGAGGGTGCACTCAGTGATCAAAAAATAACCTCTGAACCAACCATGGTGACACTGTCCCTGTAACACCGTAGTTGAAAGAAATGATCCATTTCAAATCTTCATCAATTTATAGTTACCGGTATATCAACATTGCTGCACAAACCAGCCCATTGTCATTTATCAGATACATAAAATATACTTACATAAAATTTAGTCGCTCTTTTAAATTCCACAAAGTTGCTATGTAGATGAAAGAGTCATAAGGTATTCCAGAGCCTTTTCCCCATCATTATTAGCAGCCTGAAGACAATCCATTATATTGTTCTCCTTGAAGCCATATTCCTTAAATTTTTTCACCAGTTCAAGGAATTCTACTGCCTGCAAACATAAGGCATAATTAAGTGGGTAAATCATCAAGTCCTACTTACAGCATGTATAAGCATTTTATTTACAAGTCCTACAAAGTGGGCACACAGAGAGATAACGACTTGCACATTCAACTCTCCATCAAGTGCAGGTCCAGACTGGAGCCTTAGCTGGTGTCAGTGTGTTGTGTTCTAAAGCAAATCATTTCAATCTCATAGTGCCTCTCTCCACTTAGGTACTGGAAAAGTAAACGCTAAGGGCTACCCTGCAATAGCTAGACCAGCCGCAGACCCTGACCAGGGCATGAACCCAGGCCACTTGATCCAGAGTCCAGTCCAACCATTAGGCAACTGCACTGCCCACAACGTTAAAGCCTGTGAATAGCATGTGACCATTGAAATAAAAGCCAGTGAGCAGAACGTTGGTGTTTGTTTTTTCATGCAGTCTGTCTACAACATACCAGCACATCATCCTGATTGATTGAAAGTAATTGTTTACTTCTCCAAGAACAAATATATACAAGACTAGTTCACGTTAGGGAGGCGCGGTGGCTTAATGGTTAGCGCACTCGGCTCTGAGTCGAACGGCCTGGGTTTGAGACCTGGCTGGGGCACTGCATTGTGTTCTTGGGCAAGACACTTTACTCTCACAGTGCCTCTCTCCACCCAGGTTATAAATGGGTACTGGCGAATTTACTGCTGGGGATTTATAACCCTGTGATGGACTAGCATCCCATCCAGGGGGAGTGGCAATACTTCTAGTTGCTTAATGCTATGGAAACCGGGATAAGCTCCGGCTGTATGGGCCACTTAGGCTCGGACACAGACTTTACCTTACCTAGTTCACGTTAAATGAAATCAACTCAATACAGCTGGTCCAGGTTAATTAATAGGGTCTGTTTATAACAAAATATACCTTAGCTTTCTCTGTGTCAGTGTAAACAAGGGCAACTTCTACAGTGTCTGCTGGATAGTTCATTTCACTTAACTCCTGTGTAGCAAGTAGGAATTCCATAACCTGTAAAGATTGGTAAGGAGTATAAATTCACTTAGAGCCATGATTCAACAGGAATGTATTACATGTAACAAGGCAGTTATGTACTTCACACAGTTAAACTGGGCATTGAAGTTAAAAAGGTAAAGCAGTAATATGAATACAAGACACAAACATCTAAAGTGTGTTATTCACAGCCAGTTAAAAAGTGGCAAGAAAGAATGACACTTCGAATTTAACACTGTCAAAACTGCTCCAAATTTCGCATGCAATTTTGTTTACGCGTGCTTAACATTGTCCTGATTGGTGTCTTTCTTGCTCACCACCTTTCAGTTGTGTTAGCATAATATCTTGATTGGCTTTGATTTGGTCTTGGATACCTTGCCAGGTTTTTTTTTTTTTTTTTTTTTTTTTTTTAAATATTAAATACTTGCCCTGCTGTTTCACATAATATTTATACACATAGGCAAATGCTAAACATGAAAAATTAATATTATGAAATCTCATTTTTCAATACTAAAAGAGCATTTATATAATACTTGAAACAATTTCAAAAGACCAATGAATTAATAAGCAAACCTGCATAATCTTAGTTAGAGTGATTTCATTTAACCCGTGAAACAATTTTTAACAGTTAGTGTACAATAGTAAAGAACCCCAAAAAACAATGGAGTCGGTGCCTAATAGTGTCTATAAAAGTGTAAAAACTATTTCACAGGTTTAGAAAACTCACTTTATTTAAAATCTCAAATGAGGAAAAATACAAAGGAAAAGCCTGCTTATGCTATAATCTCTTGAAAGATGTAAACATTATTTTAAGACAAATTACACCTGTACCTTTGAAATCGGTCAGAGACAAGTCACAGTTGCAGTGTTATAAATCAAACAACCATGTATTCTATGGGCAGTTTTTCACATGGGGCCTGGTATAATTCATGTTCTTACCAACTGCCATGTGTTTATGACATAGCACCATCTTCCCCAATATTGTAGCTAAAGAGCAGGGCCCAGTTGGTTAAGGAAAACCTCTACAACTTTTGACATGTTGACGTTCAATTGTTTGAAAGAATGCCTAAATTCGAAATTTTAAAGGACAAGGGAAAAAATTAATAAAATTAAATAATAGCAACAAAATGTGGAAAAGATAATGGCCTTTAACTTTGCGGCACACAGCCAATTTAGATTTCATGATGCATAATGGTTGCCCCTATTGATTGGAAGCAACCATTACACGTCATAAAATCCAAAAAGGCAGTGTGCGACAAATTTAAAAAGCCACAATTCTTTTCCATTTTTTGTTACTATTAAATGTTATTTCTCCCTTGTCCTCTAAAATTTGAAAATAAAAGCATTATTTCAAACAATTCGATGTCACCTTGTCATAAGAGTAGAGGTTCCCTTTGAAGTGTGACCAGGCTAATAGAGGATTAGAAGATAATCACGGTTGTGAATTCTCTTAAGTAAAAGCACTCCTGAGTGCTCACGTTCTGTGGTGTTTGTCATAGTGATGCATCAAGAGAACAATGGCACCTAATACTATTACAAAGGGGTGGGAAGGTGCTGATGTGATGTCACATTCATTGTTGTTGTTTAAAATAGTTTCTATTCATTTCAAGACAGGGAGTGTAGGAGGAAGAATCGATTACCAGCAGTGAGCACATTTTTGTAATTTTTTCCCAAAATTTTATTTTCCCTCAATTACATGTACTTTAAAGTTCAAAGCGCATTTCTTGTAATCTTTATAACATTTATATAATGCTATAATTACTACAAACACAAAAGATAATAGTACAATTAGTTTATCTTCGCTATAACCAGATGATAATCTACCATTAATAAACAATGTCAATTCATCTGGGTTGACGCCATGCATGTTCGTCAATAGCAAAACAAATATGAATTACTTTCTAGTTCTTCCAATTTACCTAACAAAATATACATGCATGTATATCTTGTAAAGTTATCTTGACATGTTTACCAGAAATGGCAAGCCAAAAGTTTTTTAATTTCTTCCAAAGCAAGTTAATTAGACCATTCAAAAATAGGTGATCAACCATTTCTGATCTAGCCAACACTCATCTGGAGCAAACATGTGACCTACATTTATATGTTGGCTGGAAAACAATTCATTTGGTAAATGATGTTCTAGTTTTCTAGTCTGCTCTATTCCCTCCGCTGGGGGGTTGGGACGAGAAGACAACTGACAATTCAGACTATTGATTTTCTAAAAAAAACATTTCACTTTCAAAAACACTTTAATGACAGTTAAGTCATGTCAATCAATCAAAGTCCTCTTTCAATTACAGTAAACCCTTGAGACCCTTGCCTTTTTCAATTATTTGTTTCACTACAGTATTGTATTTCTCATTAATTAACGATCCAGAGACTGACATTCAAAATTAAATCTGCATGACCTTGATACCTTTATGTATTACACAGATCGTCATTTTGAGGCCAGATTTCTAAAATTAAATAAACAACTTGAAATTATTTCACTTTCCGTATACTACTGTTTTAGCTTACAGTAGTACATGTATGCCTCAGTGAGAGGTGTGGGAGAAAATAGGTCTGCTAGGATGGTCTGCTAGGAAAATTAATAATTATTATAAACTGGTTTGATTATTTTCAATTGCTTTTTTGCTATTTTTGTTATTTTACATGACCTCTTTTGACTGGCAATTACGTCACGACTGTTATTGACTGAGTTGATTACAGTGTATACCAGTATTCTCTGCTAAGCCTGAAAACCAAGTATTATTCACTGTTTGTTGATAGCTAAGGCTGTAAAACTTTATACCTCCTTCTAGAGCATTGAGAAGAAGTTTGTGCTTCAGCAGGCACAAGTAATGACGTCAGGTACAAATTCAATGCCAAGTCACCACCAGCTTCATTAGCATTGAAAGTTCCTCTACATTTAGGACACCTCGCTTTCAGAAGATGGCCAGAATAATCCACCACCAATGATTCAACAGCACACAAGGGACACTCATATTTCGCCATCTGAATTCCTTTCAGTGATCTCATCAATTTGGCAGCAACTTCACCACCATGTTGGTCATACGCCCTCTTTTCTTCCTGACTCAAGTTGTCCAAAGTCCAAAACACGTCCACAAACTTTAGGCCAAGGACATCAGAATTCTGCACCCTGAAGAACCATTGTCTGCCCAGCCGTCCCCACGTGAATTCATCAGACGTAGGCTCTCAGCATCATAGCTTGTGAGAACAACTGCATGACCACGAGATCTTCCTGTCGAGTGACTCTTGGAATCGAGGCAGGATCTTGTGAGGATTCCTTTTGGGTTCTCTTCATAAAACTGGTAAAACTGATCCCACTGGGCTCCAGTCAGTGTAAATCTGGCAACCACTGGTCGCTTGTCAGAAATAGCCTTCATAGCACCAATAGCATCCACCTCTTGACATTGCAGACGATATGTTGGACAAATTTCCTTGAGGACTTTAATGGTAGGGGCTCCTTGAACTCCAAATTTAGCAATCAATTTTCTTCTTAACTCAAAGAAATCTGGATAACCACCATCTCTCCCTATGATGCGCTTCATGGCCAGGTGTAGAACAGCAGCACATGCATTCGCATAACAGGTTTTTCCCTGTTGTTCTTCTGCCCCAAACCCTTCACTTGCCTGGTTGATGTAGATATCCAGATCAACTGAGGAGAGAATATCCGAAAGAGCATCTTGACTGAGGACCCCTTTCTTGGCCATGTCACAGACATCTTTGATAATGTCTGGATGATTCACTTGAAAGAAGAGTCTGGTTTCATTATTATCAATGTCGATCTTCCATCCTCTCTTCACAAACAGGGTGCGTGGTATCTTCTGAGTTGTGATTGTGGAGCTCATTCTGAACATGGTCTTTGCTGGCTTTTCCCAACTTTCATCTAACATGCTGTACAAATGACGAGGATCAGATAGCTGTTGGTCGGTAATGAAACAACTGACAACAGTGACTCCTAGATTAGACAACTGTCGGATTGGTGGGTTGCCTTTATCACCTGGCTGACCATCAGAGAGAATGAACAGAAGTTTCTGATGATTTGCAAATTCTGGATAGGAAAACAGATTAACTGAATAGCGCATAGCTTGAATGAGCGGAGTCCCCCCATAAATAAAAGGTTCAACTGCTTTCAGCAATTCATCAACCCTTTGATCAGTTGGTTCTTGATCACCGATACTGGCATGTAATATTTCTAATGCATTGTGAACACTCCTTATTGCAGCTTTGCTGACACCCACTATTTTAACAGTAGCCATTATTGTTTCAGCCACAAGTTGTTTACCCTTCTCTATCACTTCTCTGACTGTATCCTCTGTTGCCCATTCTTGCATTTTGGAACCATAAAATGGCATCAAGCCTGCCATGAAATATGAACCTGAAATAGCAATATTGCCAACAGCACAGCATTCTTTAGGAAGACAATAATAAACAAACCTTTTAGTAAAATGAGAACTTTTTTGCAAAAAATAAAGTATTGCAGCAGCAGTAGTATCATCAACAACTTTGAGCAGGACATCCATTTTACCCCAAGTGCGAACTCTATTTGCTCCATTTCTTTCAAGAATAGTCAAGGCTTCATCTATCATTTCTCCTTTGTTTCTCTCTAATCTCAAATCTTCAATGGAGGCTTCAATAAATGATTGAATTTCTTGTGCTTTATCAACTGTGGTTAACAAATCAAATACTTCAGGATAAGAAGGACTACCAAAAGCCAAAGCAAAAGTCTGATTTGATGATGGGACATCATGCTTGATCAATTCATCAACCACTTTGAAGATAGATCTTGCCCAACTACCACCTTCCACATCTGCTCCGTCACCAACACTGTTTTTCATGGAGCCTGACACATCCACCAAAATGCCTATCAGGGTAGACATCGTTCCTTATCTTGAAAAAAAGGTAAATATAACTTTAACAAGGGCAAAACACTATCATATCTTTAATTCTATTTACAACAGTAAAATGACGTGTACATTTTGCAAACAACAAATTTAAACCTCTGATGCTAAGTACTGAAAGTAATTAGTAATGGATGAGCCAAGGCCCAGCCAAGGGAAGCAAAGATATTCCTATTTTCATGTCAGCTTAATGATGATGTCAAGATCGTGCTCTCCAATTGGAATTGCTTCACCTGACCATAGCAAGATTTTCAACAACTAATTAAAAATAATTTTTCCAACAACAACAACCTGACCAGTCATTTTGGCCCATTCTTAATCTACTCAAAAGTTGTATCTGGTCTTCATTAGGTGTCAACTTCAAGAAAAATTATTGGATACAAACAGGCTTTTCTTTTCAATAGTAGCAGAGGTGTCATCAAAAATTTTTATAAAGAAAAACAGAAAAGGGAAGGGAAGGGAAAATGTGATGAAAAAGGGAAAAACTGGTTTCAGAGGATCTTCAACATCCAGACTCTTATTTAAGAAACATTTTAGAAATCATTTTAACTAACGTTTGTAAACTAATATCTGTAGCCTTTAATATTTTTAGCTTCTTATCTTCAGCTAATTTATAGCTGTTATCTTACTGTATACTGTATGACCCCTCTGATAACAGTGAATCACTCACACTGAGTTATGACAATTATTATTATTATTACTATTATTATTATTATTATTATTATTCAAGTAACGTTTTAAAAGCACAGAATCAAGAAAAGTGGCCAACACTGGGAGTAATTGCTTTCAATGGTGAATACATGGCAAGCAAGCAAATTCCATCATCGGCAGCTGCGTGTATGCCACAGCGTCTTCTCCCTAAAAATTTCCATGACCGATAGCTCCTCAGATGAGAATTATTATAACAATGGAGTGAGCAAGTGGTTATCGCCTTATATGCGTTGACAGGTTATGGAAATTTTGCAACAGAGGTTATTCAACCAAGCTGGACTGCAAGCAGACCCAACTGAGGAGATCATCCAAGGGGGAAGTGAAGAGGAGAGATTAAAATGGAGTAGAACAGGCGAACAGGAGAGTGTAGGAATAGTACTAGAATAACAGAACCACCAGGAGGCAAGCAAAGGAAATTGATGAAGATTTGGGGTCCAATTGGCAGGGTGTGACCTATGAGACAGGTAGCTTCAATGAACTTGGACTGTGCAGTGTACCACCAAAGAAGGCAAAAACATGTTAATGGACCTGAAAACCTAACTCCCTGACCACCTTTATGGGTGTTCTTATACAGTAGCATAAGAATGCAAGGCAAATCAAAAATTGTGACAATGGAAGTCATCTCCATGGTGTTTGCATTTTACAAATGTAAAAGCGCATTTACTGTAAAAATAGCCTTTTTACCAACCACAAGTCCTATTTTTGAGTTATTTTTTCAAAATAGCTCTTAGTCGGCGCGATGGACCTGTAATCAGTCAGTGAAGTATGTATGTTTGTCGCACCAATCAGATTTCAGGTACTATCAGAACCAATCAAATTGTAGTTTATAAGTGGGAAGCAATCTGACACAGTTGTAGTGAGCAATTTCGTTCGAAGATTTTAGATTTGTAGGAGGCGGAATTGGTTAGTTGTGAATTAACCCTGGATTAAAAACGTTTTTCGTAACTCTCCCCTACACAATGCACACGCCGTGAGCAAAAGGCTTAACACTAACTTGTCATTTGTCTTATTCAAGCATACGTTTGGAGAGGCTAGCTTTCCTGACCGTAGTAAAAATTACATATAACATTTGCACAATGTAGATTTGAAGAATAATGTTGTCATTACTTTTGCCGCCCAATTTGCGAAGTTCGTTGGGAAATTAAGTTTGTTACGAAGTTGCCAAATACGTTGCGAGTTTGCGAATCAAATTGTGAGCTTCGATACAAAGTTCCCAACTTCGGCCCAAATTTATTAAAACCTTCTGTAATTATGTTATCAAAAAGGGCTTTGTTACGCTAGCCGTGGTGTTTTTGGTTTTGCCGTGAGCTTTTTGGTTTTGCCGTGGTGTTTTTGGTTTTGCCGTGCGCTTTTTGGTTTTGCCGTGGTGTTTTTGGTTTTGCCGTGAGCTTTTTGGTTTTGCCATGGTGTTTTTGGTTTTGCCGTGAGCTTTTTGATTTTGCCGTGAGCTTTTTGGTTTTGCGTGAGCTTTTTGGTTTTGCCGTGAGCTTTTTGGTTTTGCCGTGAGCTTTTTGATTTTGCCGTGAGCTTTTTGATTTTGCCGTGAGCTTTTTGGTTTTGCCGTGAGCTTTTTGGTTTTGCCGTGACAGTTATGGGCCACCGTAGTTAAAAATGTGTTTTCATACAAAAAAGTTAAAATTTGACCAAATTTCTACATGCATAAAATTTATTTATCGGCAAATCACTTGCGTGATCGCTGATGCGAAACGTTGTCTTGCACTTCAAGCTACTTCAACCTTCCTTGACCAGTTCTAAAATCATCTAGTTCAGAAATCGCCAAACTTTCGAGCAACATGCATGTCTTGTTTCTCCTCATCTACCAAACTTGAAAAGTTCAGTTGGGCCTAAGTTAGGAACTTTGTATCGAAGTTCGCAATTTGATTCGCAAACTCGCAACGTAATTGACAAGTTCATAACAAAGTTTCCAATTTCCCAACAAACTTCGCAAAGCAGGTGGCAAAAGTAAACTAAAATCAACTGTAAAACATCTCGTTCAAACATTTAATGAACCGGTACAAGTATTAACTTTGCTGTTAAAAGCAACTACGATCGATAGCAAAAACAGAATAAGAGCGTGCCATTCCGTGACAATTTGATAACTCAATTAGTTCTTGTTTGTTGAATAGAATCAGTTACGTTGTGAATGAACGAAAATCTTTGTTGAACAGTTCTGACAGGAAACAAATACTCCCGGTGAAGTGCGCTTTAAAGAACTTTCCCGAAGAAAAAAGTTTTTGATTTGATTCGTTTATTACTTCGTTCATTATAGTACTTTTCGTTCAATGTCTATATGGAGACGTGGCTTTCTCGAGAAAAACAAGGGTATCGTGTTACGTTCGTTTTCAAAAAACAAAGGTGTCATGTTACAAAAGTAAAAAAACAACAGTATCATGTTACAGTGTTTGGCAAAAAGCCAAAAGTATTCCGTAACAAACAAAAGTAACACGTTATGGTTGCTAAAAAGCTAGCAACAAAATAACCGCTTTAAACAGAAAAAGGACGTGCCATTTTGTGACATTTTTATAATTGAATTAGTTTTTGTTTTTTCAATTAAATGATGAAAATTTACGTATTGAATAAAACAGTTCTGATGTATCAAAATGCACGTGAAAATTATTTTGTTTGCAAGCAAATTTTGTGCAAAAAGTGACTCCGTGGGCCGCAATACACAAATAGCTCAATCCATGGCATAAACCATCCCAACAGGACAATCACCCAGTTTTACCCCAAGCCACCCCATAAATTGAAAAAATAACTCCTGCACGCTTAGCATACCTATGTTTTGACATTAGGATTTAAGATATTCTAATCAAATTTGACTCAGAGGTTTAACTTATAAAGTAGTACAAGATAAACATTGGGCAAAATTAGATTTTATGAAATGCAAACATTTTTACAGACAAAAAAATAAGTTTACAATGCATTTGGTTGTCATGGCAGTCTTCACAAACACATTTTGCCTAATTAAGTTGTAGCCCTTTGCTATGCTGAGTTGATATGTCAAACAAAAGTTTTTTGATTACATTTTTATTGGAAAAAATAATAATAATTTATTTCTAGCACATGACATTACAAAATATCAATGCTCTTACAAGTAATATACCCTATATAAAAAAGAAAATGATAACAAAAACAATACTAAGGGAAGTAAATAAAATATTTTAAATTACAATAGGATGAGAAATACTAAATTCATTAAAATACTATTAATAG
Source organism: Oculina patagonica (assembly GCF_052425735.1). Lineage (NCBI taxonomy): Eukaryota > Metazoa > Cnidaria > Anthozoa > Scleractinia > Oculinidae > Oculina > Oculina patagonica. The sequence continues at coordinate 12,842,873 of NC_135758.1, forward strand.
GGAGACAGCAAATTAAGTTTAAATGCCATATTACTCTTTATTTCTAAGGTTAATATTATTAACAAGAGAATTGCTTAGTCAGCAAGTTAATAACAAAACCAAAGAAAACTTGATCACGTGGCCGTTCTTTGACAACAATAAATATTTCATTATTTCAGACATTTTATTTGAATTTCATTTCTTATGATTTTTTGGCTGTAAAAGATATGTTCAAATTTTACATGTAAGCTTAACATGACTGCTCAAGGTTTAATTATTAAAACATGTTCAAACATATATCAAAACGTATTTTAATGTTATCAAATAAATGCAGAAACCCCTTCCTTGGAACATACATGTAGTAAATGAATGCGGTTAAATTGCAAAATGGCTGGTTTGTAAATTACACAGGTCTAAGTAGCTTATGATCTATTGTAACATTAACTGATTTCAAATTTGCAATTCACGAGAAAATAAGTGCACAAACGAACACAACCTTTTAACAATGTTCATATTTGCTACCATAAGGGTTGCAAGTTTTAAAAGCGATACTTGTGACAAATAAACCTTTGAACCAACAACTTACAAGGGAACAAAAACAAACTTCCTTGTTACTTCCTCGACCGAACGAGATATGGAGCTTTTTGCTAACCAAAATGATCAGAAATCGACAGTTCAACGAATGCAAACCACATAACAGTGAACTTACAACATAGAGGTTTTTGACTCGCATACGAAATCGTCTTTTTGTAAAAAACATCAGCTTATAAACACTCAACGACTGCTTTTCCTTCTCATTACTGAAAGTGAAAGTGCGCCAAAAACAAGAATTTTAACTTCCGGTTTCCGTCCGTGACTTAAAAACTTTTTCGTTGTTACGTTCCTAAATGCAAGCCTAAAACGAGAAATGTATCTGATTTGCTCTTCGTTCACTTGTACTTGCTTACCTGGAAACTATAAAAAGCCAATCGCCAAGAAAGGTTTGAAAAAAGAAATCCAACTTTCGGTTTCCTTCCGTGGCTTAAAACCTATTATATTCGTTGTTTTGTTCCTTGAAACAAACCTTATGTGAGAAATGAGTCTGACTCGCTGTTAGTTGCACCCTAAAACAACTACGCTTGTACTACTTGCTTACCCGGAAGCTACAAATGCCAAATTGCCAAGGCAGCGATCCTTCCAACTTCTTTGCATATTGTTTTCAGCTGATCGTTTGTAAATTGCCACTGCACGAAACGGAAGGTTGGACACTAGTCACGTGTCGTTTTTCACAATATGTCACAATATGTCAAAGGTCTTTCCGAACAACTTTAATAGACGCTGCCTACAACAACAAGGCGTACGCGCTGTTTTCAAGTCGGAAACTACATTAAGATCACACCTAGTACGGCCGAAAGACGCCGTTGATCCGACTAAACAAGATGGCGTTGTTTACAGAATTCCCTGTGAGTGCGGCAAAGTTTACATCGGCGAGACTGGAAGACCTATGCAAGACAGAATCAAAGAACACGACCGGGACATCCGACTCGCCCGTATCCAGACCTCCGCCGTTTCAGAGCACACCCACAACACCGGACACTACCCGCTTTGGAATGAGGTAAAGTTTATTGATCGTGAACCACACTGGTACACACGCAGGGTCAAAGAGGCAATTCACATAAGACTTCACCCTAATAATATCAACAGGAAGCATGGATGCCCACGATCAAAAAACAGAACAACAGGAGAACTGTACGACAGCGGACCGCTGAGGGAACAACAGGACACAGAAACAGCGAGGATCGAAATGCACCAATCACAGCTGTTGAAAACCAACCAATCACAGCGCAGCAGCGTGCTTTATAAGTTCACGCACAACCAGTCGACCTTATCGGCTTATCGCCTGATGAAGACTAGCAGTGTGCAGTCGAAACGTCGCGATCTACATCACAAGTGACACTACGTCGTGAGACAAACGAATACTTTATTATTAATGGTATTCTATATAGGCTGCTTTCCATTTTTAAAGCGCGACCGGTTGGACCCTGACAGTTTCAAAATGGAACGACATGTTCCGATTTATCAGGGCTAGACTGCAAAACAGTCGTATCTTTTGCGAACGCGCTCGGTGTTGAAACGAGAGCTAGAGGTCTGGAGCCAATGTCAAAACTATGGGTGAGACTGGGATGAGACGCTAAAAGATACGACTGTCGGCTTTCCATACATTGAATTCGTTTCGAATTTCCCGTTCTCCCAGCAACGGAAAATTCCCATCGGTCAATTATGACGTTACCTGTCACCAAAAACTTTTTCGCACCTCGTCAAAGATATTCGACTCCGTATCAATTTGACAGTAGAACATGCTCTTCGCGCGAACAAAATGGAAAAGACTTGGATGCGCTTGCAAACGATTTGGGTTTTGTATTAAAATCAGATCAAAAGGAAGTTGTTTAATCAAAGGGTAGGGATGTTTTTGCTGTGCTTTCAAAGGCCTTTGGCAAAAGCCGCATTTTCCAACCGTTTGTCCTGGCAAAGATTTTAAGCTCGCTGAATGCAGCTTCATTGCCGCTATGAATTCGAAGACACATAATCTGCAACAGTCGACGCGTCTTTTCGCTTTGTTCATCGTCGTGAGGCGGGTTTCTTCGGTGTTGTTTGATCCATTGGATGAATAAAAACAGACTTCTATTTAAAACGGGACACATTCTACCTTTTTCACACAAAACTGAACCAAAATAAAAAAAAAACTCGTTGGACTTTTAAACACTCTAGTTCGTGCGTGGACAACGTGAAAATAAACAATGCTATCAAATTTAAAATATGGGTGGAGGTGTCATGAAAGTTTTGACAACTCGGTGACATTACTTGGCCCCCTGGTCGGAACAAATTCGTTGTATGGAAAGCCGACAGTCGTTTTTTCTCGCCTTGCTCGCCCTGCGGGCGTGCGAGGCTCGCAAGACTATCGGCGCTTCGCGCCTTCGATAAGCGCTTTTTCCAACGACTTAAGAGAAAAAACGACTGTTTTGCAGTCTATATCAGGGCCAACCGAGTGGAACGGTCCTATCCATTTTGCATTCCTTTCCCCAGTTCCCCGCATACAGCCATTTCAGTTAACGTTGTCCGGATCAAAGCTAAAAGACAAGACTAAAAGGCAGTATGGGTAGAAGAAGAGAGCAACTGCGCGTGCTGAATACTAAAATATATAGTGACATGACAAACGCGAATTTGCACGTTTTCTTTCTCTTCAGACATGTGAAACAAGGTGCTTTTAGCCACGCTGAATTTAAAAAGAATTTTCAAATGTCAGAGCTAAGCGACAGTGAAAGTAAAGCTACAGAAAGGCCTCCTGAAAAGAAAAACAAACTCGTGAATTCTCCACGTGCGAAATACAAATTTGTGCATTTAATGAAGCTTATATGCAAATTTGTAGTGAATACCCAGAACGCCATACGGTATTGCCTTTTAGCTTTAAGCTTTGACCCGACAACGTTTATTGAAATAGCTGTATGTGAGAAGCTATTGAATGAAAGTAAGACAACTGAACAGTTTGTCAAAATGGAACGGTAAATTTCGGTCCGACCGTTCCGATCGGTCAAACTAAAAGTGGACCACCTCCAAAGGTGGTCACGAATATTCCGGTCACTCCGAACCGAAACGGGTTTTCCATTTGACTTCCGACCGAATTTTCCGAAAATGCGTCAGTGTGTGTGTGGCCAAGGGAAGAAGGGGTACTCCCTTTTCGGGGAGCCTTCGCCGGAAAGGAGTAGGGATTTCACGTGTTACGAAATGGTACAGAAAAGGGTAGGGAAAATAGTCGTTTCATTAGGTAAACATTTTATTGAGCTGTTCAAGTGAAAGTTTTATTATAAAATTGATACCCGCTAACGATAGAGCACAGACTCCCTTGAGGAAAAAGGCTGGGGACTATGCTGTCCATGATTTTCGTATGTATGTGAATTTATGTGAAAGAGTCGTTTTCGCGATATTTAGTGCTTTTTTTGAACTGGAAATCTGCAGTAGTAACATTGGAAAAAAAAAGAAAATGCAATGAGCTGTGCCTTTCTTTGCGGCGGCCACGTTTCCTTTTTTGAGCAAGAAAATTATGCCACTAGCCTTTATGAAACATTTTAAACAAAATACTAGTAAACAGAACAAAACCACAAACGTCACGTTGCTGACTGGTTGCGTCTTCGATTTATGATGTGGAAGGCGATTTAGCAGTTATAGCGGTGTACCCTAAAGAAGGCTTTGCACGCTGTAAGGGATTGCTTTATCTTACTTGGGATTTATGTCCTGTCCATGTCTTTGAATGATGAAGTCGATGAACGCAGAGTATCTTTGAGTGCACAATGTCGTTGTCGAATGGTTAAGAATACAAGATTCACTGTCCATTTTTTTATTTCACCAGCCTTGTCATTCGTTTTCATTTCACATTGTCCATGTCCCTGTTTCAACGTCTTGTCATTTGTCAGAATTTTCCATAAAAAGGGTCTCTTAATGTTACATTAGAATATACCGGTACACAGTTATATTCACGACCAGGACCAGGATACAGGGCTTAGGTCTCCCATATCACCTTAATAAAGCTGAAGAGACTCAAAGTTGGGTCGTTTAATCTGAGATCTTGATTTCATAATTATTCAACAAAGGTAAGCACAAGGATGTTCACAGGTCAAGTGCGATGAACGTAAGGTGCCATACTCAGACACAGACGTTCTTTTTCAGACCACCAGTACTTGTTGAAACCGTCCAAGTCGTCCATTGTGGAAGTTCATACTGGTGACTTGAAGGTAGATACAGAGCTTGTGCAGCTGACCTCGACTTGACTAATTTCCATTCCCCTGGTGGCTTTGCCACTCTTTTTGGAGGTTCCTCCACATAACCAAAGCACTTACACAATAAATTCAGCTAGGTAAGCAGACTAGTACTAACATAATGCACCACCAAAATAAAAATAGGTCCGCACAGCGTTCATATGGTTATTGCTTATTTTGAGTATGATTTAATGTTTTTGTAGACATTACAAATAGTGTAAATTAACTGTCCTTTGTTGGAAAATACATTCTCATTCAAACAGCGATCCAGAGTAAAATGTAATATAAATGCAAAGTTGCAATCATGAGTCTAGGTTTTAACAAATTGAAGAGTATGTACACTGTCAACTGGGATTACACTATCCGCATTTGTGAGGAATCAGTGGAACATGCCATTGGATATAATACATGTAGTACAGTCAAGTCTTTCTAAATGGACACCTCTATAAGACGGACACCTCTATAAGACGGACACCTCTTAAAGACGGACATCTGGTGTTGGTCGCGTCCCTGCCGTTTGTCAGTTATTTTACTGTATTTAACTCCCTTGTGGGAGCAGCGGTGGCCTAATGGTTAGCGCGCTCGACTCTGAGTCGAATGGGCCGGGTTTGAGACCTGGCCGGGGCACTGCGCTGTGTTCTTAGGCAAGACACTTTACTCTCACAGTGCCTCTCTCCACCCAGGTGCAAAAATGGGTACCGGCAAATTTACTGCTGGGGGGTAACCCTGTGATGGACTAGCATCCCATCCAGGGGGAGTAGCACAGGGTTAAGCTCCGGCTGTATGGGCCACTTAGGCTCGGACACAGACTTTACCTTTAACTCCCTAATGCTATAAGACGGACACCTCTCTAAAACGGACAGTTGAAGCCAGTCCCGACGGTGTCCGTTTTAGAGAGAGTTGACTGTATACCCAATTCTTCTGATGTGTCCTCTACTAGTATCCCCATTTAATGGTTGCTTGCACCATTAAATGAGAAAAAGACCATGCTATTCACACCATTTTAATGAATTCAGCAAGAATTTTCAAGGGGCATTTAAAGGTCCTTTGATGGTCATGTCAATCACTCGTTGTGGGGATGTACCAGCGTCCTCATTTTATGAGGACGCCTCAGGTATTCCCTTCTTTTGGTGACCTCCCCAGTGAGCAAGAGAGTACTCTTGCCCCTTGTAGTGGGCTCACTTGGTCTCATCTCTTGCTTTTGTTCTGTGAAACTAAACCAATAAATAAGACCCCCCACCCCCAATCCCTCAATGGTTATAATCCTCTCCTCAATTCTTGGCCCTACTGAATACACACTTTTTTGCATATTAAAAAAATCTACCTACACACACAATAGAAAGGAGGTTAAGGGCCAATGTGTGGAACTTAACCAAATAAATAAGACCCTCCCCCCCAATCCCTCAATGGTTACCGGTATAATCCTCTCTTCTTTTCTAGGCCTTACAAAATGCACACTTTATTGTACATTAGAAAAACAAACCATTTGTCAGTAGAGCTAATGTACAATTAAGTGTGCACCTTAAACCCTATTTTTATTGTGTGTGTAGACACAGAAAAAGAACTAAGGTTTAACGCCAAAATGTGATATCAAACCAGCACCTCCCACCAGCTACATTATAAGTGCCATTATTCTCTAGATGCATCACTACTTTAAACAAGAGTCAAAGCCAAAACTGAAAGACAAACCATACAAACAGATACGTCACCAATCCTGGATTAGCTTGGTCATTCTTTGAACAACTGGGCCCTGGTGGTTATTATCATGTACAGCTTACCTCACCGTCCTTCATGCCAAGTCTCTGTACAGCCCTACTTACACGTGGGGTAGGGAAGCCCATGCTCGCTATGTTACGAACAAACGATTGTTCTGACTCATCTAAGACAGGCCATGGATCTGGCAGAGAGGATCTATACGTACGATCTACATCTGTTAAATGGTTTGTTTGCCTTTCCATTGATGATGCTCCAATTGGTGGCAAAGGTGCAGAAAAGCGACCCCCTGTATTCTGAATGTAAAATAATGTTGGGAGAAGTTTTTAGTTTGTTTTAACTGATTACAGGACGATTTTACAATAGCAGTCCTTACAAATTTTAGTACTGCAGTATTTCTTTGTAGTTACATGTATTTACTGTAAATACTCTATCAAACCTCAGGGGGAGTATTCATGGTTGCCACAGACATTAGTTTATAAAATTCCCTGACTTTTCCCTGACAAAAATAAAAATTTCCCTAACCAAATATATACAAATGTCAGATGTCATACAGTAGTGGCCTCCAGCCTCCACTTCCAAGAAAAAAGAAAAAACATCACTGAGATCATAATTTGTCCTGAAATGTTTCTTCCAGCCATCAATTGTATGAAATCAGCGGTGTTGAATTTCAAATTTCCCTGCCTTTTCTTCAAAATGACAATAATTTTCCCTGACCCAAAATAAAATTCCCTTATTTTCCCTGACCTTCAAGAATTTTTTCCCTGACCATTTCCTGACCTGTGGCAACCCTGGTATTTAATTGCATGCCAACTAGAGAGGAGGGCTAACATGTTTTTAAAACTTACCAACAGTCAAAAGCAGGGATGTGACTTTTTATTTGAAACGCCCACCAGCTTTTAATTAATAAATGGGTGATAGCTATCTGGTCACACTGTCTTGGTCCCATATATTACTCAACCCTCAGACATACACAAGGGATGTCACCTTATAGAGTAAGCCAAGCACTTTCTACTCAATGCAAAATAGTTTCACTATGCATTATAGAACAAAAATCTTAAGAGGGGTTCTGTCGACCCCTCCCATACCATGGTGGGGGTGTGAATTTGGGTGTACACCTGTAGGTCAAAGGGTTAATTTAGTCTTTATTACTAACCTGAAATTCAGGTGACCTTGGAGCATTCCACTGTGGTTCTCTTGAACTAGGAACATATGGAGGAGTACTGTAATGTCCATATTGTGTTTTAATTTCTTGGGGTGTTGTGGTTTGCTCTTGTCCTTGAAGAGGAAGAGTTTTAGGAAAACTATAAATCCCACCCTGGTAAGAATTTCTACTCTCACTAGAATGTGTCGAGATTTCCAAAGGCTGTTGTCCTTGTGGTTGTTGAGACACTGACGAAGGAAAACTACGCCCAATGGGAGGCAATAATCCTCCCCTCGAAATTGGCCTGTCCTCTGGATGAGACCTTGTATTAGGCAAAGAATTACTTGCAACAGAATCATTTCTTGCTGTAACAGTTGCAGGAGGAGTTAATGGGGTAGTCCTTGATTCTCCAATATCCACTAGCAATGCACCTTCAGTACTGGCATTAGTTGGAGTTCTTGTATCTGGGAGTTTACTGATAGGAGATGAAGGTTTTTCTAACACATTTGCAGGACTAGAAATATCAATTAATGAATTCCCTGATTGAGAAACATTGCTCGTGTTTGGACTAACAACACTTCCAGTTGAACCACTAGGAGCACCATGTGCTGCATATTCATATGAGGTAGTTGAATTTTCCATAGTCCTAGCTGGTACACTGTTAGGTTGAAGGACATTCTTTAGCTCATCCAAATCATTTATTGTTTGTAATTCCACAAGTTCAAATGGCGTTGACGTGTCACCCTCAAAGTCTGCTAAGTCAAATGCATTTTTCCCCTTTCCACCAAAGCTGTCTTTTTTCTTATGCCCTGTTCCAGGCGCGACCACTGGTTGAAGAATTTCACTTCCAACATTTGAAAATATTGAATTTTGATTAGGAAGTGTTTCAGCAGAAGAACTTTCAACTTGAGGTTGAGTTTGGGAAGCTTCTGATTGGTCCTGTTTTGAAGCCCTGAGTGCATCAGCTTTAGAAATGACATCTCTTTCAAGGCTGAAGTCATACTACCAGGAAAAATATAACATTTAATACCAAGGTGTGTAAAACCTGAGATGAAAACATAGATTACGGTGACACCAATAAAACTGTGACGGCGAAAAATATTACTGGTACATCAAGTTTTTCTTCAATATTAGTCTCCCTGACAACTAGGAATAATAAATTCATCAGAGCATCTTTAACACTCAGCATTCAAAATACCATTTTACAGATCATGTTCCAGCTAGTATCCATGTAATTTTCCTATCCTTATTGAGATAGATAGAAACTTTATTCATATAACTTTGCAACCCTAAGGTTGATTTATGCCATATTAACAAAAACTAGGTCAATATCAGGCAGGTTCCAGTGCTAAGACAGACTTGTGTTAGTATTTAACTTACTGTTAAGCTCAGGGCAACTGAAGGATCTTTTTGCTGCCATCCAACAGGTAATGTCACCTGAAAATTATAATAAATTAATAATAAATTAAGAATAAATTACTATATTTAGAGAGGATTAGCCATATCAACAACTCTTTCTGGTTTTTATTTACACGTAGGTCCCCTGTCCAGGTCGAATTGGAATTTGAAAATGTTGGTTTTTGTGGAGGGAGGCAAACCAGAGAACCCAAAGAAAAACCCTTGGAGCTAAAACGAGAACCAACAACAAACTAAACCCACATATGACACCGGGCCGGAATTGAACCTGGGCCACATAATTTGGTGGGAGTCAAGCTAAAGTGCTCTCATGACTGTGCCATCCCTGCTCTCCTCCTGAATAACAATTCAACTAGTGTATAAAATCTGTTGCCCATCATGCCATTTATGGTGCACATAGTTTAAAGTTGTATTCTGCCAAGTTTTAGTTGTAATCATTACAGTCAACTCTCATTAAAGCGGACACGCTCAGGGCGTCGTTTAGTGTCCGTTATGGCAAGAGTCCGTAATAGCAGAGTCATTTCCAGTCAAACCCCTTTTGCCGGGGATCTGGATTTTGTCCATGATAGCGAGTGTCTGCAATAGCGGGGTGTCCGCAAGGCGAGAGTTGACTGTATGTAAAAATAATAGTTTATTATTGAAATTTTATTGAACATTATTTTCATGCACATGTTTTAACGTATCTTGTCACTCCTGTGTGGCATGGGTAAATAAACTATTGTATTGTGTTGTAAAACTAAATGGGCTGTTATTAAAAAGTGAAGTATTGAATTATGTATTGTCAAAGTTTTTGTTGATGGCTTTGGGACTGGTCATCAAATATCAGCCATTATAAAATAATTAAGATAGTACGCGCGCTCTCATTGGTCGATAGGTGTGTTTAGATGAGAGTACATGTAAACACGGTTGTGACGTCACGCTTTCTGTGTTTCCCGGCACAATTTAAAAACATTATAAAACTGCCAAAAAGACTTGCAAAGTAATTTCAAGTACGATATTAAAGAAATTGAAAACAATACCAAATTTTGTGTTCCAGCTTTCTCTTCCCATATGAGCCCGAGGAAAAAAAAGCAAAATAAAGAAGAACCACAGCGCTTTGCCTGGAGGGAGCTCAAGCGAACGACAAAATATGCAACAAAATACGCTGTAAACATTTTTCAAGTAAATTTTTGCGGTTAAGTACTACAAAAAAATTCCCTACAAGTCATTCTTTATTAGAAAAAAATTATAGGTCAATGCAAACGAAACTATAAGCTACAAACTTAAACTTTGCACGGCCGATCGGTTGCCGTGTTTTTACCGGCAAATCTGCTTAAAATGCAATTAAAATGACGCTTAAAATATATTTTCTCTGAGACTTCCTTAGCGTAAAAATTCTACTGTTACATTGGCCATAATAGTCGTGAACTTTTTTAATTTAAAATGGGCTTGGGGAAGACGAAAGAATGAAAATATTTGTCAGAGAACCAAAGCAGAATTTGTTGTCAATTTGAGGTTTATTCTACGCTTGGAGCACACTACAAAGACGGAGGAAACGACAGTAGAAGAAACTGGACCCGTTAAGATCGCTAACTGAATAATTTACCGTACAATAAATGCATACCATTGCTACCGACCTCACTAGATCCGCTGCTTGTGCTATGATTCCTAATTATCCAGTAAAACTTCACAAGACACGATGAGACATTTCAACCGTGTTATCGGGCTGCCAAATCATTCAGGCAAGTTCACTTCACTTTCAAGAGCGATAAAACACAGTGGCATTCATTTCCAGCTTAAATAAACTCCTCATCTTGAAGTTCTATCTTTACAGAGCCGTGTTTTTAGCATTTCTTTTAGTTTTTGCCAAGCTTTCCGTATTTTTCTGCAAGATTTACGTGGAATCGCTTTCGTCGACACGGCGCTACTTGCCACAAATTTTACTTGAACTTTTATAACACGAATTTTGATTGGTTCATGTGTCGTCAAATGCGCGTTTTGAGAAAATCTATTTCAATCAAGAAGTAAATAAACCAAATCCCCTCATTTTTCGAATTATTTTTGAAAAAAATATTTTATAAAAGCAATAGAGGACTTTTTTCCGTGTTTACATAGCCTCATCTAAACACTCGGGTGGTTTGGAGAATTCTCGAAAGTTATGCAAACCCGAGACGCACATAACTGTCTCGAATTCTCCCAACCCCCCTCGTGTTTAGATGAGGCTATGTACACACGGAAAAAGTCCTCTATTGCTTAATTATTCTCCAACAGGACACAGACAGTGTAGAGTGTGAATAAATATAATTATATAGTAATGCACAGAATATTCTGCAATATTGTACAGTCAGTTGACATTAAGATTGTTCAGTTAGTCATTTGGTTGCCATGGAAATGAAAGTGTGAGCAGAACAGCAGTGTGAGAGCAGAACACAGACTATATTCTGTACTGACTGTCGCTTGCATCTAAGCATGAACACGTGCCACCAACACATGATCTAATTGGGTATTAACAGGGCATGTTTGGTCTTCAAACATTTGAAGTTTAGTAGACCATAATGCAAACTTTTGCACTCAAAATGTTCACCACAAACACTGTGTACAGGCGAAACTTTACACTAGAAGTGATTCACGTGAAAAATGCATATTAACCCAGATCAGGATCCATTTTTTGGAAGAAATCTATATCCCATCTTTCCGCCATTTCCAAACTGGAATGTGTTGAACTTTCAGTGAAAACGTCGCCATTACGGTCTGCCAAACTTCAAACGTTTGATGACCAATCATGCGACATTTAATATCCAATTAGATCATGTTTCGGCAGCACATGTTCTCACTTAGATGTATGCGATGGTATTATTCATCCCTTGAGAAGTGTGATTTAAAAACATCTGCAATTTGGAGCCCTTCTCATGTTTGTGCAAACCGCATCAGTTCCTGGGTATGGTATGGTCTGAAACAGGGTATCAGTTTTGGAGTAAGGCCTGTAATATGTTGGATATTTTGGTCTGAAAAAAGGTTAAGGGCTTTAACGCAGCTTACCACAGTTTTGAGGGGTAAATCACCCCAACTTTTTATTTTTATTACTGTTTGTTACAGCTTACAAAATATTACCATATGCAACATTGAACAATAAAAATGCTAATAAAAAGCCAAAATGAGTGACTGAGTGCTTAAGAGGGGACTGGGCACAAGTAGTTTCAATGGCATTTTCTCAAAATCTACACGTATGAGCCCCCTTAAAATTGTAGAAATTAGAAATTGACTCTGATTAAACATGTGGGAGCCATGGTGGCCTAACGGTTAGTGGCCTTGACTCCAGATCAAGCAGTCTGGGTTTAAGCTCTGGCCGAGGTCAGGTCACACCTACCATTAGGACATTATGCCCTTTCTAAGGGCCTGATTACATGGTGAATTTCAGCCTGGTTTTCCGGGCTGTGATTTCAGCTCGGCTTCCAGAACAAATTTTCTTGAAAATACATTTGTGATTACATGAAGATAGTTTCATCTCGGGCCAAATCACAGCCCGGGCTGATATTTCCAGGCAAACGAGCTGAAAAACCTCATGTTATCGCGTTTTCAATTTCAGCCCAAGCTCTAAGTGAGCTTATGGATACGCAATTAATTGATATTTGTTGAGTTAATTGTTCTTTTAAGCTTCTTAATAAAGACCTTATACTACTACTACTACTACTAATGGTGGTTTTCAATGAAAGAAAACGGCGGCCACAATAAAAATTCTGTTTTAAAATTGTTTAGCCCGGGCTGAAATTTGCCATGTTATCAGACCCTAAGTGGTGATGTAGTGAATACCCAAGCCAGCTACAGTGTATCGAATTGCAGTCGTTTCGCCCGATGAACCATTCGCCTGGAGACGATTCGCCCGATTTCTGAGTCGCTTCGCCCGTAAAAAAAAGTCGATTTGCCCGGACCGAGAGTCGATTGGTGCGGACTAATAAAATCCTGGATAATCCTTATGTTTTGTTAGCTTAACTTATCAAACATTAAGCATTAACACATTCCTAATCTTTGGCGATGCCAGTTAACCGTTGAGTTCAATTTGTCATGCATTTATTGTAAACGAATACTGCCCATGGATACATCTATTTATCACTCCACCGCCAATAGACACTTCGTTTCTTGCAAACAAACTCTTTCCACAGATACATCCATTATTTGTTTTCCCTTTTTGGCATCGGTAGTATATATAAGCTGAATCGTCTTAGTTTGGATACGTTATGCATTTCCAGTCGTTTCGCTTTCGAGTGGTTTCGCTAACAGTGTCGCTAACGACAGTTGTAACAAAAAGCTAAACTTGCTCTTGGGTCATTGCAGATGTAAGCGAGTGGGAAAAGCAACTGTTGTCATGAGAGAAACAACCACCTGAAATGTCTGCTTTCACTCACTTTTTCTTCGGGTGAATCCACTCAGAAATCGGGCGAAACGTCTTCGGGCGAATGGTTCATCGCGCGAAACGACCTGATACCAGTGTATCAGGATGTGAGTTTGCCAATATATAACCTGAGTCACTTGGTTATGCTGTTGATTGACAGATAGAGCCCGCACAGCTAATCAGATTATGAGTTTGCCAATAGTCAGCCTCTGGGTTATACAGCTGTACTAATGATTGACAGATAACATGATGTCAGCATCAGAACAAGTCATATTGCGAGTTTGTCGATAGACAAAGGCTTCCTTATGCTGACCCTGACAAAAACCTCTAGCTTGCTATCATTAACAGAAAACTGTATGCTAACTTACCATCAGAACACGTTTGTTTGCTGAATAAGCAGATTTAAAAGATAGAATTCATCAATATATTATGGCAATACATGTACACAACTAAGCCTATAATTAAATTGGTTGTAAACCAGATTTGTTGACAAATGACATTGCATAAATAAACGTAAGAAAAGTTTAAGTATTGAATAGTCAATTTTAACCCTGTATACCTTTTTCGGCGGTCTGAATTTCTCTCCAATTTTTACTTCAACTCCTTGTAGAGAATGAAATTCAGCATGATCTATAAAGGTAAAGAATACATAAAGAAGGTTTTGTTTCATAACAACGGCAAAGGTAAAGGCAATGGAACAACTTTACATTCACAAGATAATAAAGAATATCTATGAGTACTTTCCGTACGCCAATTTTACAAGTATGCTAAAAATCTTTGGATAGCTCGCGAAGGTAACAATCAGTTTTCGTGCTAGCTAGCGAAAATTGCAGTCAAGAAAACGGGATTAGTCCATCTTGTTGAATTGTCTACAGCGGAAGAAAGAAGAGATGAAATACTTACGACTGCCGCTTTTCCGAAATGTCTTTTGAAAAGACGCCATCGCGGGGATATGTCAAAACTAAAAGGAAAGGACTGCCATTTAGATGTTGTCGTCCATATTTGACCCTTGCGGAGATGATGTCATTGCGCCTGCGTTGTTTCACAAAGATGCGATAATTTCGAAATTATGAAATGGCTATTTAAAGCGAAGGTTTACAATCGAAAGCCTCTTCCCTCAAATTCGGTATATTTTACTCAAAACGACCGAGAATTAAAAGTTTTAAAGCTATGACTATCACTTTTCCCGTTTAGGTACAAAGGCTCCAAAAGTCCCGTCCGCTCCCTACTGGTGACATTGCTGTAGCTCTACCCCACCCTCCAGAGTCTTTTTCTGTCGGCTTGTGTTGCCATAGTGAGTGAAGTGCGCCATCTTGGAAAATCGAGATGTGCAAAAAGTCATAATATCAAAATGTCAAAGGCAGAAAGGCTTTATCAACTGGAAAGGCCACCATTTACTTCTGTAAGTTCGGAAGTTTTAAATACAGGATTTATCATTACCGTGTAGTTACTCTTCCACACATTTTAAGCCGCTTCTTTCAAACCAAAATGCTCGTTTTATTTCTATAAACAGAGGGAATTTCACACCAAGTTTACCAATCTCGTGGGTCCTTTGAGTCTCTTTGAACCAGAGGACAGTGCAGGTAGGAGATATTATGACAATCTGATCAGTTATTGTTTCAGGTGTTTATGACAATTGTGTTTAGCTGGCCTACATATACATCTGAAATTATCTTAAGCTTTAATTAAGGTAGTATCATCAATAAAAAAAATGTTCACAGTCAATATCAATGGATAACAATAAATTGATTAATATTGGAGGTCAATAAACAGTCAGCGACTCTTTTGGGACTTTTGTGCAGTTGGCTGTCTGGTTTACTGATCACCAATTTGCCATTGTTAGTTATGCTATACATAAACATAATATATTTACTACATGTATCTAGACAAAATATAGTAATTAATATAAATATATTCATGCTGACTGAGTGCATACATATACCCTCTTTTGGTGTTGTGTGCATAGCAGCTATCTTTCGACATCCGTCTTTCGACATTCTCAATAAACAAGATGGATCAATTATCCACCAATCACAGCCCACTGGCATGACCTTCTGAATTTGTGGGCTTATTTGCATGAAACAAACCCGTCAGTGTAAGACGCAGACTGCGGACTGCAGACCGCAGACTTTACCCTTGGTCTGCAGACTGCATTTTACCCCCGGTCTGCAGTCTGCAGTCTGCGTTTTACCCCCGGTCTGCAGTCTGTAGTCTGCAGTCTGCATTTTACCCCCGGTCTGCAGTCTGCAGTCTGTAGTCTGCAGTCTGTAGTCCGCATTTTACCCCCAGTCTGCAGTCTGCAGCCTGCGTTTTAACCTTGAAACAAACACTGATATGCATCGGTTTTGACTGCCTCATTTCAAACAGCAATGTCAAAAGATGGATGTTAACAATTATCCTGCAAAATCACGAGGAATATCACCTGATACTTAGCCGATGAGGCCGTGGGCCGAGTGGGCTAAAATCAGACAATATTCCTTTAGATTGATCAGGATAATTGTTTTATTATTATCAACAAATTGTCAATGAGACAGATTTTGCAGATACAAAAACTGTAGTTATGCGGCGCTTTACAAGGCTTTGGACGAATCTTCGCAACCTAGGTATATCGCAGGATATCCATCATGTACGGATGACAGATAACAATCACATTTTGACCATATTTGGGCAGCACTCGCATTTGTTGAATAATAACAACAGATAGCTGCAATGCACAAACATGTAATGTTCAATGAAAACCCGTTATAAACAGCGAAAGAACGATTTGCATGTTCCCTGTGCAGTTATTTGGAATATCTGCAAAATATCACCTGAGATAATAATTAAACTATTTAAGCCAATGACTCTAGCTGATCAAATGATTAATCGTATCTATAACAAAATTCTTGATTTTAGTTACATGTAGCTCTGCATGTGCCTATTTGTCGCGTAATTGGCATGCAATCACGTGGATGTCCAACAGCAGGTATCCAATTTGAACAACTTCAAATTGGATACCTGCAATTGGATACCTACGCCATTCGTGCACCAATCATATGCACTTTGATGGGTTCTTTCTTGCTGTTTTCCTACTGTTTGTAAAACTGATCGAATATACCTTTGCCTTTTCATACAAGAGAGTTTCTCAAAGACTTCCTAACCTCAAAATTTGTCATAGATACGATTTATAATTATTAGTAATTGGACCTCATGTCGTACAATTGAAGAAGTAAATGTGCTCGAAATTTCAAATCAGCTATGTGCTGTCTGCTCTGCCAATTTTGAAATTACTTGCAAGCTCGATGACTCCCTGAATTGTACTCCACTCAGTCCAATTAATAATGGTTATAGGATTGAGTGGAGTCCAATTCGGTCTGTAATCATACAAGTGATTAACAAAATCGGACGACCACAAAGCGGGAGTCCGATTTGTTACCAACTAATCAAAACCCTGACAAAGTTTGAGAAAGAAACATATCTTCGGTTAAATGGTTTAATGTCGTAAGTTTATTAAACAAAATGCACAACAATATGGCACACAAAATGATGCGTACTGTCCATTACACAGGCATGACGTGTACACTTTCCTATTACACTGTCCAATTACAAGCATAAGCATACACTATCCTATTAGTATAGGTAATCACATGATTTCGAGTGCAATTTGGGATAAATAAGCACGAGTAAATTTTTCAAAGGCGTACAAACTTGCATGAGCCCGTAGGGCGAGTTTTGTCAAGCTTTGCTTGAGCGCTTTCAACTCGACAGCCAGCCAAGTGAAGCTTTTTCGCTTCTCATTTCAACACTTCCTTGGACGAAACAATTCTCTGCCTCATATAATAGAAAGCCTATAAGTTCTGTTCTCTAAGTACAGTGTCTTTCAAGCGATGTTAGCATAACTTTGAGGCTATCTGCTGGTCCATAATCTTCGAAAATGTGTTTGTTGTTTTTTAATTCGGCGAATTCTGCGTAAATAAATTTGCTCAAGCAAAGCGTGAAGCTTAGTCGGCTTGTAGTTTCAATTTCATCGGCAGTCAAAATACACCTGAACCTGTCAAAAATAAACCAATTTGATTGGTTAAATTTTTGACAGGTTCACGTGTTTACAGTTGGATGATTTACAATATTCAAATTGAATTTGAATGTTTGAAACAAATAATGCAATCCGTTCGCCTTTAATTAAAGCTATTCCGGAATATTAGGCGGCACGCTCTGACTATTTTGACTGTAATAGCACAGCGTAAATTCCCTTTAAATGAAAAACTTCAATGCAGAATCCTGAGGGGGGAGGGATGTATATTTTTGGGTGGGGGGTGAGCGGCTGGGACTTTAAAACCCTTGCCCTACATGTATACCAGACCATGTTCAGCTGTTTTCGCAACCCTATTCTAGACTAGATCCTGCAAATGCAAATGCCTGTATCATTTTTAGTGTCTTTAAGGTGGCTCAACTGGATTTTTTAGGGGTAACACCGCTCAAGTTTGATAATTAACTACGTCGCCATTAACAATGCTATCGAAAAACGATCACCACAGTTGTATTAGATAAAGATGAAATTTTTTTATGATCAGTGTTATATTGACATCAGAGTTGCCATAGCGACGAAATAACGTCATTACGTCTTTTACTTTCGCTCGTATTACTCGGCACCAAGAGATTTTTACGAAAATCGCTCAAAGGAGCTTGTACCAAACATAGCTGCCTCGATGTTGGCAAAGTTTGAACAAATTCTATGAGAGCGTTTTCGAAATATTTGGGGATGAAGTTTTCGGGGCAATAAAAACAGTCAAAAACATACTAACGAAAAAATGAGGTAATATCTAAAGAAAACGACGCGCCTGTGAATTGCAATTTCATCTTATGGTAGTTTGATTTCGTTTAAAATCGTGTGTAAAACAGTGGTGGGGATTGCTTTGGTCGATTGCGAGAAAAAAGAATTTGATGAGCATGCGTTCCGGTGCTCTTGTTGCCATTTTCGTTTATTAATTGGTCTATGCCTACAAAAGTGATAATAAATTAAAAACCGCTTGATGAATTTTTTTTAAAATTTGACAAACTCGAGGTTTGTCATCTATTGATAAAGCTTGCAAGTTTCAAGCTCATTGAAAACATTTAAGGCAGTAAAATTGGGCCTCCAATGTACTGATTTTTTCTCGCAGATTTCATGTTTAGAGAAAGTGCTTCCGAGCATAATTCATTACAACCAAAGTGCTTTCGTCAAAGGACGAAACATATTTGATGCTGTCCGCACCATTAACGACATCTTTGACTTCACCCAAATAAAAAACTATGATGCTATTCTGACTGCAATTGATTTTGAAAAAGCTTTCGATTCATTGAATTTGAATTTCTTATTTCATTCTTTAGAAGCGTTTGGTTTTGGTGATTCCCTTATTGCATGGATTAAGACTTTTTATAAGAATATATCGAGTTGCGTTTTTAATAATGGTTTTGCCACACCTTTTTTCCAACTTAAGGTATCAGCCACCCTTCAGGACCGTCCGCGCCCTGATCGCTCCAGCGCTTTTGTTTTTAATACAAACCCCTACAAACCACACATTTTCTGAAAGCTTAATAGTTCCAGATTATGAATTATTCCTTTAAAAATGACGAAAACTTAAAACAAACGCAAAATTGAGACGTTTTTGCGAAAGTATATGTCTGTGTAAATCAAGCTCCGGGCCCGCTGAAATAAGCGGAAGAAAACGAAAAACATAAACTCCATTGAGGAAGGAGGTTTGACAATGCCAGATATTGCATCTATGATTTCAACGCAGAGAATATTGTGTATCAAGAAATATTTGGACAACTACCCAGCAAGCTGGAAATTTTTTCTTAATTTCTATTTGAAGAACGTTGGGGGCAAGTTTTTGTTTCACTGTAACTTTGATTATAGAAAATTACCAGTTGCTGTTCCAGAGTTTTATAAAGAATGTATCCAAACCTGGTCCTCATTAAACGAAAACAATCCCAGTACAACAAAGGATGTTGCGAATCAGATCCTCTGGAATAATAGGTTTATTTGCATTGGCAAAAATTCAGTATATAACCGAAGGATAAGTAGTGTGGGTCTAAACAAGATTGGCGACCTTTACGACGGTGCAGGGTTGCTAGTTTTCAACATGGAGCCTCTGAGATCTATTCTATCCCCCAGCGACATGTATTTATTGATTAGTATGCTGGACGCCATGCCTCTGGTATGGCGGAACCTGTTAAATGGTAGTAAATCATCTATAGCGTATCTCACCTCTCCCTTCGAGCCTAATTCTTTTAATATAATTTACGAAAGTAATATAATCCCACTTGAAAACGTTCAGTCGAAATCGCTTTATAATAAATTCGTCTCAAAAGTTTGCACAAAACCTACTGCTAGGAAGAAATATGAAGAAAGCTTTAACACCGAAGAGTCTCAATTAGAATGGAACAAAATTTATCTAACACCTATAAGAGCAACACTAAGCACAAAACTGCGGGAATTTCAGTATAAGATACTTAATAGAATCTTATATACAAATGACATGCTCTTTAAGTTTAAGAAAATTGAATCTCCTCTATGTCATTTCTGCGAAAATGATATAGAAACCATAGAACATTTTCTTTTCCTCTGCCCGAGAGTTCAAGTTTTTTGGAGTGAAGTATGCTCTACTTTCGGAGAAAAACTGAAGTGGAGCAGACCTCTACACATAAAAGATATCTTTTTCGGAAACCAAGACGTAAAAACTCACAATAACTTGACAAATTACATTATCCTGGAAAGCAAATACTTTCTGTATCGTTGTAAACTAAACAAAACTGCATTATCTATTCTGCTTTTAACAGAAAAAATTAAGAATACATATTATATAGAACGTTCTATTGCGAGAGAAAATAATAAAGTTGGTTTTCATTATGAAAAGTGGGAACCTCTACTCCCACTTATCTCTCCTTGATAAGTTGTTGTCACTATTTTTTAAATTATCCTGCAAATTACATATCAGACTGCTGTAATATACCTAAGTTGTTGGCCTTTGTAAACCCTGTTATTTTGTAACCTGTCACTTTGTAATTTAAATTAGCTATGTTAAATTGTATGTTCTGTAAACTCGAAAATTTGTAACCTTTTTTTTTTTTCCGTAAATAACTGTATTTTCCTTTTTTTGTGCTGTACATTTCTTTTTTTGCTGTAATTTTATGTAGTAAAACAATAAACAAACAAAATACAAAAAAAAAAAAAAAAAAAAAAAACCTCTGATGTCAATATAACACAGATCATAAAAAAATTTCATCTTTATCTAATACAACTGTGGTGATCGTTTTTCGATAGCATTGTTAATGGCGACGTAGTTAATTCTCAAACTTGAGCAGTGTTACCCCTAAAAAATCCAGTTGAGCCACCTTAATGCAGAACTATCTGTCGACAACATTGCCTTGATCATTTTTTAATGTCTATTCCTATTCTAGACTTTATTCTTCAAACCACTGATCAGTTTCCCAGCAAATGATACCCTTTTCTATACCCTATCCCAGACTACATGTAACTACTTGAAGACCATACCCTTCGCAGTGGTACATACCCAATATAGCTTATATATGAAAGCCCCCCCCCCCCCCCGCCCTGAGCGGCAGAATACACCCAGTACATTCAAGGGTTAAATCCATCTTCTTTTATCATACAGAATACATTAGGCTTTCCAGAACTAGAAGTATTATAGGGGGAGATAAAAATGTGTCAACTGCATGTGACTGTATGTTTGGTTTAATTTTTTTGGTGTAAAATTGTTCAAACTGGTTTGATATCTACACATACATGCATTTTCCAGCTACATGTAGTGGTCTTAATAATCAACTGACCATACAATTGACAATCTTCATTCTTTAGATACTGGCAATGAAAATCCTGAAGTTGAGAGACCACTGACCCCTATTGAGGTAATAGAAGTACTAGTACTAACAATACATTTGCAGTTAGTATATCCAATAGATGCTTAATAGTTGACCTTATTTCCTGTATTAATTTTTATTGTATAAAACCAGCAAACGATAGCTGAACCTCAACTAATTAATCCACTGACACCTGTACTGGTCGTAACCAGCCCTGACGAGCATTGGCCTTTGTTCTGCTTTTGAATTCCTTACCGTTGACCAGAAAAGACATCACTTACATTTATAATCAAGATCTGCCTGTATACATGTATATCAAGTGGCATTTTAGCCTGCGTGGCTGGCGTTCAAAGGGGAAGGAGAAGGGGAGTTCGGGCGTGAGGTGTGAGGAGAGAGCGCGAAGCGCGATCGGAGAAGGGAGAAGGGGAACGCCTGCCCTGATGCCATTGTTTTTTTCATACCGCCCCCAAAGTACTTGTCATCTGCTTGCCCTCTGTTTTACGTCTGGCTGTCAAAATTATCCAATCTGATTGGTGCCGATTTTCGTGTGAAATAAAACCCTTCACCGTTCAAATTGTCTATCTAATTTCTTTTCTTCTCGTCTTCTTGTCAGAAATATGGCAAAACAAAATCTTTTCATGCTAGATCATCTCAGATAATATATCTTCCTTGCACCCTTCAACTGCGGATTTGTTACGAAAGTTGCCGTTCTGAGACTGAAAGAACGTTTATTTCACATTCAATCAAGCAGCGTTTCCGGTGTTGGAGTTTATGGCGTCGGGTTGCAACCGGCCGTGACCAAAACAACTTTATAATTCACAGCGTGTAGCGCTTACCGGCTGCTATAACTTTTTATAATTTCTTCGCAAATTCAGTAGTTTGATACCAAATCCTACAACGGCCGATTTCTTTCAAAGAATCAACCGCTTCGCAGAGAAATCGCTCATAACATTCGCCATTGGATTCATCTGCATTGAATGTAAGTTGTGAACAGACCACAGCAATCAAATTAATCGATTTAATGACATACATCTGACTGATCAGAACAATCAATTTTCACACTCTATAAATTCTGACCAATCACGATTTTTGCGTCCAGAATCTGGACGTAAAAAAACGACAAAAACAATAGCGTCCCGGCAGGCGTTCCCCTTCCACCCTTCCCCGATCGCGCTTCACGCTCTCTCCTCGCACCTCGCGCTTCGCGCTCGAACTCCCCTTCTCCTTCCCCTTTGAACGCCGTCCACGCAGGCTAGTGGCATTTTGAGTAGGTTGAAGCTGTTTAGCTCATACATGTAACTGACCACAAAATTAATGTCAAAAATGTCCAAAAAAAATTTTTTTTTTTTTGGAAAATCTCCAGGTGTTAATAATAGCAAGAAAAATAACTCAGGCAAACATGAATGGTTCCCCAGCGAACACTTCCAGTAATAAAAGTGACTTCTTTTCTAAAATACCAAAATTTTGCAAGTAAAATTGCTGTCTAGTCAAAATCACTCATACGCCACCAGTTCTTGTCCACCTTTCAACCTAATATGGCAATAAAGTTTGTTCCACCTTTCAACCTAATATGGCAATAAAGTTTGTTCTTACATTAAGACATTTTATTTCTCGCATTCGATGTTTGCAAGTAACTATCAGTTTACTGTGACACTGCTAGTATTGAAACAAGGAAATTGCACAGGGCTCATGAGAAAACTAATTGTCTGAATTACAAAACGTTTTCTTGAAGAAAGCGTTTTTGGGTTTATGGATGCATTCGTGCACCACTCACAACACCACACTAACAGCACATGATTTTGAGGGAACCCACATACATGAGATGCTAGTGGTGATATGGCCTGTTCCAGGCTCTGGATTGGTGACAAATAAAAATCAAGGTGACTGAGGACCAAAAGCGGACCCCAGCAACCAAAGCTGCTCACAGCTACATATAAAAATGCCGGGAAGTTAATAATGAGGACTACCATGCAACTATAATGTGTAGAACTTTAGCAACATTTGAAAATGTTGATAGACACTGGGATACATATAATTTGCACATGGTGAATGCAATACACACATTAAGTTAATTGTATCAAACAAATGTCTCATTTAACCAAGTTAACATCTGTGTAAGTAGGATGCTGTTAAATGTCCTCCATCATCATTCAGTGCTTTAGCCAAGCTTGTACATCCCAGGCTAACACCAAAGGAGGGAATAATTGGTCTGTCTGTGAATGATCAGCAACAGTTGGTGAGTACATAAAGAACAATAATTTACACTAAGTGTATGTAAGGTCATCAGATGTGTTAAGTGTCCATGTGCATTTGAATGAGCTTAGATGTGTTTTAAGGGGAGTGAACCTCAGCTACAGGCTTAGGTTTATGCTGATCCACCCAAGAAGAAAAGCCTTTGAGGTGAATTCCAGCCATATCATATCTGTAAACTTGGTTAAGCTTGACACTCAAGAAACATGCCTGCTTCACATGATGGTGTTTAAAGATTGACACTCGGCAGGGGGGGGGGGGGGGCACTCCCATATATGAGCTATGTAGGTATGTGCTGCTGTGAAGGCGGCAGTTTAGTCTGGGATGGGGTATAGAAATCAGCAAGTTTTGGTTTAGAATAGGGTATCATTCACGGGGAATGATCAGTGGAATGAAGAATTAAGTTCAAAATAGGAATAGAAACTGGGAAGAAAAAGAGGCCTTCGTAAACGTAAATAAAATCATTGCAGCAACATTGCTGACAAATGGTTTTCCATTAGAAACACTACTAGTGATGCAGTTCTAAAAGAAAGCAAGTCTTGGATAGGGCAGAGATTTCCGGTGTATAGAGTTGCAAAATCAGCTAAACATGGTCTGGTATAGGGTAATGGTTTTAGAGTCCCAGCGGCGCACCACCATCCAAAAAATACAGAGTGCCCCCCCTTCGGTATTGACAGAGGCATTATTATTACACTTCACTATTTAAACATGTATAAGCAAAGTTGGATCTTACTCTATTCTACGAACATTATCATCCATTATCAAAACTAATGTGAATTAGTATTGGTAATCAAATGGTGACGAGTGAAATTAGGAAATAATTTCACTTGCATTTTGTCAAAATGCTAATAATTTCCTGAGCCTTAAATTATTTCCTAATTTCACGAGTATACCATTTTTTTTTTACATTTTAATATCATAGGTGACAAATTACGCTTACAATCGTAAGTTTTTGACTGGTATATTGCATCGCGAACTCCGAGCTTTGAAAAGTTGAAAGCATACATTTTGCTCAAGTTCGCAACTTTTTTAGTCTTTGAAGAAAACCTTTTAGAGATTCCTTTTTGCTGTTGACCAAAAGTTTCAAAGATGCAACTGTCAATTATTTCTCACATTATGACCATAGTTCGTCTTGAATGAACTGAAAACGGTGCCCGTGTAAACGCTCAAAAATCCGCTCGATGCCATTTATATGTAATTGGCTTAAGTCTTGAAGTCGTTTTGACGTTTTGAAATATAAAATATCATCAAAAGTTTTATTACATGGCCAAGGCTAGCTGGCTATAAAGATGAAATTCAAGCGTAAATGTACAAAGTTTAAGCTTTAAAACACCTTTTATTATGGACGCCATCTTGCCGCTAACTACGTTGCCATGGCAATTTTATGATTTCACATGTGAAATATAAATTAACGTTAAAATTTCACGCCAAAATTAAGGAGTAATTTGTCACCTATGATATTAATAATGATCAGTGCTCGAAATTAGAAAAAAATCCAGGTTGTCCTTATGGCAAATGCTGGATAACCTAAACCCTGAGTTTGGTTGCCCTGCTGAGGGCTTGGTTGTCCGTATTAAGTGTTGTATTTTTTTGTTACAATTTTTGTTCTCAGGTCATGAGACGATAACATTATTTTACAATTCACACGGTGTGAAACTGCTCATCCTAAACAAAACTGCAGAATTCTCTTATAGTAAATGAACACAACACTTTCACTTACTTTTAACGTTAATGAAAATACTCCTTTGTACTTTCAGAAGCGATATAGTCATTTTACAAATCCTTACACACGCAAAAACACACCAAACTCAAAACAGCTAAAATATAAATTATTCCCAGACAACAGCCAGACAAGATGCGTCTCAGTTACACGTGGATCACAAATCTGTTCGCTTAATAAAGCCAAAAATTCTGAACTTTAGTTTGAAATATGAAAGAAACTTGAATTAAACTTTGCTCAGAATTAAATTTCACTTAAGATAAAGGCAAGAAATGCATTTCAAAGCGCCAAGATATTTTGAATTTTGAAGTCATGCAAATCTGCATGCGTAATTAACTAGTCACTTTCAACACGCGTCAAAATATTTCAACAAGGTCTGTACGTGTTTAAGACAACACGGCAAGCTTATCTCGGCTTATTGCACTCGACAAACGTCCAATTAACTGTTTCAACCTTTGCTTTCCTTTTCCTAAGAATTGTGATGGATTCCATCGATTAGAAGAGAGCTATTTTCATGTTTAAACTTACATTTTCTTTGGTTTATTCTGTTGGGTGATCACGGAAATGTAAGTTCTTTGGTTGTCTGGCGGTTTTTTCTCGGGCAACCAGGCCTTAAAATTTCTAAAAAACTGGTTGCCCGAACGAACTTTTAGTCATCTCGGACGACCAGACAACCGCTAATTTCGAGCACTGCATTTAATGTAATAGTATTTTGTACATGTACACTCAGGTTCCATAGTATTAACATGTAGGATGTGAACATATAATAAATTATTATGATGTGTACAATGTAGAAGACATAATTGGCTATCTAGTTTATAAAAGAGTACCTAAAACCCACCACTGGCTGTAGTAATTTTTTGATGTATTGTTATGTATTTTTTTCCGTAGATTGGAATTCTCATGGGTGAGCTAAACAACATTTGGAGAGATGTTCAAAGAGGTCCTCCAGATCCATTTCTGGTAATTGATTACCAAACATATTCATTGCTATGCAGATAAACTTTGAAATAGGATAAAGACTTCCACCTATTTGATCAACAGAAGCCTGTCACTAACTTTTCACCCTGAGGTTTGACTTCAAAGCTGGTGCATAGCAGTGAAGATGATGGTAATACATGTACATGTAACATTAGATGACACATGCACATAGACAGTGTTGTCTGGGTCAGGATTAATTCTTACTTGAACTATGCTGTTTTTCTGAAAATCTTACCCATCCGTGTTACACTGATGCAAGTGCATACAAGGATACAAAAAAGAGTAAACCATGAAGTTAGTGATGCCACTGTACTTCTGTGTATAAGAAGCCACTAAAAGTAAAAGGCAAAGTTATGCATTGTTGTTTTAAAAAAATTGTCATGAGATTACTGACCTACATGTAAATTACCTGGTAACTGTATTTTATTAAATAAGTATTATTTGTTGCCTACCCTTATTTGGTTTAACTTATGTTGTCTTTTCTCTTCAATTTAATCTTATAGACAAGTCAACAGAACAGAGAATTGCAAAGGTAAAACTCATGTTTTACTAGTTCTGAATTTTCTTACTGTTGTACTATGTTCCCAAACGCATGATAGTAGTTACTCTAATGATGAGAACATTGATTAAGGTTGTGTACATCGTTGTATACCTTTTTTACAGGCGTCTAACAATTGAGATTGTGGTAATAACTCAAGGACTATTTGCCAAGTTCTTAGACAAAGCTCAGAGTAAGTGGAAATTTGGTTGATAGAGTGGTGCATTAAGTGTTACATTACACTTCAAAGGCCTACTTTTTAAAGTTCCCATATCAAATATCAGCTAGGATCACAGGGCTCGGCTACGGTAGCCAACTAGCCAAAGCTACTAAAATTTATTTTTGGCTACCAGGTTTAGCATTCCTACTAGCCTTTTGGCTGTGAACTCAGAATTTTTTTCTGAGTTCTTTCTCTCCACCCATCAATTCATCATTAGTTTATTTTGGTAATTTCAGTTTCCATAAACCAGTGAGTTCAAAGTATCAGCCCTAGGCTCATGTCTTTCCCCAGAATGTAATGCTAGTCTAAAAAGGCTGCTCAAACCCTTTGCCAGCTAGGTTATCTCAGTTATTTAGTTCATTGTATGCCACCATTATAAGCATGTGGTTGCTAAGAAAAATTGTGACAGAGTAAAGTATGGTGTATTTTGCCCTGCAAGACCACAATGAATGCCATTGACCTCTGGATCCAGTAATATACTAGGCCACCGTACTAGTGCAAAGTGAAAATTGGGGAATGTGTTATTTCAAATGTTATAACGGCATGTGATACTTTTTCATTTTTCAAAGAGCTGAACCAAAGAGGGGTGTTTAGTGGTCCTGCAAACCTTAGTCGGCTGAAAACACAACTGGCTTTGGAAGCAAATAAGAGGTGAGGTGAATGAACTATTTTTTCATTTACAGTCAAATCTCTAACTAGGATGTACACCTCTCCAAAGTTAAAATGGTCCGCCTATTACTTGCCTTAGCGAGTACCTTCTATTGACCGCTGAAAGAAAGTTGGAGCATTACAAAGGCCAAAAGGACAATAACAACTTTTCCACATTTTTTTTCTTTCCTTCCTGACTGAGCATATCGCCTCACTGGGATTCATATTCATTTGTTAGGGAGAAAAACGTACATTTGTTTGGTTACCTCAATATTTCAGTGTATACATGTGCCTATGTTAATGAATTAATTTTCTTATTGCTGTACATTTTGCAGTTTAAATGTTTTAAGCCTTAGACGCAACCTAGCTGCAGACATGAAACATCCCTTGGATACAAGTACAGTCTCCAGCAGATTCTCTTTTAGTAGGGCCATACAAGCGCCACCTCCAACGCTCTATAGACCACTTGTGGTAAGATCAGTGAAAATGCGTTGTTGCAAATGAGCTTGAAAAATTTGGGCAAAGACCGTTCCAGTAATATATGTTTAAGTGACAGTCATTTAAACCAAATTACTATATTTGTGTCATTTTTTTAATGACTGTTATTATCTGTTGGCTTGAAAATCATTGATAGTACAATTGTAGGTTCATCATTCTTGGAAGTTTAAAGTGCCTATGAAGTAAGAAAAATTGATGCTTATTTGAAAGACTAAAAATAAAGAAGAATGGCGTGACCGAAAATTCTTTTGAGAATCAAGATGATGAGTGATGACGTCAGTCCAAAGAAGACACAGAACCAAAATAAAGAGTATGAACTGATCGTAGTGACCTCCCAGGTGAAATGCCAACTATATGTAGCAGGCAACCCGCCATCCTCACCATCCCAGCACCCGTGGGACGGCGAACACACGACCCCCCCCCATGTGAGGGGAAGAGGAGAAATGCAGACGGGGGGGGAGAACAAGCGACCGCTGACCCCCCCAGAACAAAACCAAAACGAAAAAGGCAAAAAGCGCCATCGTTTGCTTGAAAACAGCAATTTTTACTCCAAGGCACTTAAGGTAAAAAAAGGTAGACATGCATTCATTTGAAAAGTATGGTATTCTAATTCATGATGACTTACAAATTATAATTTTGCATTTTTTTATGAAAAAGGATTTCATCGTTTTGTATCTGAATGTTAATCACTTAACCCTTTCAGTGCAAAATTTCTCAGAAACTGCGTTTTTTAACTGAAATTTTGGTGCTACGATCCTGAATTTCCCTTAATTTTGCTTGAAAAGCACTTTTACACCCTGCAGCAAGATTTTAATAAAGATTAGAACAATGAAAAATTGTGCAGTATTTCACTTTGGCGCATGCGCATAAGCCAAACTTTGGACTTGTTGTTTTTTTTTCTTTTTTGCGAAACTGTTCCCATTTTCTTCTTGCTACTTTTCCTTCCGTTTTTCTCGGCTTTTTTATTTCCACTCCTTTCTACTCTTCACATCCTTCCTTTAGACTAAAACGTTTTAATTAAATCATTGGTAAACTATGAAAAGAGGACCTCGATCAATTACAGGTGTTTTGGCCTGTTTAAACACCGATTTTGCAGCAAAAACTGATTGTGATTTTCTCGATTAGCTCTGTCAAGAGGTCAAACCAAGCTCTTTTAGTTGCTAATCACCAAAAACTGCTGACTTGCAAATTGGTGATGTCATACGTGGTTCATTGACTGCTCCTCCAAACGTTGACAGAAGTCGACTTGAGCACTAGAAGGGTTAAGCAAAAGTACCCAAGATTGCTTTTCACATCAATTTGTGCTTGTTTCACATTGCTTTTGCTCCATAAATCAGATTTCTATGGAAAGAAGCAAAATTTGAAGGAAACTTACCTTTCAATTAATTCAAGAATCCAGTGCAGGTAACAGAATGTGTGTCAAAGCTGGCTCAATGAATGCAGTTTCATGAAGAACTTCTTCTTCTCAATGTCGTCATTATCATAAAGTTTTTATTACCTTTGTGTTTTTTTTTATTTTAGACACGACAAGAAGACAGGAAGGGCAAAGTACATCTCACAAGAGCAGAGAAACAACAGCAATGGATAGATCGTGAATTGAGTGATGTACGATTCACCATGTAGAAAAAAAAACTATCGCTTATATACCAAAAATTAAAAAAAAGATACTCTGCAATATCTCTTAAGCTGTCGGATGTTTTATCAGACAATTTCTAAAGGGGATTGAGAGAGCTTGAAACGGTTTAAAGCAATACAGATTTTCGCATTCTAGTTTTCTTCTTATTTTATACAGATGTGCTTTCAGCTCAGATCTTAATTTTTTTTCCTCAAATTTCTTTCGTAACTTTTAGACATACTGTGCATTTTTTATTTTTCACATGTGGGCCTCTGTTGATAGCAGTTTTAACTGGCTTTTCTACTTATTACTTCAAACATTCACTTCTTCACTACTTTGAAAACGTGATATTTCTTAAGAAGTAAACAAGCAGTGAGCTTGGTCAGTCAGATGCTTTTGGCAATAGCAGGTCTATATCCTTTACCCTTGTGTTTTGTAGGCATTGCTTTGTATGCAAGGTAGTCAGCTAACTCATAGACTCAATTAATGTAAATAAAAATGCAAAGTCTTATTTTTTCTTTCTACTATTATCTTGGCAGCTTCAGAAAAAGATGCCGCATGTAGAGCCAGGGTTTTTTCAGACTGTTCTTCCTCATAATCTTCCTCTCGGGAGAAGGTCTGCATCAGGTAATAATGAAAATAACAGGTCACTACCAAGGTTCAGCTTAATATTACAACATTTTCTTGTTCGTTTTAGTCAATATTTGTTTGCCCTATAATGTGTTAAAAATGCCAATTGTAGAGGAGTTTCCTTTGCTCAGGCTTCCTTGGTGAATGTCATTCAAGGGTCTTCAAAGGTGTTCACAGTGACCTTTGGGGATCTTTATTTATAATCCCAAAGCTCTTGGAGGCAATTCTTCAAAACGATCTTCCAAGACCCTGCAAAGAGTCAACTCTAACACAGAATTTTAAAGGACCTTTAAGATCGTCCTATTAGTGCTTTAGAGATCGTAAGATTAACTCAAAGATCCGACAAGTTCTTTCACCATGGTTGACACCTTAACAATAAATTTAAGCCATGTCTCTCTGTCTCAATTCAAGCCTTGGAAACAAGTTTACAATTCAACCTGTAACTACGACTACGGACTTAAGCTGATTCTACCCTTAACTAAACTCTACTGAACATTTTGTTGGACGTTGGGTCAGTAGATTCAAGACTTGAAACTTTATTTTGAAAGACAAGCAGTGGCACTGAAAGATAAAGAAAGCAAATCTTTGCCAGTAATTGTTGCCAGTAGCAGCAGTGGATTAACAAATATTTTCTTGCATTTTCAGATTCTGAATCTGTTACTGAAGAAACCATACCCCGCGAAAGGTACAAAAACTAAAACACGTATCTTACAGCAGTACAGTAGTTCACAACTTACACATTTATATGACAGTTAGGTTTTATAAAGACTCAATCATAAAATATCTTGAAGAATGGGATATGTTAATTTGGTGACTGTTGGAATCTCTGATCAAACAAAGCTGACAAGTTACTAGAGAATTTAAGCAAGATTTTGTTTTCCAGTTGAATTGGCACATTTTCAGTAATACAAGATGCTGATTCTCACCAAGATTGTATATAAATTAAGATCTGGCAATTATAATTGCAAAAAAAAACTAAAAAACATAACTACATCGAAAATCTTTTTAAAAAGCCCGTTCTTACTTTAATATGACTGACCGTTGTTGAGGAGAGAACTGGATTACAACGTGTCTAAATATTTGAAAACCTGGGCTTTATGTACATTTTCACGTTAACTTTATGTTTGACTGTTCGGTTGCCTTTGGAAACAAAAACATTTTATCTAGAACAATTTCACACAGATTTGACTATAAATGTCACACTCCTTCTTTTGCTAGGAGCTGGAAACTCTGGAGATCCCTTCCAACAACACCTTTAATGAACATGCTGAAATATATTGATGGAGTCAGACATAACTTCATGATGAGGTAGAGACAGGCAGCTTGTTCAGTAGGTCATGTAGATAAAGTATTCAGCAGTATTCAGTAGGTTAGTGTAGATTAAGTATTCAGTAGGATTTAGGTTCAGTAGGTCATGTAGATTAGTTCCCGTTATCAACCTAAATGCAGGATTCTGACATAAATCAAATTGGAGTGTTTTAAGGTGTAGCATTGAAGCCATCTTTGGTTGCAATAAAGAAGTGGTGTTCTTGCTTAGTTAGAGTAGCTACCTTTGTGAACTTCAGTCCTTTGTGACAGTTATAACTCTCGTACTTTAATTAAGACTTTGAATTTGGAGAGTTTCAAAACAAGCAGTACTGTACCAAAAAATTGTTTGTCACAGCAGCTTTTATTTGAATTGAACAACTCGGGCTTTTGTCAATGTGTTCATAAAATATGACAACGTTTTAGTTTCAATACCCCACTTCACGGCGCTGGCGCAAAAAGGATGAAACAGTCAGTTGACATTTTACTGCATTTCACTTAATTTGCATATTTAAGATTGTCTTCTATATTTGGCTTAAATGTGCTCTCACTTTCTTGTTCAATTTGTTTAAAACACCTTTTTTTGGTTTTCACAGAACCATGGATGCAAGATTACATTTTTTACAACAGGTAAACCACAGACTGGCGGGCCTTAATCTTTGTCAGATGTTTACTATAGATGCTTACATTTAGCATATATGGGAGAAGCCTTTCAATATGAGCTTTAATGTTATACATACAAAATAATGAATAGAATGTAAGGCTTCTTTGTGTTCATATTACATAAAAAGTTGGCGTAACATTAATTACACCATAACGACCCTTTTCAGTGTACTTTATCTTAGTGTTTAATGTTTAGAAATTGACTTGTGTCTGAACTACAGTGACGTACAGCACTGTTAACATAATATTTCATATACTCACGCACATGCGTAATACAGCGTTTGAAAACGTTTTTACTTGTTTTCTTTTTTTTTTTCTTCCTTGTAATATCAGACTTTAGTTTTTGGATCAGTTGTTTGATAAAGACCTTCTTTGTTTCTCAAACTCCCGTCTGGTTTGGGGGCTTTTTAGATGTCGTCATCTTCTTAGCAAATTCAGTTCCTATCGTGTAATTTGATTCATGTTACAAGGTGTGTTTTTCTTCCTGCTTTCACCTGGTTGCTTTTGTATGATGACTTTTTGGTGTCCTTTGTTTCAATTCTTTGCCAGCTCATTCTTAGCCTCCCACGCAGTCGTTCTTAGGGGCGATCGCGTTACACTCCTCGATCGCCCCTAAGAACGACTGCGTGGGAGGCTAGCTCATTCTTGGCTGAGATCTGTTCTCATAACTTCTCCTTTCAGAACGTGCTTCCTGCCACCACTGTAGGTACAGTTCTAGACTTCTTTGGAAATCTTGACGGTTTTCAGCAAAAGCTCTGCTGTACATTCTGCATTATCTCCTCTGATCCTTGCTACTTTTGTTTGGCAAACGTCTCTGGTTCTTTGTCCTTCTTTGAAGAGCTAAACTTCTTTCCTGTTGTTTCTACATTAGTAAAAGAGATTTACACAATCATTTTCTCTCTGTTGAGGTGGTTACACTAAACGTCCTTGCCAACTGTGCCATAATGGATTTTCGATCTGCTTTCTAAACACCGTGATCCTAGGTTAGAGCGGTTTTCACTTGAGTGTCGAAAGTAAATTGCGTTTGCTTTGGTTTTGCATTACTACGCTTAGTGATTGGCTTAAAAATCCCGCGCCACTTTCTCAGCCAATCAGAACTAAAACCAAAACCAATTGTGTCTCGCTCGTGCACGTTTTCCCGCGCTTCGTGCCAGGTACATGTATTTGCTTCGAGTTTTGATTGGTTCACTGGATTGCCTGTGTCCTTTTGATTGGCCACAGTAATAATTTTGGTTTTGGTTTTACGACACTCAATTGAAAATTGCTCTAAGATGATCTTTCTGCTGTTAGAAAATACAGACTCTGAAGCGAGAAATGTAGCTGTAATAAAATGCATCTTTCCTAACTCCATCTCATTGCAACACTTTGTGGTTTAACTCCTAAAAGCTTGCCTCAGTTTTCAAAATACATGTATTATCTGAACCACGTTACTGTCGCCCTGATAACTTATTTGTAAAGTGTGAAACTGGTTATGGCCCTTACAGGTTTCATATCAGTGCTTGTGTGCGGTCATTGCTTTTTGGCAGGAAACTTTATCGAAGTGTTTAATTGATGACTTTGTTTTCTTTTTTTGTTCTCCTTTATAAGAAATATGCATCGCTGCCAGAGTTGTTTTCGAGGGACACAATGTTGGAAGAGCTGGGTATCTTGCCAGAAGATTTACAAGGTGTGTTAAAATTAATGATATCTAGACAACAAGCAGTCGTTTTTTTCTTAGTCCGTCTAGCATAAAACGAAAAACAACGCGAGTAGAAAAATGACACCACATCTTCTTGAGTATACTTTATTATTGTTTTCTGTTTTATGTTCTAGCTCTAAGGTTAACCAAGCAGGTTAACTTATTAAGCGAACGATAACCGTTTTACTGAGAAAAATCACTTTTTTGATCATTTACATGTGGGTGAGAATCTTGACTGCATAAAATAATCTCCGTTTTCATTTAAAAGGTGTACGTGTAAGCGCTAGTAGCAATGTTTTCGTAACGTGGAACCCATATTGATTAGTTGGTACGTGTATTATCTTATTCCCTTAGATTATATCATGAAGAGAAGCCAGAGCGAAACTGAGCTAACGGTTTGTATAGACATCAGTTGATACGAATTCAGTTTGCGTTGG
Organism: Oculina patagonica; assembly: GCF_052425735.1. NCBI lineage: Eukaryota > Metazoa > Cnidaria > Anthozoa > Scleractinia > Oculinidae > Oculina > Oculina patagonica. The sequence goes on from NC_135758.1 coordinate 12,877,306, forward strand.
ATGTGTCATACTTTTGATTCTTTTTAACGTCATTTTATGTGGTTTACTCACTGTTCAAGAAATAATCAGAAAGGTCCATAATTTAAGCCAGATTGTGCGGCTATTAAAAAAAACGTTCACTGTAAACTAGTAAAGCTTTTATCAGGAAACAGAGTTCGATCCAAATGGCATCAAAATTCTTTGCCATGGCTACGTGAAAAGGGGTCAAAAATAGCGTGTTTTGACCGTTTTAAGACATTCTAGTATATGTTTGTCTATTAGGCAAAAGAAACATTTTTGCAGAAAACGTCTATCAGTAGGGTTGATAACCACCTTAAAGTGATAATAGTTCATCGCTCTAAACCCTACTGACAGATTTTTTTTTTCAAAATTTGGAAAAGTGCATCTTATGCTTATTAGACAAAAATATATTTTAATCAAAAACTTTTGCATAATAGTTTTAAAGTTGGAGCCTTAAAAGGTTTAAAATAGTGTATGTTGCCCTCTTATGTCGTTGCTATGGCAACTAATTTTGTACTATTTGTTTTTGGTACATTAAAATCCGTACTTAATCGTACTGGTAATTTGGCAATACTACAAGAAAGCATGTTTGTTAACAAGAAGCTGGTGATTACTTCTTTTGTCAAGGAATCTTTCGTATGCACCTTTTTTAATTTTTTTTTTTGTGTTAACGGTTGTGATGTATTGTCTTATAGAACGAGAAAACGGTTGATGAACGTGATGCCGAAAGGAAAGCTGATAAGAGGTCTGTTTCCGTTTTCTTCGCCTTTTTACATATGTAGATGTATTTTTTGTGAGAGTGTATTCACCCTGTGTTAACAACTCAAATATTAACAAGTTTTCCATGCCTGGTTCTTACTAAGGAACTTATTAATGTGAAAAGACCAAATTCGTAGCACTGAAGCACTGCTTCATCATGTAATTGCCAGATTTCTATTTCTTTAATAATATTAAGACAAGATATGTAACGTGACCTCATACCTGTGTATTTAAAAATAGCGGCACGCAATCAGACCTCAGGATCTATAGCAAAAATATCGATTTACTTTGTAGTCAGTAACGAAACAGAAAACATGTCAATATATGTATTTTGTTACGTAAAAACATTTGTGATATTTTGAGTAAGCGAGAAAGTGGACCGATGTTATCGGAGTCACAACCGGTTTTGAGTTTTCAAACTGTAACTGTTTTGTTTTTTTTTTCTTAAAGTACTTTCGGCAATGAAAGTTTTCATTACTGTACGAGATTAAATTGGAAGGCTGTCCTAGAGACTAAAAGCATGGTTTTATGTTTTTAGGCTCGGTACTGCAGACCTCGCTTCACAAGACCTCATCAAACTTGTAGGTTCGTCATCATCAACAAAACCTCCGGTAAGATAAGCTTTTTCCATTTATAAGCAACAACTTTGTAATCACCAGAATATCCACCTTTCTGGTCGATGCTTGTTTTTCAATTCTTTATATTTTTTCGTAGCGTTCCTATTGAATTATTACTTATAAATCTGTAACCTGATCAAATGTTGTCGTTGCTTGTTTGTCTGTTCTTTTTATGTGGGGGGGGGGGGGGGGTGGGGACTGGACCAGCATCACATCTAGGGGGAGAAATGGGACGTGATTAGCACCGGCATTATCGGACGTAGGGGGTAGGGGAATGGACTTGCAACACATCAAGACGAAATATGTTATTGAAGTGGAACGCCTGCATTGACAACGACTGCGCCTAATAGCGATAGACTGAAAACCCGAATAATATTGTCAATAATAATGTAATAGCTCTGTTGTTAGTTTGCCTACAGGAGAAGAAGAAATCCGTTACAAATCTATCTTTTTATGTTTTAGGAAAGGCTGCAAGGCGAGGAGGAAAATGATGATCTACCGCCGCTATTGCAGGTTTAGAATTTCGTGATTATAATATACTTATTCATCGTGGTTGAATTCTCTTAAAGTTCTTATTTTTTCACTGGCTCGTCGAAGCAAAGAGTTCATAATTGAAATTTAACAATCAGATTTAGTTTTTAGACTATATAGTTAGCCATGTAATACCCTTTCGATTAACTTTAGGAAGCGTCATGGTACCCATGTACAGTCAACTCTCGCCTTGCGGACTCCCGCTATTACGGACTCTCGCTATTGCGGAATTATAGGGACACTTGCGTGGTACCCAATTAACAATTTTATTGTTTTGACTCTCGATAAAGCGAACACAATGAACTTCTTACATAACATTATTACGGAAATTGCAGTCTGTTGCATACTATTTGTCGAAACACACTTCAGAAGTCTGGAATATTTATTTTTGCATCAATTGCTTCAGTAGCTGTACAACAGACTTTTCGTTTTCACTTCAGCTTGCGCCCTTTTCTTCCAGACAACTCCATAGGAGAGTTCAAACCCTCAAACCCTCGACCATTGTCATTCTCCATACCCAACGACTACTCAATAATTTCACTACAGTTGATATGCTCATCACAGTCTATATTTTTTAACCTATGTTTACGCCATTTTTTCCTCACACCCCGCTATTACGGACTCTCGCTATTACGGACACTTAACGACGTCCCGAGCGTGTCCGCTATAACGAGAGTTGACTGTAGTCCGTGTAGCTTTTTTTTTTAAATTATTTTTTCAGGCTCTCGCTCGTCACAGCACTACAGACAGAGAAAGAGATGAGCGGAGACACAAAAGACTTCAAAAAGAACCTGAGTCCAAGGATAATCACGATGATGCAGCTAGTGTTACCTCCAGTATACAATCGACAGAAGCCTCCTCAGTAGCTAATGACCCTACTGTACTGGATGATAAGTAAGATACGCGAAAAAAGGCTTCTTTGATTATTGGAAAAACAAAATTATTGAAATAACCAGAGAAATCGATAGTTTTAATTTTTACGAAATTGAAAAACAAGAAGGAGGCAACAGTACAAGCATTCGTTCTGTGGGCCGTCCTTAAGTATTAACAGAGACAGTGTTTCTCACAAATCTACAACAAAAATACCAGTTCGTGATTTTTGAATGCTAATACAGTCGAATGTTGATAACTCGAGCCTCCCGCCAGTTCGAACCTTTTTCAATTCCTCTTACTAATGTTACCCTCGATAAATCGAATCCCCAATTCGATTTCCCTTGAAGGTTCAAGTTATCGGGATTCAACTGTAAAAGTAAAAGGTGAAAACAAAATTACTCAGGGTTGGTTATTTCCCACACAGACAACATTTATTTGAATGAGCCAAATCATGTCATATATAACTTTGGAGCGTTTAAACCAAAAGCACCCAAACCCTTAATTAAAACATAACATTTTCTGCAATTCTTGTTCGCGTCATTTAATTCTTTGAAATAATAAGGCTTAATATTGAACAGTCATTTCATGTTTTCTACATTTTTGTCATTTTTGTTTTCTACATTTCAGTATTACAGAATTTACTGGAGAAGAGGTAAGTCAAGATTTCTTTTCGTAAACATGTCCTGGTAGGAGGTAGAGATCACACAAAGTATAACACTCGAATGTTGGTACGCTAGAGCAAAAAGAGAACTCAAATTACTACGAAGACCTTTTCCTTCATTTGATGTTTAACCGCAGTTCATAGATATGCGTTTCATGTATTCATTATGTCACATTTTATCTACAACAGCATCCACAGCCAGCAGTTGTATCATTGCGACTTCCTGATAAGGTACGTTGTGTTCACATAATCCTGATAATCGTGTAATTTAATTGATGTTAGTTTGATTCCTCAAAACCAAAAAAATTTGGACATTCTTGCAACTCTGTAAAGTTGATAAAAGCTTTGGTAGTTGTAGTTGGGACAGGTTTTATATTACATGGTAAACTAAAACATTACTGTTTTTCGCACACAAGTGCAGCACAACACCTTTTTAGTGCAGAATGCACTATTGTGATGGTTTGGTGGGGGCTGTCGTCTGCTAAACCCCTCAAGCGCTAACGCACTATGGTGTAAACTTTTAATCACCAATTAATTAATTAATATCAATTAATTAATTATTTCTGTGAAGGGGGTAGGGGGTGGGGAGCACCTGACCGTACGCCCCAGGTAAAAAGCGGGACATATCTACTTTACCTACGTATGGAGATTTCAAAGGTATATATTTGTTTCAAAAAACCCTTTGCTCTCCTTGTGGTATTATTCTTTCTAGAATAAAGTACTTTGCGCCAAACGCATGCGCATATCTACGTTACTTTCATGTGAAGATTTCAAAGGTATTATTTGTTTCAGAAGACCTTTTGCTCTCCTTGTGGTACTATTCTTTCGATAGCAAAGTACTTTGCGCCAAACGCATGCGCAGATTCGACTACGTTTTATTCTCAGGAACAATGCGTGCATCACGCGTTTGCGGTAGGATTCCTGCAGACTCCGTGACGCCAAGTTAAAACCGCAAATTAATTAAAGGTGACTTTATATCTCCCAATCTGAAAAACTAAAAACTCGATCATATCTGTGTTATAATTAGTTTTATTAATTAAAGCAAAACAACTTCAATTGTTGTCGCCCTGTTTGCCCTAGAAATGTATCAGGTTACATATGTTTTCGACAAATACAAGTGTTGCGTTACATAAATTTAGGAGAAAAACAAACGTGTCATGTTACATTTGTTTACACGGAAGGGAAAAGTATCACGTTTGCTGTTTTGACGTCTAAGAAGTTTTTCTGTTTTTTTTCTTGAAAACTTTTCCCAAGTGCAACCCATACCCAACTGAAAATCAAACCAACGAAAGTTAAATGTTATCTAAGCCTAATGCCATGTGATTTCAATGCGGCAGGATTCTTGTAGACTCTTCCTACTTAATTAAATTAGACTCATGTTACATAAGTTTGCACGAAAAGTAAAAGTATCAAGTTTGCTGTTTAAAAACTCTCAAATTAACGAAAGTTAACTTAAAACACAACGGTTCAAATGATTGAAAACTTCCTTTACTAAAAAAATCGACTCTTAATTGTGTCAACTGGTCGGCCGCGTGTGTGACTTTTCAATAACGGTAATCTTTCTCCCGAATGAAGGTGTCGCGTGATTTAGTTGTCACGTTTGGTCTTTCAACATCTTACAAGTACACATGAAACAGCGTTACTGAAAGGTGAACTCATTTGACTTATTCTCAAGGGAAATTACCCTGGTAAATTATTATCATGCTGTCAATTGTTTGGCCATATTGCATTCTGCACTGTCCTTTGAGTCTCTGAGTTAAACAAGAGAGTTTCAAAGGTCGATAAATGCAGTCAAACAAATCTATGTAACCAGTAAAAGTAAATATGCCAATGTGACATTATTATTTTTGTTTTCCTTTTCTCGACACCATTCGATAAGAAGCGCTTGAATTTCCTTCTTTTTTTAAAAAAGAATTTTGCACGTAAAAAGAGATCCTCGTAATTCGAATTGTTAAACAAAACAACGCATTCAACTGAGCTTGATAAACTGTACCATGGTAGCACGTAATCATCTCGTAGATGTACGGTGGGGACGATATACGTGTGAGATACACCTAATTGTAAGTTATAAGCGATAGCGGAGTTCCGAAAACACATGCGTGCGTCGGGAAAAAATCGAATATTCATGAAAGCAAACAAAGGAAAGATCTTTATTACCTTACCTTTGTTCACTTTCATCAATATTGACGCACGCATGTTTTTTTTTGGAACTCCAATGTCGCTTAAAGTTATTTTATAGAGCTGTGGCATGGAGTTTAAGTTAAGCTTCAAAAATCCTGAATTCAAGATTTTGGAAGTCTTTAAAAAAATACATCTACTTAAATAACTCTATTGCTAGTTGATTAACTCTAACTCCACGCTATAAAAATAACTCTAAGAATAGCTGTCCCATGAACTTGCTGGTGCCGTCTCAAACATTTGGTTTCTTTACTTAACAGTCTGTAGTGAGGACTTCAGATGTTCGCGTGTCCAACAGAGTTAACAAGGCTTCGGTGACACTCAAAAGATATCCTACAGTTTATAACGACCTCACAGGAGAGGTAAGAGCTGATTAGAAAAGACACTACCATGGAGTCATCTTAATCATAATCCAGTAACGGAAATTGTATACGTTCTTTTAAGATTGATGCACCTACAGTAAAATGGCTGGACAAGAACCTGTTTATAGGCGAGGAAATTAAAGAGGTTTATGAAGAAATTATCAAAACTATAGGCACTGATCATCTTTTGTTTGATCAGGTAAGTCTTCTTACCCTGCTTACCCAAGATACTGCAAACGTTTTGTTCATCAAATATGGGAACTGTAGATGTACTGGGAATCATATGAAGGATTAAGCGGGAAACACTGTTCTTGTTCTTCTTATTTTAGGATACTTACGTGGAAAGGAGTGCCGACATGGTAGACGTTAGTCTATGTACCTCATCTTCGTCTCTTGTCAAACCTCGTGCAGAGCGTATTCTTAATAAACACCTGAAAAAGGACATTCCTCCACCGTGGGGAAACGGCACTGCTGATAACTGGAGAAACAGGTTGGAAAGAAAGTTCAATTATTTTAAAGGAACTGTTTAACGGTTGCAAGAGTTTGGTCAATTTTATTAAGATTTCCCAAATACTCGCTGTGAAACTTAATGTTAGGGAAGATATTACTTCTATATATGTCTCCCGGGCGTTATAATAAAAAATTACGAATAAACGAGATTAACATTGAAAACTAGCCGTTTTTCAGAAACCCATATTGTAATCTGTTTTAATCTTCAATTTTTGGCCAGTTGTACCTTCTTTTGTTTTTGCTGTGTTATTGAAATGTTCCTTCACTGTTTTAAGTGATTATTTTTATATTTCATCCAATTTGGTGGCCATTTTCTTATGTCTAAAATAATTTGGTTAAAATCCGTGACACAGTTTATTTAATTGTTACTGCCATTGCAGTTTGAGCTGTTACGAAGGAGCCAATATCATCTTCGACATCTTTAACACTGTAACCCTTTAATTTCCAAGAGTTTTAACCGCAAAAATCTTGACAATATCAATATATTTTAAAACATGCATAAGGTGATACAGAAGGTGGTGATGAGAAAGAAGAATATGGAAGGTCATCAAGTAGAGGATTTGTTATGATAAACCACCAAATTGCCGTTACTAATGCTAAGTAAATGCCTAGCAACTTGAAAGGAGAAAATTCCAATAAATCAGCTAATCTGTTCACACTATTTTCAATGTTGTTTTGCAGCCCTAAGTTTGGCGGTCTTGGAAGGGAAGATATCTTGCAGGTACGTTTAGTGAAAACAGTTACTGAGCGTATCATTAGAAAAACCTGTAACCTTTTCTTCGCTTGCTATGGCCAGAAAATGAGTAATAAACCTATTTAAAACGTGAATGAGCAACATGTCGCCAGTGCTAAGGACGGGAGTGACAATTTAAGACGCAAAATAAGGCGTAGACCAAAGCGCAGTTGGTTTTTGGTTTTCACTTTACTGGACAAAAATACAAATCTTACACCCAGGTTGTATAATTTGTGAACCACTCTTGGGACTTACATAGAGCTCGTCAAACACAAAACCAAACTAAGTTACATTCGGTGTGTTAGTATGAGAATTCCTGCCACAATAATGATATCCCGTTTTCCTCTTTATACTACAATCCCAAACAAAAGAAGTTTTCCCCCTTTACAATGTTGCAAAATAGGCAGCAATGGGAGGCTTTGTTCTTTTAAGCTTTTCAACATTGGAAAGGGGGAGTGGGACAATTACTTTTTTTTTTTTTCGTGTTTCGTGTGGGAAAAAAAAGTAAGTGACCCAACAATTTTGTCGAGGATTGTAGAAGGAGATTAAATAAGATGTTTCTTCTCCCCGTTCGTAATTTCAGGCAAAGTTAAAGAAAGGTGAAGACAATGGACATGGCAATAAATCTTACAACTCGTGGTTGGCTTGGTGGCGCAGTACCATCACCACAGACGACTTCCTTAAGTTCCTCTCCACACAGGTAACAGGCACACAACCGCTTCCAAGTCTGAAATCCCCATTTTTCTTTGGTATACAGTAAAAACCAGCGAGTAAGAACCTAACATTTAAGAACCTGTTAGGCTAAAATTTGCAAATTTGACCCCATTTTTTATAAGAACCTATTAAGCCTCAAATTTGAAAACAGGTTCTTATTTTCTAAAATTGATTAAAAATGTTTACTTTTGGGAAAATAAGTTTGACAAGGCTTTACTGTGTATGAATGAAAAGTGCTTCATTTTTACATAAATACTTGTCTGGTATGCAAATTGTATACAGATAATAGGCTGAATATTACTAAAAGTTATATTAGCAACAATGTAAATTTTTCCGAATAAGAACCTATTAGAACCTAAATAGCCCAAATTTGTGTTAGCAGGGATGGCGCAGTGGTAAGAGCGCTCGCCTCCCACCAATGTGGCACGGGTTCGATTCCGGCCCGGTACCATACGTGGGTTGAGTTAGTTGTTGGTTCTCGTCCTTGCTCCGAGGGTTTTTCTCTGGGTTCTCCGGTTTTCCTCCTTCCACAAAACCAACACTCCAAATTCCAATTCGACCTTGATGCACGTACACGTCTTTACGAGCTCCTGAGCTCTTCCGTGTCACGTGGGTAAATAAATTACATTTTTTTAATTTACCATTTATGTAAGAACCTGTTTAGGCTAACCTGGAAAAAACTAGGTTCTTACTCGCGGGTTTTAACTGCTTATGTTAGTTTGTGCTTTTGTGGCTTAAGTTCAGGGTTCAAGTCCTGGTGTGCGTTTTAAAAAAGTACCCAAGACACTCCGGGCCCGAGAGGTATTATTTGAACATCACTTTCTATCAAATGGCAGTGTAGTTTTGGGCCGAAAATTAACCCTTCATGTTTAGCAGACGTAAGATTTCAATGCACACTTTCACAGTCACCAAATATGTTTTTGTTGGTAAACGTTCTGCAAACAATACATTTTTTCGGGCCTGAAATGTCTTCGGGACGTTTGAGAAATACACGCCTGGTCTTGGCCCTTATTTTCTCGAGACAGACATTTTACCCTCGCAGTGCCTTGCTTCACTGTATAACTGTACACCGATGAGTTTTGTGCGCATTTGTCAAAGATGCTTGCGAAGAACTGCGACCGTAGACTATATTTCACACATCAAGCAATGCCTTCGATCGATAGCATATTTCCTTGGCAGTAATTGCAATCTTATAGGTATCTGACTCGTTGCTGACAGATATGTGACTGACTCTAACTGCTTCGTTTGCGTAACGAACCGCTGAGAGAAGTTCTTGTAAAAAGCACCTCATGTGTGGTCGAGTGACAAACATAGCCACGCAAAATTTGGGGCGAGACCTCATTCTACATTTTCGGGCATCCAATTTTTCCGCGCAAACGCTTTCTTTGTTGACGTTGATTGTTTGTTTGTTTGTTTGCTTGTTTGTTTTTTCCTCACTCTTGTTGCTCGACTACTCGTCTTCTTCTGTGTTATTGGACCCTTATTGAGAGTAGTAACGTTAAACTCACGTCGGAAGCATGTAGCACGGAGAACAAATGCCAGTCATGTTTCTTGCAGGAAAATGACTACATGTCTTTGCTGTTCCATTTGTACGACTCTGATCACGAGGCTGATGACGAAGAGGATGGAGACGAGGCTCGCCCAGACACCATTCAAATGGCTTTGTTAAGGTAACCGCTGGCCTGCATGACAGTCTTTTCTTGGCAAACGATTGTTAACGAGGAACTTGGAGGATTGAGGCGAGTCAAAAGTAACTTAGGGGTTGGGAGGAGGGTGGTGACACTACCAAAGTGAACTCAATCAGAGTTTTGAGAAGTGGTGTATCATGTGTTGAAGTTTTTAAATCAATTGAGTAATTTAATTTGACAGCCCCTAGCCAAAGTCGGCCCTACCGGATTTCATAATCAGGCCCCTCTGCTATGTTTTAGCCAGGGAGAATTTAAGGTCTTGTTAGTAGCTACATGCGATAATTTTTCTTACAACTTCAACGCTATGCCATTTCGAGAGCAGTTACACATTGAGCTGATCACGGAACTCAAGTTGTGACATGGGAAATTTTGTAATTTCTCTCGCAATACGGCAATCTTTTACTTTATTTTCATCTGCGGGATGTGGTCTTTTGCTGACATAACTTATCCTAAATTAAAATTAAAGATGGGAGAAATTGAAAGAGACGGTACCTCAGTTAGCAATTGTGGCAAGTATGAGATAAACATGATAAATATTTAATATTGAAATACTTTTTCTTTTTAAAAACGTCAAATTCACAGATGTTTGTTTGCTTGGCTAGCAGCAGTTCCCACCCAGCCATACTCTCGTCTATAAATGTTTCTCGAAAAACCAGATTTTTGTAACATCCAAAATTTATATTTGTGTGGTAGGAAACATAAAAAAAATGGCCCGGTTTCGTTAAAAATTGCTGTTTAAGAGCACTGAAACTGTTAACAAGCGCCTTTGGCTGCGGATGGCTCGGATGGAAATGGATTGCAATTTGAAAAATTAAGGCTTAACGTTTCAAGTTGTTTTCGCACATCTTCAAAAAATTGATATTTCTATCCGTAGCTTGATTTCTATCTGCAAATTAAGGTTATATCTTTCTTTAGATGTTCAAAGAAAATGTTTTTGATGGGTTAAGTTGCCCACCACTAATTTCAGAAACCCCATGGCGTAGCCCCTTTAAGTACCTTATTACAAGAAATTTCGCGACACGTTAATTTCGCGAATTTCGCGATTCCAAAAAAATCGCGAAATTAAAGTGACGCGAACAATAAGTGTCGCGAACATAACATGACGCGAAAATTAAGTGACTCTCGGTCAATAATTAAGAAAAAATAAGTATAGTGCAACTGAATGAAGGAATTATCAATCTAAATGGATGTTGTCGTCAATTTACTCAAGAACATTAATTCATGCACATACACTAAAGCATAACCTACTTGTAGACATTAACTTCTCTGTTATAGCTATTGCTGAGATTTAGTCCCACCCTTGCTTTTTTGTTAATTTTGACGTTATTTTTTCATTAATTAAGTCGTTTTCATTTAATTCAAGGGCATGTAAAATAATATTGCCAAGGAAATGTCAATTATGTCATACTCAAAAACGCGAAATTAAAGTGATTCAAAATACAAAATTGTCGCATAATCGCGAAATTTAAGTGTCGCGAAATATGCGCACCTCAAAATCGCGAAATTAACGTGTCGCGAAAATTTCATGTAGTAAGGTATTTTGTTTTAATCCATGTGAAATCTGTCATCAGAGAACGAGAGAGAAAACTAACAGAGCTCAAGGTGTTAAAAACGGAATATCAACCTGGCGTCTGGAATGTAAATAGTGTTCTGCTGGGAGGACTTGGAAACGAGCCTGATGTTGACGGTAAATAGCTTATTACATTTTACAGTTCGTTACAGGCTAAAAGGAATTTCCAAAGGAGCTCAAAGGGAATAATGACAGTTATAAGGAACTCCTTCCCGTGATTTCTGGCAGTACATGCAAAGACGACGGCTTAAATTGGGTCCCGGGGCCCGTTTCTCGAAAGCCCTGAATTTTTCGGGCTTGCAAAGCCATTTTTAGTTAAGTGTATAGGCCTGAAACTTTGTATAAAAGGAACCTGTACTTAATAAACTAACAACCCTGTAATCATAGGGTTTGTGATTTTGCTATGGCTTTCCGGGTGTGAAAACTTTAAGAAACGGGCTCCAGGAGCATAAAGTTCATTTTTGGGATCACGTTTGGTTGTGAAAAACATTTCCATGTTTGTAACTTGTGCACAGTACAAAACGAATAAATATTCCTATTTTTGGATGTCTCAGAGGAAGAACTCCTGGCCAATCTTGAAGACTCCTGCCTGCCCGTGCGCTCCGTCACGCCAGTCGCGCCATCTAAACAGTCAACTGCAGCAGACGCCTCGCCATTGGCTCGTTCCGTTGGAAGTGCCAAGTCTTCCGCATCACGCACGACTCAACATTCTAGCCAAGAAAGACTGGAGGGATTGTTCAAAGCGAGCTCTGTGGGGGTGATACCGCAGCCTGCTGCTAGCGCTACCGGCGGGGAAACTGCCAGTACCAGCGAGGTCAGTTACTTTGACGAAATTCTGCATTAGTTTACGGTTAGACTCTCCCCTCGCACAATAAGAAAGGGGAATCGGGATTCTTCTGTATTAGTAAGTGACTAGGAGTATTTCTACTCCCCTGTAGATGGGACTGGCTAGTCCATCCCAGGGTGTCCCCAGAATTGAATTCGCTAGTACCAATTTACAGAACTGGTTGAGAGAGAGAATGCGAGAGTAAAATGTCTTGCCCAAAGAACTCGACCTAGTGATCCCGGCTAGGGCTCAAACCTGGACCCCTCTATCCAGAGTCCTTAGCGCGAACCATAATGCCTCCCACATTAGAAAACGTAACGTTATGCCACTTTTTCTTTGACCTTTGTTGTTAATTATTTTGACTTTTGTTGTTATTTAGGCAGCGTCGCTGTCCCCTCAAGATCGCTTGGAAAGAGTATGGACGTTACTGTGTATGCCTGATGCTCAGAGACTGGACATGGCTATAAAATACAGTGCTGAACCTTACAGCAATAGTCTTCTGGAGGTAACATGGCGCTTGGTTTGTCTATCTCGTGCGAGCTAAGTTGTTATTGCTTTAAATAATTGCAAAATCACACTCAAATGATATATATTATGGTATGAGCGGGAGAACATTACTGGGTGAGTCCAACAGTGTAATGTATGCGTTATAGATCTTAGTTATTTTGGATCTATAAATAGCTTGCTTTTAACTGATTAAAGTTTCTTCAAGGCGTCATAGCTTCTAATTGAGTAGTATTTAAGATCAGTAGAGAGCTTGTTAATTTATTTGTTGATGATATTTATATATTGCTTTAATGCCAATCAACTAGGAAGCGTACAAACTGTTTTTTCTTTTTATTGCAGGCTCTAACGTTCTGGGAGATTGCTACAGAGGTAATTCTAGAGCGCGAGAGTTTAATGACCAAACTAGAAGACTTTGAAAGAACTGCTTCAGATCCTAACAGATTCTTCGCAAAAGGTAAACTCAATTCGAACGTACAAAACTTCTTTCGCAGTTTACGTTATTTCGATAAATGCCACTGAACGTAAAATCTCGTTTCAGTGATTTCCGATACAGCTTAAGCTCAATTGAAATCATTCTTTCTGACAGGTCATTTTTTTTTTTTTTTTGAGGTTGGAAGAGAAGAATGCAACAAGCTGTCATGCTTATCCGTTTGTTAGAAACGGCCCTGATAAACCGAAGTTAAAAAATGATCAAAAAGAAAACTGCACCCGTTTCCTCAACAAACCAATCTACTGAACAGTTGGTGAAGCTAATTTGTCATTTGTTAATCCTAGATAACACTGGTTCATCCGCTGCGCGAATCAGAGAATCCAAGACGAGGAATTGGTTTAATAAGGTAATACAAGATCGATGCCTTCCATCGATCAATGATATTAATGTTGATGTGCAGCTTTATATTTTTAGCCGTAAGGGAGGGCTTAACTGCACCATTTTATTTCAAGTCGTTTTCGATTAGATACGTGTCTTATGTGGCAACTGCTATTATTTTAATGTGAAATGTTTTCATCTGTTGCAGCGCCTATCGCAGATTGAGAGTCAGGTAAGGAGAGCAGCAACTGATGTTCATCGTCAGTTTGGAGATACTGTCACATTCCAGGTATGTCCGTATTGAATTTACATGGTAAAATCTACTGACGTGTAAATCCTTTTTCATTCAACAACGTAGTAGTATAGAAAGAATGACTTGGCCAGATAAGACCTGTAGACACACGGTTTGGGAACATTGGGGGCAACAGGGACCTTTTCAACTTGAACATCGTCCCCAAGACCTTGAAAACGAAGTTCTTTCACCAGTCGTCTGCGGCTGCTTGTGTTGTTCTTAAGTCTTTTCGCCTTATTTTACGTTTAAATCCCGCCTAAACAATCAATATTTGAACTTGAATATTTGCACATTTTTCTCAGTACCAATCAAGTCACTCTTCTTTACTTCGGTTGCGTCGTTCGTCACGCAACGCTTCTCCACTAAAAGATGTATAGCATCTATATGGGGTTTAGCCTCACTGCCTATGTTCATCTGAAGTTAGGGCCTCGACAGACTAGAGAACTAGAGAACCCCTGATGATGGCTTAGCTCACAGACTGGGCAGAACTTGTTATCGGCAACTGTTTGTTATCGACAACTTGTAGTTTTCCTTTAAAACAGGAAAACATTTAGCTGTCGATAGCCAGTTTATTACACACTGCCCTTACCGATAACTATTCGTTATTGACAACTAACTAGTCGTCGACAACGACCTGTCTAGTCTGTCTTGGCCCTTAGCAGTGTTATTTTCATCTGATAGGGGCGTCCGTACCTGGAGAAAATTAGTATGGATCGAACTGAGATGTTTTACTGGCTACAGCAAGAACGACGGCAACAAGTCATGGACAGAGAGTTTGTTAAAATGAGAGAAGTCACCCTTAAGACGCCAGATCTGCCCCCAATACAAGCACATACAATATTGTAAATAAAAGATATTTATTTAGTGTTATAGAGCGTTTATAATAAAATATCACGCAAGAGAAATTAATGTGTTGGGTGTTATTGCTATCTTAAATTTCTCCGGTTTCTGTGTGCCTTTCCAGACAAATTTAGAATGTTCAGAATTGTAAAGGAATTAACACACGGAATTCACCAAAATTTCAAACTTGTAGTCAGTGAGCGGTCTCAGTCTTGCTAAAAATCAGGGCTGCTAAAAATTTAACCGTCGCGTCATTTGTGGTTTATCGTTACCTTCTTGGTGTTTTCCTACAACTACAGTTTTGATGTCTTATTTTGAAGAATATACTGTCAAAGTTTTTGCCCGCCGAACTATTGGCAAAGAAACCTGGGTGTAAGAAGGCCTTCTTTCAACTTTTATCGTCACTTCCAAAACTTACGTCAATCCTCTGGCACCCAGATTAATGCTGCCAAGAAAGCTAAACACAACTGCAATGTACACGGATTAATGAAAGCAACTCGCGATAACTAATGATAAATCTGTTGCATACATGTATTTGGTGTGTGTAGTATACTAACTGTGTGGCATTACAGTATTAATAACGCTACGTGAAAACATACCGAGTCCTATGGAAGAAAAATGTAGTTAAATGGTATTATGAAGGTACTTGGGATTTTTCGGTGAGTTGATATATTGCCCATAAAGTTAAAAAAATCGAACTTAATATATTGCCCATAAAGTAAAAGCTGGAACTTGGTAAAGGCAGGTTTACACGCTGCGATTTGTCGGCCCGATTTGGCCAGATTTGATAAGAAAATGAGTGCGCAATTGAAAATCGGCCCGATTTCTAAAAAATCTGTTGCAGTGTCACAGTTTTTAGAAATTGGGCCGATTTCCATCCTTTCAATTTAAATAAGCAAAGAAAAGCTTGCCAACGAATCGCAGCGTGTAGATTTGCTCGGATCAAATCGGGCCGACAAATCGTAACGTGTAAACCGGCCTTCATAAAATAATTACATTTTACAGTGAAACGTATCCTACCGTTTTACCAAACGATTTGCGTCAATTTTCTAACAATTACCTGTTACTCAAAAAACGGTACCAACAACCGCGCGTTTTTTATCGGCATGCGACTAGTTGACTTCTTCGCTTCTTACACTAGCCTGGTTTTGATTGGTCAAGAAGTAGGAAAACTAAGGTAAAGATGATACACATCAAACAACTGGCTATCAAGTGAAAGGGGCACGAGTCGTTTCACTGTAAGATTGGATTAAATGAGGTGACTAAGATGTCCCTTATCTTCCACCTAAAACCAAAACCGCCTTTCAGTTATCCACTTCGGATGACGTGAGACATTTGCGACCGTCATAGGAGAGGATGAATCCCTTTTTGCTGTTCGCAGAATCTGAACGGAAAACCACCACGGCCACATTGCCTTTGACATCTTTCATGACGGGGGACGTGATGGAACCACAATACCGCTGACCCACTTGATTGTCCAACAGGTCGTACACAGCAATGTAGTCATACCTGAAGAAATTGACAAGCAACAAGTGAAGAACACTATATATGTCCCCTACGAATATTTAGTTCTCAGGGTAACCCTGATGTAACATCAGTGCCACAGAAAATTCTTGTTCGTTACCGCAAACGTAAAAGTAGAGGGACCGTTGTTTGACATCCCAACCCGTCCCAAATGGCGGCTAGGATAGACACTAACATAACTGGGTTATAGAAAACTTTCTGGATCGTAATAAACACGTTTTTTATGTCGATTATTTCCAATTTCATCGATTTGTTGATACAGTAGCCTGAGTCTCAAACGGTCTAGGTCGCTCGGTCGCAGGTCGATCGCGGGAAGGGAGAGAGTGTCTGAGAATCAGGCTACTGATACAGCGGTCAAGAACATAAACGCTCGCCCAAACAGCAACAAAGTTTGTAAACAGAAAAAAATATACGAGGGAATCTTCTTAATAAACCGCTAACACACTTGCTAGTTAACGATGTACATGAAATGCGATGTACGTGAAATATGATTGATGTACTCTCTTCAGCCAAAATGAAAAACTACGTCTAACTTAGGGGGTCCCCTGTTTTCTGAGTCAAATGAGTCTATGAGTCATGAGTCAATGAGTCAAGCTGATTTTTACACAAAGAATATTCATGGTTTACCTTTATACAAGTAAGCTTACAAGCACTTCACATTGCTTACGGTTAGTTCTACTCTGGTTCGCTTACGGTTAGTTGCACTCCCGTTTGCTTGCGGTAAGTTGCACTCCCGTTTGCTTGCGGTTAGTTCCACTCCGGTTTGCTTGCGGTTAGTTCCACTCTGGTTTGCTTGCGGTTAGCTTTAATTTGTTAGTAAGGGTAGCACTATTTTCAAATTTATAACTCTAATTTAAGATTTGACTCATTGACTCATTTAACTCATAAAAACTTTACTCTCCTAACTTAGACTTGGTTTACATATTGGGTCCATTATATATATCTAAGTTACATACACGCAGTTTCGATCCTCCTCCAGGTACACTCGGTGAAAGGTAAAACTAATTGCACGGTATTCACTTGATAAGGCGATCACCCATCTGCATGTTGTGTTTGACGGATACCCTGCTGGGTAACCTGGTGACATCAGCTGGCCCTTGGGAGACACTAACACACCTCCACAGCTTCCTACAAAAACAAAAACAGCGGGAAAATGTAAGCAGGGTCCTCTGGTTAGCTGTAGGTTCACGTTGGTCAACAGTAGACCGCTAGATATGGTGTAAAATATCGATACTGATTGTTTGAAAAAGTACCTGGGTTTTGTAAATACTCCACCATGGTGCTTTAATCACACCATCTAGATAAAGCTAGTGCAGGTTTTTGTTTCAAAAATTTATCCATGGGTCCGTTTTCGCGTTCTTAAAAGAACGAAATCTTGCATTCTTGAACATTACCAATCCTAGGGGGGAGCATTCTGTATTTTTGGATTGGAAGATGGGGCGGCTTTAACTTCTACTTGGCGCGATTTTTCTCCGTTTAAGAATTACATGCGAAAAATTAATACCCTATTCGTCTCCTTTTAATGTTTGTGTGTGTTTGTTAAAAACTGAAGTACCTTTCCACAACGAAATGCTAGGCGATGACCCCCTGAATAATGGTGCAAAGTAAACCTTCTGAATTATAGCCACTACGAGGGAGAAACTCACGAGCATCTCCTCCCACCCTAAAAACCCGCCTATCCCCCCACCCACCCACCCCCAGCTGCCGCTAGCTGATGTTGTGTACATGTCACTTAGTTAGAAAAAGAAATTTCTGTGATCTACGCACCTCCTTTATTTTTAGACGATGCAGGTGATGGTGAAGAAATATTCCATCGTGAATTTGCGTCTGTGCCGTTACCTGTTTTATTTCTTACGATGTTGTTCTTCTTAGTAAAAAGTGGAGCTTTAGTTGTTGCCAAGACTTTCCTCTGTCTTGTGTGGACTGACATTTCTTTTCCCGTAACTGGTGCTTTTCCAGTCATAACAGAGGCAAGTTTGTCAGTCATTGGTCTTGATTCTGATTTTCTCGCAGCAGTTGTAGGTTCTCGTGATTTTATTTCTTTTTCTGGATTAGCGGTTGTATGGTCACCTGTCTTATCATTTTTTGCTTCTTCTCCAATTTCCACTGGCTTTGTTGGATGAACTTGGTTGCTCGTTGTTGCCGTTTTCAGTGTATTAGTCTCTGTCAGGTCGTCTTTCTGTTCAGATGTTCCTCTAATCAACGTTGTCCTCTTGGATGTTACCTTAGTTGATCCCAGAAAGCACTTCTCCTTCTCATTTGCTCGTGGGAACTGCTCACAGTTAAGGTGCCCAGGCCATCGCTCCGATGGGCTGAGTAGTGCACAGTCTTCTTGTACACTCTCACACAGCGACCTGCACGGAGGAGGGGCGGACTGGGGCAGGCTACATGGAGGAAGATACAGTCGGCACAGGAATGGAATGAGATGAGTGGAGCACTGGGACTGAAGCTTGGATAGAAAAGTGGATAATTCAGTCGCAGCCTGGTGGTACGTCTGGTGTTGAAGAGGATTCGGAACTTGGGTGAAGTTGTAACCGAGCCCTTTACAGGCTGTGAGGGTTAGTGGTTCACACTTCGGACTGGACGATGTCGTTGAGATTGCTAATTTTCTTGCACTGTAGGTAAATAATCTTTGTTTGGGAGGTAGAGTAGTGGTTTCTAATGGAAGTAAATAAATACAATTAAGAAAGCGTGAAATAATTATTGTTATAATTTCACACAAGTACAAATTAATCAAGACTGGTTTTGATGGAAGTATAGAATCGTACATAGAAAGCATGATAGAAAACTCTTGTTACTGTTTTAATTTCGCGCAAGTTAATCGAAACAGGTTATTATTTCGTAATCTAAAAAATGGCAATGAAATTTGAAGCTTTTTATTCGAAGTGACAACTTCTCCTTTCAATTACAGCAAACTCAAGAAGCAAACTAAAAAAGAATACAGCCAAAAATGAAAGGTTTTAAACTTCACTTGTTGCACTAGCATTCCTTTTAGTTTTAGATATCATCAATGTGGACAAACATATGCGAGTAGCTCTAGGGGGGGGGGAGATACAGTACACGACAAGTGGTACTCGGCCTCGTAAAGCGAGCGAAATTCACACCCGAATATCGTCATTTCGCACACCCGCTTCCTCCTTTCGCTTCCGTTACATTTTTACATTTATTAGAGAGCAGCGATGAAAAACTATTAATAGAACTTAAGAAGCTGGACGACAAGGCTTTACTTGTTGAAGTACAGTTATTAGAGGATCAAGTTTTGCAGAATCAAAAAGAATCAAAAACTAATTTTTCAGTATTAGAGTCCGGCGTTTTAATTTTTTTAATTTTAGTTTTTTAATTTTTCGATAAAGTTTTCTGTTGATATTTTCTCTCCTCCAGTTTTGACGTCAACTTATCTCCAACTTTACTAAACTGGGTTAGTGTTAATCGGATTTTGAACAAACCACCCTTGCCCTGGATAACGCGTTGAACGAACGACCTCGTAACTTATTTACACAAGCAACTCAGTAAAAAAAACTGGTGGTATACTTACTTTTCACCGTGCAATCAGACGATATTCCTACAGCATATTCTTGTGTCCCGTTAAAACGATTCACCACCGTGGAACCCGTAATACATCCTTCCAATCCTCTGCCTACGACGATGTTAGATGGGGATGAAAATGGTGCCCCTAAACGAGACACGTAGAATCGTTTTGGGGCGGCCCTGTCCACGCCATACGACACGACACCACGGAATAGGCTGAGAGTCAAGAGGTGCCTCTTTCCGTCGCAGAACCCCGACTTGTATGGCATGGCGAGATCCAATTGGCCCTTACCGATTGCAGTTTTGTATGACAGCCTAATGGGCCCTATTTCGAGGAGCGTAATTCGCAAGTACTGGTTGGTGTCCCTACTCGTGATCTCGACCAGTTGTCCTGTGCACTTCTCGGCGGTGAACCTCAGATAGATGTCGAAGCCTTTCACAGTTTTGTAAACTGGAAATCGCTTTGTTTTTTTGTTTCCAAAGTTTTCGAATATGCCTTGCATTCCTGTATAAAGCAAAAAAAAGGTTCCTTTATGGCATGTCACAATACGTTTTTGTCTTTGAAGTATTCTATCTTAACACAAAATCTTAGTGGCTGAGATTAAAACACTTTTAAGTTAAAAAACTTTCTTCTCTCCAATTTTCTATCAGCATGTATCAGGTTTTATTACACGACTAAGGTGGTCCGAGGGCCAATAACTAAATCAGCCAATCAGATTGCTTTATTCCCGGTCCCGCGAGGGCCGATATTTTCCAAGTATTGGACCGGGTTTTGTCCCGGATGATCCCGCGCTTATTTCCGCGCGATTTAGCGCAAGATTTTTGCAATATTTTTTCGCAAGATTTTTTCTGAGTTTTTATTGCTTTGAAAATGAAATGACCTTAAACACAGAAATAATTATAACTCATTTTAATAGCGCGCGTAAAAGTTTTGCCGCACATAGTTTTTCATGACATCTACCGGGTAGCAATTCTCACTACACAAAGTTTCCAGTCGTGTAATAAATCTCTTATTAACCAAGCTTGCTCGGGACCGTACTGGGCGAATATTGCCCCCTCGGTCTTTTTTGTACGGACCTCGCTGCGCTCGATCCGTACTGTCAAGACCTCGGGCCAATATTCGCCCAGTACGGCCCTCGCGCATGGTTAATAAGATATATATATGACATCACAAATTGATATTTTGTTAACCGTCGGTGGGTGCAAATCTACAAGGTTCATTTACAGTAATGCCTTCTGGGCTTGAAAGTGGAGGATTTCAAGAGTTAGGAGTTTTTGGCGGAAACTTTGCGTGCGCAGCGCGTTTGAGCTCTGTGAATCAGGCAAAGGATGTTCAACCGGAATTAGAAGTAACCCAGGTACCAGGCCCTCCAGGGAAGCAAGTAACATCACATACCACAATCGTTTTCGTCTTGTCCATTTGAGCAGTCTCGTGTACCATCACAGACTTTTCTCCTTGAAATACACTTCCAGTCACCGCACCAAAATTCTCCTAGAGGACATGTCTGCTGCTTCGCTGCAATAGCATAGAAATTAAAATAAGCAATTGCATTCATTTGGGCTACGAGACGTCCCTTCTTACACGCAAAAATCGAACGAGAAGCAAAATGCGAAAAGGAAACTGGCCACGCGGAACATTCGGGTGGGAAGCTTCGCCCCAACTTTCGCGTGGCCATTTTCCGCCTCGCATCCACTATATTTTGTCATTACTGTTGAAAAAGAGAGGTATCGACAGTTTAGAATGTTTGTTGTTTGTCAAACTTACTGCAATTCAGTTCGTCACTGCTGTCCTCGCAATCTTCGTGTCCGTCGCATTTGAATCTCACGGGAAGGCACTCGGCAGAAGTAGAACAGCGGAAAAATCCAGTTTCACAAGCTGAGGAGAACAAGATTTGTCAAAATACTCATTATGAAGCCTGGAAAACGTGTTCTAGTAAGACATATAGTTAAAAAGTTCAATTACTGTTGCATACAAATTTATTTCTTATTAAAGAAGGAGACGGTCTGATCATCTAATCAGCATCAGAGTAACATTCAGGGTTATTTTCAAATACTTGCCTTGGGAGATGTTGACAGTCAAAAAGATACATGTGAGCACAAGCCACAGGGCTGATGTTACAAGAGCAGACCCTACAACAAGAAAAAACATCAACTCAAATTAAATCCAACAAATGAGAATGCGCAGTATAAGGTTACTCTTCTATTCATTTGGCATAGAGACTAAACAGCAAGACTAACTGGTAAAAAAGCACGGTTCTTAGTTTGTTGAACGTTTTCTCATTGTTTCATAATGTTCGTTGGAAGCAACTTTGTCAAAAAGTAAATTTCCTTGTCTGCTATTTTATGCTGCTAAAACAACTCTTACAGGCAAAACATCATTTTTTTGGCCCATTACTTAACAAAAGAAAACAAAAACCCTGAACAGTTCTCCACTGTACACATTTTAATTTTCTCTCATCCATCTTTAGGCTGCGAATGAGACTAATCCATCTTTGGCTAAATCAAACTCGTATTTTTCATAGTTTAGTGGGATTATACAAAGACGCGTCTCAAACTACCGTCTAAAAAGATGCCCTCTGGCCTTTCGTACCTCAGGCAAAATATAATATCAAGTTTTGGGGTCTTTGTTGTCGTCGTGTTTTCTTTTCTTTTTTTTTTTTCTTTTTCTTTTTAAGGCCCCTTTTTCAAATTCTGTTTGACAGAAAAACATACAGAGTGAATTGCCCCTCCCCCTACTCCTCCCATACTAGTTAGTTTCGGTCATGCACGCTCCAAATAAAACAATTAATCCAATTGTAACTTATACTGCTAAAGTTACATATTATCTTTTTTACCACCTGGACGCAGACAGGGATCTTTGACGCAATTCCACAGCATGAGCTGTGCAAACATAATTTCCTGTTTGCTTTGCTGCATACGTGTTTTCAGAAATACGTATTATGCCATATAACCTTTTTAAATATCCTCTTTTGAAAACGACAGCTTTAAAGCACCTTGTTTACCACTTACAGCTGAGAGGATATCTCACCAAGTTGAAAACCCTTTTGTGCTATGAAGCTCTCACTTTCCAAACAAAACAAAATTTGAACTCAATAAGCTCGGATTTCACAGGCCCTACTAAAAGGTTACATTTTTTCCAATAATAGAAAGATAGAGTCATTTCACGTTCCTTTCTCAAAGACAAATTTTGAAAACCGCATCGGTAGCCCTCTTTTAAGCATCGGTTGCCCTCTTTTAAGCCCCCTTAGACAGTGCAAATGTTGTGACATGGTTTCCCTTGATCAATCCTGCGATAACGTAGATTAAAACACGTGTTTTTCCACTTCCTTTGCCAGTGATGTAATTCTGCCTCGACATGTTTCTTCATAGAGGTTTTTCAGTATCATAAACTAGCCAGACTTCTGGCAGATTTCCCATCTCATAACACTTTTTTCCAAGCTATCCGCTTTAGCAAACGTACAAAGGACATTTCAAATTAAAGCTACGGTTTCTAATCAGTGAACGCTCTATAAACAGATAATTGCTTTTGGTAATTAATCAAACAAATTCCCAATACGAACGCTGTTCGGTCAGGCTGCAAAAAGACTAGAAACTGCCTCATGTACCTACCCATATCACTGCTGCAGTGTTTCGTGCGATTTGTCACAACTATAATACCACGAAGACGGTCCTTGCAGATGTCGTCCGAACGTCAAAATGGCTTTCGTGAACTGTGTTGTCGACAGGTCAGGCGACAAAAGAAAATATAAGACTTAAAACATGATTAGCTCTCACTGAGCTGTCAATCTAGATATGTGTAACGCTCTACACGTCCTGTTGATCGAAGCTCTTAGCTGATATTTTGACAACGTTGTTTTTTCATGCGCAGTTTTAGTAACCCACGTGTCAAATGTTAAGAGGCTTTTCATAGAAAGGAAGACAGAAACACAGCAATTGAATCTAAATTTATTTTATGGACACATCCGCTTAATTGTTTTTGGTCTCTGCAGGTCGAATGCCCACACTCCACTGTGTCATGTGGCTACTGCGGTTTACGTGATAAATTTGACAAATAAAGAAGTTCTAAATAAATAAACAAACAACAAACAAATAAAATAGATAAACGAGCAAGTAAAAAGTATGGGGGGGGGGGGGGGGGGGAATCCGTTTTCTCAGTTATTTTACTGTAACTAAACTCCCTAAACGGACGGTTGGAGCCGGTCCCGAAGGTGTCCGTTTTAGAGAGAGTTGACTGTATAACATTTTTTTTGTTGTTAAACACTGAAAAGGCTACAAGGGCACTTCCCGTCTTAGACGAAAGAAAACGCGCTTTAATACCAAAATTATTTCCAGTCTTTTTCTTCCAAATGTAACTCAGTCAATCAGCCAAAACTGGAATAACGTAAATTCTTAAAAGTAGGGTCTGGTGATGTTTTTGGCCGATCGGTCTTGCAAGGAAAGCAAATAATGATCGAGCCCATTTGTACTAAGGGTGGATCAGCGCTATTCACCGGACAAATCACTATCCAATGGATGATTTATCCGGTGGGTCTGATATACAGTGCCTGGTGTATGGTACATTCAGTTGGGGGAGGGCTTTCCACAAGTTGCTCGAGATTTCCCAAAAAGATGCCCGTAATTTCTCAAAAAGTTGCTCAAAAGTTACTCCAAAAATCCAAAAAAGTTGCTCCTGATAATAAAAGTTGCTCGAAAGTTGCTCCAAAAAAATCCAAAACGCTGCTTCTAATCAAGGGAATTTCTCTAAATATATGCTAATTTCCCTTTGAGGGTAAGATTTCTAAGCAGTTTTATGCAATTTTACAGCAAACGAAGTATCTAAATAACATACTAAGGGGAAAATTTGTTAAATAACATGACATGTTTGCTGACGAGTTTTGTAAAGTTTTAATGCAGAATGAGCCCAAAGTTGAAACGTCTCCAGTCTTCGGCAAACTTCGTAAATCTTCGGAAACGTTCGCATTACCTTTAAACAACACTCGGAACACTTTCGGAAATCTTCGGTTTGGAAATTGCTCAAAATGCAATAAGTTGCTCGGGAGGAAAAAAGTTGCTCGAATCATGAAAAGTTGCCAAAACTGAAGTTGCCGAGCAACTTGTGGATTGCCCACAATCAATGAATATACAATGACCCCCTTGGTCAATAGGCCTTTCTCGATTATTCTAGTAAAACTGCTACTAGAAATTCTCGCATAAAGCCAAAAAAATGCTAATATAATGCCTGATTTCTTTAAAAAATGCCACTTGAATTCCAAAGAATGCTCTGTTTTATTTCAAACAAAACGTACAAACTCTTACATTATATGCTCATACCAACAACAGGTGATACTTAATAATTGTTTGTTTGTAAAACTTGGGTCAGAAGGGTTATATTTTACGATCGATATGGTGCCACGCCCATTTTTGCCGATTAACGTCAAACTTGGCAGGATGATAGATGATAGAGTTCGACGAGGGCTATAAGATGCCGTTTAAAGTTTGGAAATCGATCGATCAATCTATCGATCGATCTCTTGCTTTACATGATGGAACTGGTCTATCTTACAAGTTCGTGGCCGACGCCATCTTTGCTTAGCAAGAGAAAGAGTTACCCGCTGACCACCCACACCTTTCATTACGTTGGTGTACACACACAAGTAACGCAACACAAGTACACAAGTTACACAACGCACAAACAGTCGAAACAGACAGAAAACAATCAAATTAAGTAAACAAAATTGTGAAACTTTAGGATTATTAATCCTTCCTAGTTCTGAGTGCTGAAATCTGGATCACAGTCATGAAAAATGACAGAAAATGCTAGCAATTCTCTTTCAAGAAAAAACGGGGAAAAATGCTCGTTTTCCCAAAAAATGCTAGCATAATCGAGAAAGGCCTATTGGTCAATAACCCATCTTTAATGACCAAAAATGCATCAAGATGTGCCGCAATTTCTTCACTGAAAAGCTATTACTTTAAGGTGATTTCATTGAAGTCATCATATTTTTTGAAACTTTCCCTAGTTGATCGCTGCGATGTAATGTTAAATGGATATAAACGTACTGTAGAAGGGATGGGAATAGACCACCATTTTGACGAGTCTGTCTGTTCTATTCAAATCCAATAACTCTCCACATCTCCTGTTCACGTGAAAACACGTGTAACGTCTATCATATTGGCGAGACTGCCTTGTAACCAGGCACCGGCGCATTTCGTCCGTGAATGGCGGAAGGGTTCGCCGAGCTTGATGGTTAGGCCCACAACTCCACGCGCACCGCGCTCCAATCAAGAAGGGACGCCTGGGGACGAGCGAGGCATTTGGCAAGAAACACAATTTTCCGTTTCAACTCCAACGACAACACATTTTGAAAAGAACGGTTTTATTAATAAAATAAGTCATGTTCATAGCATTAACCATTTGTTCAGAAAACAATTGTTAACCCTGGATTCTAAGAACAAGCAAGACTCCACACAAACACTTTTAATCGTGAACTAAAACTACAAGGAGCAAACTCTTTGATCCGTGTGTTTGCACTTCAGGGAGAAGTGAAAGTTTGTACTCGAAATATTTTCATCTTTGTGCTTTTGGTTTCTGTGTTTGTACAGTCTCTTGAGCTTGCGTGACTAGTGAAACTCGGAATATATTTTGTTACAAAATTTTTTACCAAAAAATGAATCACAAGTACAAAACACAACGTGCTATCTGACAATATTACAATTAAACAATTTTTAAAAGTATTACAGTACACTCCATCTCGAGGCATTACGCTCCTTTTATGCGGCCCTCTCTATTAGAGGAAGTAGACTGTATAACATTTCAGTATAAATAACGTTCTCTAAAGAAACTGTGCTTTGACTATCAAAATTAACTACGTATTTGGCTGGTTCTATGTTTCCTCTGCTGGGTAATTGGCTCAAAGCACTCGTGCAACACCTCTAACCAATCACAGCAAACATCCTGTCTGTTCAACCAATCAGCACTTGTCGTATTTTCCCGCGCTTAGCGCGGGTTGAATGCTTTTCTCCCTTGAGTTGTGACTGGTTCACTGCGCTTTGAAGGCTGTTATGATTGGTTAGAAATGATTAATTTGAAAGCCACCACAAACTTGCTCTTACAGAACTTTTAAACAAAATAAAAACCTACAATTAAATTAAATGTTGGGTTGCATTGTGAGCACCGGGCACTGATAACCGGACAGAGAGAGAATACACACATCAATATAACGGTTTACAACATGAATTAATTTAACATAGTGAAGCAACAACGCTTCATGCAATTTCGTAAAAAAATATGTTTGGACAAGGTCGTCTTCCTTTTCCAAACAAAACAGAATTTTGGTATAAGTTAGCTAAATACAAATTTAAAATTGTTTTAGAAACAGGCTCGCAACAATTTTAGAAAGTCTGAAAATTTAAGATCGTGCGAGTCTCAACTAAAAGCTGAGCCGAAGTAATGAAATTTTGGGTAACGACAAAGAAACGCCTACAAGCCCATATTACCATTTGAGGAAAGCAAAAATGCTGCTTGGATTGGAGTCTGCATGAAAGGCCTTCTTTGGTCGATTTCACGATTTAGAGTTTTTTTTTACATACAAACTTAGATTTTATGGTCGGGCTAGTGGACTTAATCCTTCACTTGCCCGACAGGCAAGGGAACCATCATAAGCATCGTGCTTATGAGATTTTTGGGGGGGGGGGGGGGGGGGGGCAAGTAAAATGACTTTCGGGCCAGTACATCCTGGCTACAGCTTGCCTGAAGAGCAAGCTAAAAAATTCACTTTCTTTGCACCCTGCATTGTATTGATAAAGTTCTGGAAATAAGTGTTCCTTGTTCGAATTCTTGTTACTCGCTTATCTTGCGTGGCCATTTTACTAATATTATTATGATTTTGATTCTGACAGGGGAAGCAACTCATTTGTAATTCCAGTAACACACGTGCTAAGCGTGACTTTTACACCCCATCACTATCCGAGTCACTGTAAAAGTCCTGTAGCGTGACCCTGTTAAACTTGTACTTCCTCCTGTCACAGCAGTTCATGTACGACCACCAGCCCCGTGACCTCCCCACTGTCAAATCCTTCCGGTTGCCATGGAAACCATTCATTTGGCTGCGCTTGTCTCGGTGGTAAGCGCGCAGGCGCAGTGTGATGCTGATGAGAAGCAAGAACACAATAGGCACGGCTAAAACTGACAAAATGATAAGAGCGGGAATGACTCCAGCGGTTATGTTGTCATCACCGCCCAAGGCATCGTCTTGTGGTCCACTTATAGAGCTGTTTTTACCAGTATGTGTAGCTGTTGGATTTGAGATGAAGCGGGATTGGTCGGTAACATTAACCCACATAACTGAGCTTTGAGTTAAAGGTTTCAAGCTTCCCGTGTCGTTAATTTGACCTAGACGAGTGGAGGCTTGGTAAACCGAAGAGTTCGTGTGAGGCTTGCTTGTGTCTGGAACAGCCTTGTTTTCATTTTTTTCTTCACTGCCTTGAGTGGCAAACGCTTGGACAGTTGGTGTGTTTTCTTGCTGTTGAGGCTTGTCATGAATCGAGTGGCTGTCTTGATTCATGGCAAACGCTTGGACAGTTGGTGTGTTTTCTTGCTGTTGAGGCTTGTCATGAATCGAGTGGCTGTCTTGATTCATGGCAAACGCTTGGACAGTTGGTGTGTTTTCTTGCTGTTGAGGCTTGTCATGAATCGAGTGGCTGTCTTGATTCATGGCAAACGCTTGGACAGTTGGTGTGTTTTCTTGCTGTTGAGGCTTGTCATGAATCGAGTGGCTGTCTTGATTCATGGCAAACGCTTGGACAGTTGGTGTGTTTTCTTGCTGTTGAGGCTTGTCATGAATCGAGTGGCTGTCTTGATTCATGGCAAACGCTTGGACAGTTGGTGTGTTTTCTTGCTGTTGAGGCTTGTCATGAATCGAGTGGCTGTCTTGATTCATGGCAAACGCTTGGACAGTTGGTGTGTTTTCTTGCTGTTGAGGCTTGTCATGAATCGAGTGGCTGTCTTGATTGATCACCTGGTCGCTCGTTATAACGGGCACAGCGTTCATTGGTGTAGTTACAGCATCTGTAATGAAAAAATATTTCAATAAAACAAATTATCTAACAATAGCATTTGAAACGTGAAGGGTAAAATTCAGGGATCGTCCCCATTTGGGCTTTTGAAATTTCATGACTTTTCATGACCTAAATTGACCATTTTTCTTGGACATTTTCAAAAATTATCTTGATTTTGGATATGTTGTTACCCTCTTTTTCACAAAAAACCTGCCTTATTTATTTTGTACAAACAATACTATTTTCCATGACTTTCCAGGCTTGGAAAATAAAATCTAAAATTCAATGACTTTCCAGGTTTTCCATGACCCGAACGAACCCTGATAGATGCACTTATAGATGAGTCAGGATCCCATTTTTAATTCGTTTACATAAAAATTCTAACTATTTCGACGTTTGAGAACTGTAAATTCGGCAAATCACTGATAGGGTTAAGAGTATAATGAAACATGAACAGTCAAAAGTTTAACATTGCGTATCCATGTTGGATTTCCAAAGAAACGTTTTAAATCTTAAAATGAACCTACTGATTTGCGGGTTTGACGAGAGTTTCCACACTCTGTTCGGACTAATCTCCACCACATAAACATCACTTCCATCAGCAGAAGAAACCACGTCATGAGGTTGAGTCAGAGCCTGTACACAACAAAACAAGTAAGATATCCAGTTTTATTTAATCCTCATAAAAGTACGACTGACTTCAGAAGCTGCAGCTACGAGCAATCAAAAACGGACAAGGAAAAGTAAAATTTTATGTCACTTACACCACAAATGGCGAACAAAGAAATACAAATATATAATGAAGATGAAGTATTCAACATGACACGAGCTAGGGACAAAGAAAAATTCTGAGTCCCGGACGGGAATCGAACCCATGGCCTCCCAGATACCGGTTGGGCGCTCTAACCAACTGAGCTACGAGAGACTCGTTGTGAGCTGGGCCATTACTCCCTGTCCCTAGCTCGTGTCATGTTGAATACTTCATCTTCATTATTTATTACCGAGCTTAAAAAAAAAAAAAAAAAATTACCACCTTTATTATTTACTACAAATATATATATTGCTAATAGATCGTCGGTAGAAAACAACAACAACATTAAAAACAAGTGCAATGGGCGTGGAACGATATTTCTCAAACTCGATAACCCATCAACAAAAGAAATCATAGTGTAGCGGAATTTTGGATATCGGATCATAATTATCATAAATTTTAACCATTTTATTTCTCCATTTACAACCTAGTTTTAGATTCAAGTTCGTCAAAAATACTATGCTGCTTGTTGTATTTCAACTTTCTACTCGTTGTTTGGAAATGTGAGGAAAAACGGTCTCTCGTGTACCTCTTTATCCGAGGGCCATGTTTGTAAGACAGTTTTATCGGCAATCCTGATAGTGAACCCCTGGATGGGTACATACAAGTATCGGTCCATATTTGGTCCATTCACAACGTACAAGACACCTCCCTCTGTGAAGAGAGTATAAAATCTTTTTTAAAGGAACTATGTGAGCACGGCCAAGTAAAGTTTATTTTATTAAGTTTTGCCAAATACTCGCTATGAAACTTGATGTTTGCAAAAAAAAAAAATACTTCTATGGATCTAGATTACAAAACCATAGCTTCATTACAGCCAAATGTCTCTCCCAGGCGCTTTAATTTCAAGTTACAAGAAAACAAGATTAACGCTGAAAACTGTTCATCCCAACAGTATTTTAAAAACCCATGTCACAGTCCGTTTCAATCTTCTTCACTTTTGGCCATCCGTACCTTCTTTTGTATTTGCTGTGTTATAGTGTTTTTGGCGGTTATTTTTATATTTCACCGAGTTTGATGGCCATTTGCCATGCTAAAATCCGTGACACAGTTCCTTCAAAACAAACCCTTGCAGCAATTGAATTCTATACAACTATGATAAACAACCTACGTTTAGTCTGGCTGTAAGTCACAGCATAAACAACTCCTCCAAACTCTGGTAACTTTATTTCATCTACAAAGGCCCCAGTAATGGAGTTAAACGATTGTACACGGCCATTCTCTCTGTCAGCAACATAGAGGGTGTGATTCGTTTGGTCCAAAGCAAGGCTGTGTGGAATAAAGAACGTGCCAGGCGCAGGGGTACCTAGAAAAACATCGACACTGGTTAACGAAGTTTTTATTCATAACCAGTAAAATCACAACTAAATACAACTCTTCAACATCACAGGTCACTTTGCTTTGGAGACCAGTTGGTGCTGCATCACTGATACAAGACAAAGTATTAAGACAGAGCAAGACGAGATTACCAATCTTGAAAAAAATTACCTTGACCAGACCATTGTCCCCATGAACTCAACAGTTTTCCAGCGGCAGAAAACTTCAATATGCGAGAATTACAATAGCTGTTGTAAAAAAAGAAAAAAAGATTCCATTTGAACATTTAAACATCTATGAAGGTGGGAGGTGTGGTGGCCTAATGGTTAGTGCACTGGACTCTGGCGGTTTGGGTTCAAGGGTGTGTATTGTTGTCTTGTACTCTCACAGGGCTCCTGTCCATCCAGGTGTATAACGGGTTCTGGTGAATTATTTGGGCAACCTGACACAATGTGGAGTATCCTGTGATGGACAAGCGTCCCTTACAAGGGGTAGTAAGGCTTAACTTCTTTATATGCACTAAATTGATATATTCATTTTGTGCAGTTATAGTGTATGTGATGTAGAAAATTTTTATGACCCGACATATTTCCCTTGTATCAAGGTGCTACACAGAACAACGCAACAACGATTTTTTGGGCAACATTGTTGCGTGAAAAATCGAACAACGTATCACATGAGAACGGGCACAATTTTTCACGCAACTGTTGACTCGGCAACACGTTGCAAGTTCTTGACTTGGTTTCAAAACTCGCAACGTGTTGCCAACATCCTTGCGCAAAACAATCGTTGTTGCAAGTTGTCCCGTGTAACACGACCTTCAAAGAAACACGAAACAAAAGCGATTTCAGTTCTAACGTACCCATCTGCAACATAAAACTCTCCGTTCCTGTCCACGGCTACAGATGTGGGTTTACAGAATCGGGTACTGCCAGAGCCTGGTACAAGCTTGTCTCCTAATACTAACAGTCGCTGGGTGCTACTTCCTAGCGGTGAGAACTTGAACACCTGTAATGGAAAGAACATACCTTAAATACTGGCAAGCTGGTTTTAGATTGGCTTTAAATGCCATGTATCATTAGCAAAAATGTGCTTAGAACAACGGTGTAACAGTAGAAAACAAGTGCTATGTACAGTATTATATATGCGGTTAGAGGTGTGATGTTTCATCAACATATTTGTTTTAAACAAATAGTTTCGCGCGGACAGAATCCGATTGCGTGTTCAGGCTAGGTTTCTTCTTTCTAATAAACAACATTTCGTAAATCAAGCAGTCCAGTTTTCCGTTGCATTTCTTTAGGACGGAAAAATTACTGGTAAGGTCGCCGATGCAAATTTCCCTTTCGTAAACGGTCGTTGCCATTTGAAACGGTCGATGCCATTTCTCAGAACGGTCGTTGCCATTTGAAACGGTCGATGCCATTTCTCAGAACGGTCGTTGCCATTTGAAACGGTCGATGCCATTTATACTTTGGACCAAATCGCATGAAAGGATCTTTCAAACTTCTTGAGAGTATCAGATGTTTGTTTAGAAATGTCAAGCGATTCCAAAAATTATTTTGGTTTTCTAGTTGACGAAATATCCGAGTTTCGGTATACCACAAGATCGCTATGTTCTCGGCACTTGTAAAAAATTTGGCTCAGCCCGGAAGTGAGAAAAATTGAAACAGAAAACCTCACGCAAACGAATGAATGGATGAATATCTCCATTTACTTTAGTAATCTAATGAGAATATTCTATGCCTGTTTAGAAATGCCAAGCGATTCTTAAAATTATTTTGGTTTCGAAGTGGACGAATTCTTCGAGCTTGTGCATACTATTTAACCGCTACGTTCTCGACATTTGGCATGCCAGTATGCACAAGCTCGAAGAATTCGCCCTGAATTCGTCCACTTCGAAAGCAAAATAATTTTAAGAATCGCTTGGCATTTCTAAACAGGCATAGAATATTCTCATTAGGTTACTAAAGTAAATGGAGATATTCATCCATTCATTCGTTTGCGTGAGGTTTTCTGCAGTTTTCTGTTTCAATATTTCTTACTTCCGGGCTGAGCCAAATTTTTTACAAGTGTCGAGAACATAGCGATCTTATGGTATACTGAAGCTCGGATATTTCGTCAACTAGAAAACCAAAATAATTTTTGGAATCGCTTGACATTTCTAAACAAACATCTGATACTCTCAAGAAGTTTGAAAGATCCTTTCATGCGATTTGGTCCAAAGAATAAATGGCATCGACCGTTTCAAATGGCAACGACCGTTCTGAGAAATGGCATCGACCGTTTCAAATGGCAACGACCGTTTACGAAAGGGAAATTTGCGTCGCCGATGGTCGTGAACGTTCTTTAAATGCTTGCCCGATTGAGTACTATGTACAGTACAAAATGTACTTGTATAAACAAGGTTTGAAGGTAGTTGAATTCTCGCTAATGGTTCTTTTACATGGCTCTTTTTTAGTATGGACATCTCAATTTTGAAGTGATAGTATAAGCAAGAATTCGAGCAGAACACCTGCCTAGAGTCTTAGTGAGAACGTTTGCAAGCCAACAGTGTAAAGTCGTATAGTGATAAAGTTTGGAGCAAGATATGTACAGCACACAGAGGTAGAACCGCATCACAAACCTGGTGGCTGCCAACATCAGTCAGCCAAAGATTGTCTTCATGATCAATTGTCAGTCCATGAGGTAAATAAAACCTGCAGCAGCCAGAAACAAAAATTCATAAACGAATCACAAACAGGTAAAAACCAAATTTAAGATGGTTTCCGCCAAACATTCAAGCAATACAGGCAAAAATAAAGTTACCAAAGAGATCTCATAGCATGGTAACAGTTTGAGCACAGCTAACAAAAACCTACCAAAACTAGCTCTCAAGCTGACACCGCCAGAGAAAAATGGATTTGAAATTGTCTATATTTCGGTTAAAAGGGACGTTTTGTGCCAGCTTAAAGATTTAACACAGGGTCAGTGAGATGTTTCAAATAGTATATATATACACATTGCTCGAGCTTTCAACCGAATCTAACTTAAATACTCGCTGGATGAGCTCCCCCTTTTTTCATGTTAAATTCCATCACTTACATGTCCTTGCCCCAGAATCCTTTGACTTTTCCAGTGACAGAATCCATGATCCACACAGTGTGTTCTTTGATGGTACCAACAGTGTCAGCATCACGAAAAACATCAGAAGAATCAAATGTGCTGAAATTAAAATGGGAAATAAAAAAAAAAAAAAAAAAAAAAAAAAAAAATACTTAACCTTCAATGGTAAATTGCTATGTCTACCACAGAGTTGCAAGTTTGAAGCCTCTGTCCTAAAATAAAACAACAAACTTTTTATAAAGTTTACACTGTTATGTCACATTCCGGTTATAATGTACTGTACACTGGAATGTTTCCATTATATAACAGTTATAGTTAAATAAATTGACTGAATTTGGCGTTAATTACCATGAAATTTCGTGTGCAATTGAGAAGACCAATTTTTTAGCAGAAAAAAAAAAACAAAGTTTGTTTTA
Organism: Oculina patagonica; assembly: GCF_052425735.1. Lineage (NCBI taxonomy): Eukaryota > Metazoa > Cnidaria > Anthozoa > Scleractinia > Oculinidae > Oculina > Oculina patagonica. Next base: position 12,911,509 of record NC_135758.1, read on the forward strand.
TGCTGGTTATATGCTTCCTTCTTGGTACAAGCCACTCAACTCATATAAGCACCTGTAAGCCCATGACTTGTACCCAGTCATCTGTTATGAGAAAAAATGCAGGCCCGAGGAATGATGAGAAGGTTTTTCACCAACCTTCACATCTTGCAATTTCTCATCAGAGACGACTGGGATGAGTCAGGGGCTTATAACAGGGATTTTATGGCTGTGACATACTTAGCATCCCAGGTTCTGCTGCCACGTTGGAATACAACAACTTGTCCCTTGGAATCCAGTGAAACTCCTGTAACTTGTCCCAGTTTGGCTGTTTCCTTTTCTGTTAAGCTTGGCCAATTAGATACCACACGGAGCTCCGGCATGTGCTCCTCGGCATCTGTAGATGGCATTACTGGACTAAATGGTTCAGATGTTGCAGGTACAGCAGGAATGACAGGCTGGCTTTCTTTGGTGGGAGGAACAAGTTCCTTGGAAACTCCCTGAGAAACAATTTCAGTAGGAGCAGGGTTCTTGTCAGCTGGGATTTGTTTATCTTGGTCGGATGAGGAACTGGATCTAGGCGATTCCTCTTCACCATACTCCAAATCAGAAATATTGACTTCTTGAATCAGTCGGCATTTCATGACCAACAGTCGTCTGGCTGCGTTGTTCTTCAGGGGTACCCACAGAGCTTTGCGTGGTATGTACAGTTGCGGCACTAGTTGTGGGGACAACAGCTTGATCTGTTGTTAGTGTAGGTTTTGAGTCTGGTGAATGTACCAAGGGTGTGTCGGAGTCACTTGGAAAATTGATAAAAATTTCTGGATGATTCTGCTCTCCACAATCTCCACCAGAATATTCCAGGAGGTTTGCATTACTGTAGTACATGATGTAAAAATTGCACATTTCATCATGGCCTGATGACCTGAAATTTTGCAAAAAAAAGTACAGTAAGTACATAGTACATTGTACAACTTAGTATAAATTTTTTCCAGTCAGCATCAACCATTTTAGTTCAAAGAAAAATATACTTATACTTATATTACATTCTCCTTCCTGAGTGCCATACATGTTAGTTTCAAGAATCTGGTTTTGACATTTATAAATACAGTTGAACCCCGTTATTTCGAACTGTCAGGGGAAACAAAAAAATAGTTCGAAATAGTGGGAGTTCGAAATAGCCGATAGTAAATGACTGAAGGGCAAATCCAAGGGAAACGGGTTTTAGTTTGAATTAACGGGGAATTCGAAATAACCGAGTTTGAATTAGCAAGGTTCAACTGTAAACCACTTCAGGCAGTTGGCTGAGAAGTGAAGCTTCGAGGGCAACTGTGAATTTTTTTGGGCAATCTTTCAGCCAAGGACATAAATTATCCTCCGATATACTAGTAAGCAAGAAAGGGGTTTATTTAATATTATATCTTCTGATTAATTTCTTCAATGCACTTTTCAAAGCACTTTGCCTAGCTGTGGTTGAAACAAATTAATGCAAGTTGATTCAGGTTTAAGTAACTAATTAATCAGTGGGTCTAATAGAGGATATCCCTTGATGCTTGGAAAATAATGTATTTTATGTCTGTACCAAGGTCAGGTTGATTTACATAAGGTCACTGCAGCTGGCTTACCCCATGTGAACAGTTTTGTGTATGTTATGTCCCCTTGAATCATAGGTGCAACGAGCAACCTGTAATGGATAATGTAAAATACAATGAACATGCAAATAAAAAACAATTTTGTTTGGAAAAAAAGTAATGTAAAATGAGAAACCACCCATGGGTTCAGTTTAAAACAGTTAAGCGTTGAATCTCACCAAGGTGTCGCCTTTCTTTATCTCGTATGTTTTTTCCATTGGATAAAAGGCCTGAAAATCATAGCAAAATAAGTCAGAAAACAGAAGCTGAAGGAACAAAACAACATTAAATATCTTTTCTGTGGCAGTTTTTTTTTTAATTACAACCCTGGAAACATTGTTTGTTTGTCTGTGAATGTTGAGAATGGTAAAAAAAAATGTCATGACCCACTATGAAGTGCAGGAAGAGTTCATCAAATGAAAAAAAACAAACAAAACAAAACAAAAACAAACACAAATCATGTCTTTTACCTGTGGAGCCTGAGGGTCTCCCTTGCCAAGCATAGTCCAAATACCATTACGGATCCTGTATCCTGTTATTACTTTAGCTGAAACAGATTAGATCCAAAAAATATAAAGGACACTGACAGCTAGTAGTCGCAAATAATATGACACAGGTTTACAGTACTCTTCTCCTTTACATTTGCAGTTGTTTGAGTTCAAATAGTTATTAACAGAGCTTCAGCTACTTTTTAACAAAAATTAATTGTTGTGTTGATGAATCCACCTAATTCTGAGACTGGTTACTGCAGCTGTCTTCTCAATTATGAGGGGTCATTTTCACCATTGAAATCCTGTTTCAAATTCTGTTATGAATAACAGACCCTGCATATTTTTTAACTTTTACATGTATCAAATTTTTTTCTCAAGACATTTCAGCTCAAATAATTTGAAACAATGGAATAGAATTTAGCAAACTAGAACTGTAATTCAACCAACAGAATGGAATTTAAAACATCCTATTAAACACTATGGTTGGAACAGAAACTGAACAACAAAATAGAAGTCATATTGATGCTGTTCCAATTTCGCTTCAGGAGACTAATGTCTTAAATGTTCCATGCTAGTCAGAAGAAACATTTTACTTGTCCAGACGTTGTTATAATCCTGGGGATGGCCATCAACCTCTAGTCCTAAGCTAGTACCCTACCAATACTTACCAAGTTTATGAGCATGAGTGCGGTATGCAAAGGCGAACATTGGCTCTGCTTTGTTATATTTACAAGCCATGTCAACATGTATACCTAGAAAAGAAAACAAAATTTAAAAAAATCTCCTTAGTGCTTTTTGCCAAACACTGTACATTTGTTGTAACTTTAGTCCCGAGAATGCTTAAATATGTTTAGTTGTTGTTTCAGTATTTATAACTGCTTTGCGAAATTGGGGTGGGGTGCCTGTGACATCCACGAACTTACACTATTGGCGGCCAGCTCCTTGATGGAGATTGCTCTGATCCAATGGCTTGGAAATCCTGGCAACCGAGTGATGAGACCCCACACGGAAAGAAAACGTTTTTGAAGGGGTCAAGCCATTATACTGGCTGGAACCAATGAATTGCAACTGAAAAGTTCTTGACAATGTTAAGGTACATGCAGTAGACCTGACTTTAACAAGTCCACTATAGCTGGAATAATGCCGAAATTCTACGATCGTGTACTGTCCATTGACCTAGTTCAACATGGTGTAAGTTCGTCATGCAAAGCAATGATGTGAAATTGAGACTTCGGCTAATGGGCACAGCAGATTATAGACGAACTGAGTAATTATAGGGGAATCTTCGTGCTGCACAAAAAATTCTTGAAGTGTTGTGTAAATGTTACAGTGTATGTCACATTGAGAAACGAAATTAACCACAATACAGCAAATAAATGGAGACAAAATACCAAGAGACCATGCAAAGGACACAAGTTAAGTTTTTTGTTTTGTTTTGTTTTGTAAGGACTGATGATGATGATGTTAGTGGACAAATGTGAAGGTGGTGTGTCATGCTTACCACTTTTATACAACAGAGATCTATGTACATTTCTCTGGCTAAGGTTGGTGCAAAACAAAGTAAATTAATTTTACCTGCTGTTTCTGGAGGAATGGAGCCACTGTATGCCCAGAGGAGATATATTCCCCCTCCATATGGAAGGCTAAAACAAAAAAACATGAACAAGTTATCCAGGGAAAAAAACTCAACAAACCAAACAAATGAACAAACAAACAAACACGGTGGCAATTCATCCCAGAAAGGCTTCAGTTTCTATTTAACAATTATTATCCCGCGAAATCGCACAGAAAATCACCTAATTCTTAGCCGACGAGGCTGTAGGCCGAGTGGGCTAAAATCAGACAATATTCTGCAAGATTGAGCAGGATAATTGTTTTATTGATGGGGTCCGGTAAAAATTAAATTTACCCAAAAGTGACTAAGATGGGGTCTATAATTGGCCATAGAATAAGACTATAATGGGGTAGGGGTTCTGAGAGGCCAGCGGCACATCCCCCCCCCGGTTCCACCATAAAAATAATAACCAGTATGGTCCAAAGCCAATGTGTTTTTTAATTACTGTATATGTCTTTCCCAAGATTCAGGACCTCTACACTGTAGCAGTGTATATGTTGTGGTTTAATTTTGTTTTTGGTTTAAAATTTTTCAAACCAGTTTGGTTTTTATTTTTCATTGACTCCTATTCAATATCATAATCTGAAACAAAGGGAAATAAAAATCAAACTGGTTTGAAAAATTTTAAACCAAAGATAAAATTAAACCACAACATATATATGCAGTATGAGTTCCCCTAGCTACTACACTCTAGCAGTATATGTATGTACATGTACCAATTATTAATTAAATTTTACTGTACCTGTGTTGGCTGGTGTGAAGAATGAATCCTGAATAGTCTTTAGCTCCCGCTAGTGGAAAATGCAAACTCAAATGAAATAATTATACAGTCATAAAGTCTACAGTAATTTGAACGTATAAATTAATGGATTTAAGTTCGTGTTCAGCCAGTGAAAATAGCCATCAGCTGGCCCTTAGTGTCATCCCTGAATACATTAGTGACCTTACCTTTGAAAGTATCCACAACGGCATAGTGCACTTGTAACACAAGGTAATTAATTCCTGAGTCTCCTCCAACGGCAAATCCAACATCTGTCATAATTATATTAATAATACATTGTTCCATTACAACTCCACCGCGCTTTAAATGTGTACTTCAAATTTTGAGGTTATTAAGCATTCATATATTCAAGCTATTGTTTAAACTCATTGCCTATTCATTCCGATGTATTTGCCGACAAGCCGGCAAGCTTCCGAAGATCGCGAAGAGCGCAACATCTTTGATGTAGGTGAGAAGTATTTCTTTTGTTCACAGACTGAAAAATATCTCCTGGGAATCTGCTCGACTGATTTTATTTTCTATCACTTTCAATGCGTGGAAATGTAATTCATTTACTTAAAAACTGCAGAAGTTTTAGAGCGAGTGGACGCGCGCAAAGATAAACAAAGCAAGCTCGCGTACTAAAGTATATTTTCTTTTTACCGAATGAAAATATTTTTGATGCAAACAAAGCAAGGAATTGTGTAAAAAGGAACACCACATACAAATTAAACAGGAACCTTTAATCACTGTACACTTGCCTTTGTTGTTTGGAATATTTTATTCGATCGGCCGTGGTTTTTGCGTGACTATAGTGACATTTAGACGAGTGACATTATTATGCAACACAGCACATTTGTGACCCTCCATATGAAAAGGGGGCTTATCGTAACAGCGTTTCAAGAGCGTTTTTGTTTGAAACGCGTTTGAAACCCGTTTCAAATGCATTTGAAATTCGTTTCAAACTGTTTGAAACGCGTTTCAAACAGTTGGCGTTTGAAACATGGTGAAACGCGTTTGTATGTGTTTGAAACGCCATGCTTAGATTATTATTACTGTTGAAGCATAATTTATTCAAAATGTGACAACGATTTCAGTTCAAATTATACAGTGTCTACAGTAGCTGAGGAAATCAGAGAATGATGATGTTGCAGCAGGAAAGCTTTTTGATTTGAGTAACATTTTCTCCTCATCAATAAATCAGCGTGATGCAGACTTGTGTTAATTGCAAGAGCTTGTCTGTGAATATTGCATTGTAAACAGTTGTACAGTGTATAAAATATACTTACATCGTATATTTAATCCACACATCGCTTTGTGTCTGAGGCGTGTTGAAAATATGCAACGCGTACGGTAAACAAACACATTCGAATTCGCTACACGAAAACTATATCACCACACATCCTGAAGCATGTTTCTTGCTTTTGGACCATCTTGTCGCTTGTTAATTCCCTTGTAACTTGAAAAACCAAACTGAACAAGACATTTAAACTGTCCGTTCGGTTAACCGATCGTTTTAACTTTCAAATCTTGACCGCCAAATAAAGTAAACAAAGTAACAGGTTTTATACAGATCGTGTGCATTGTCACGTCTCACACATCAGGTTGTTTTCTGAAGTCTTGAAATAAATCACATTTTATCGAGATAATTTCGGCAAATAAGCGATATATTTCACGAAACTATAGATTGTAAAACGAAAAACTAATGTATGAACAGTTTAGTTACATTTGAAACTGTTGCGTGTAAAGTCAAGAAGTTGAATAAATTCCACGATTTAATCACGTGCGAACTCGTGAAACCTGATGCTTCAAACCACAAGCGGGGCGCTTTGTACGTTCAACAGCGATCATTTGAAGTTTCCGAGGTTTCATGAATGGAGAATGGCAACCCCGGGGGCTCTACTCAAAAAAGTTTATACAGGGAGGCTCCGCCCCAAGTTCTAACCCCTTACCCTTTTATATACCATTTTTCACAGAAATTGTACCCCTTTCGTATACCTTTAACTGAAAAAAGGTACCCCTTTCATATACCTGAGAGACATGGCGTGGACTTGAAATAGGACGTTTTCTTGTCATTTTTATGTAGCGCTTAATAAATTAAAATAATACAACCGTAAATTGCATCTGTTCGAAATATTTTAATTAAAGGCCCTTTTAAATAGCCAAATGACAGATTTCCATACCCTTCCGTATACTTAACCTCGTGAAATCCCTACCCTTTTATATACCTGAAGCCTGAAAAAGGTACCCCTTTCGGGCGGAGCCTCCCCGTATAGGCCATTATAGGGAGTACCCCCCGGGATGGCAACGCACACAGGAGAAAAGAAAACTGCAAATTTATGTTCCCTGTAAACACACTGCAATATAAATATTAGAAATTGTATCGATTGATCGATGAAAAATTCACTTTGGGATGCCAGATGACACGTTTTCGGTGAGTCGCATTCTGTCAAATGAAAATACAGTCGCCACTGAGTACGCGAGCCGCAATTGATTTAATTTTATACTCCTGTTAGTGAGAAATAATATCAACCCGCTGGCTTTAACAGTTCAACAGTTTAACAGTTCGAAAATTAAGACAGCTTATCAAAACTTCTGCACTATGTTTGAGTTGACTGCACATGCAGCCCAACTGCAGTAATTCAACAGTAAAATGGCTGCCAAATGGCTGCCGCGGAAAATTATTTTGTGCAGTTAAATTGGTGCTAGTCTACAGTTTTCGCTAAATTCTGCAGAATGTCTGCCATTTGAAAGCAAACGGGGCCGTAGAAAGGCTTCCAGTCCAGTCAAAAACAACCTTTCCGCTGAGCTTCCAACATGACCTACCACGGGTAGACGTCATATTTTGTTTCGATTTGTTACCGGGATGTTCTGTGAAACCGTTCCAAAAATTACTATTGGGAAACTATCATAAACAATGCTGTCTACCTCCTACGTTCAGTAATAATTACGCTCAAATAATTTGGCGTTTCAAACCCTATTAAATGTGTTTTCTGCGTTTGAAACGCTCTAAATTCAAAAGGTGTTTGAAACGCATTTGAAATCTGTTTGAAACTGTTTGAAACCCGTTTCAAATGCGTTTCAAACGCTGCGTTTAAACGCGTTTGAGAGAAATTACGTTAAGCCCCCTTTTCATATGGAGGGTCACATTTATTTAAGCGACTCAGTTGAATCGAGACTGAACAAATGCGTTTCGTTTCAATTACTAAATAATTGTTTAACGTAAATCAAAAGTTTGGCGTGACACACAATATTGTTAAGCGAAGATTATATTTAGTAAGCTTAACAATTGTCGGCGAAAAATATTAAAACTTGGCGCGCGTGCAGGACGGTTTCACATTACAAGGCTAGGAAAGTTAAACGCTTAAAGAGTTTCCTGTGTTCACAAAACTATAAATCAATGTTTAACGCGCATTTTTGTGCGGAAAAATAAAAAATCAAATCAAATCCATTGTTTGTTTTTTATTCTGCGGGATACATACTTCATAGACGGCACGGGATAGACGAAAATGCTAAACTTTAAAAAACAAAGTGATCACTCAGCTTAGATAGACTATAGAGAACTGTCCTTGATTAAAATCTCTTTTATGTGCACTAAAAACGCTTCGAATAAAATACCAACAACAGAAGGAAGCGCTTAACTCTATAAAAAGCGATTTTGGAGCTATCTGGGCATAAACAATTATCAACATGTGTCAGAATTTGGATACTCATAATTAACTTTGTAAATCGAGCCCGCCGCTACGCGCTCGGCGAAAACAAAACTAAAATCGCCTACAACGATCAAAATAGCTCGTTCAAGATCTCTTTTTAAAGCTCTCAACAAGCTCTTTATTTTTTAATAAATATAAAAGCGAAAAATACATCGCGAAAGACTTCAATCTGCAAAATGTCTGTAGTGGTTATCGGAAGTTCAATCACAACTCAACAACAAAAGGATACGTTCACAACTTCATTCGCTCAAGGAAGGTTAATTGCGCTATTGTTACACTCTTTTGAAGTCACTTGGGCGGCTTCTTCCAAAATATCTCACCTTTTTAGAAACGAATAAAACCGAAGTTGTGCGACACAGTTTCGGCAGCTACCGAAACTTATACCCAAAGGAATAAATGGAGCCTTCAGACTACAATTTCCAGCGGTATTGCCCATTTCAGAAAGACACATTTAAAGCGCGGTGAAGTTGTAATGCATCCAGTTAGACAACAATACCCTTCTTAACCATGTGATTCTATCACATTTACCGGTCGTGTATAATTTATGTAAATTTATCTATAGCACTGATTGTCAACAAAACAGGGAAAAACTATTTGTAACATCCCACTAAGAGAGACAAAGTACGTGTACAAGTCTCTTGTACACATACAGTGATACAGATCTTGAGCTCTATGTACAGGGTAATAAGAACTTTTTGAAATAATTATGTGACCCTCCATGGGAAAACAGGGAAAAAGGTAAACACACGCGCACAGCATGTTTGCATGTTTAAACAAAATTTGCAAGTCTTAACACGGAAGCTCCGTGTAAGTCAAACAAGGTCACCGTGTTTTATTGACACGGTCATCATGACACATTCACCGTATCAATGTGTGCAAAATCACATGCATTACAACGATGACTGTGTCAATGCGTGAAAAACTGGTTTCCTTATTTCTTATATGTTCCTCACCTTTGGGTAAAAATTTTGCAGGAGCATCTTTTGCCCAAGCATAGAGAATGCTTTGAGAGCCCTCACATTCTGTGTATGGTCCACTTTTACAATCCCTGATGAGGCGTTAAATGCATTTAATTATTATTCTAGGTAATTTATGTACACAATAGACCATTTTACAGTTGTCTTCTTAGTGACCTGGCCTTTGAATGGAAGTGAGGCTGGAGGTGACCTTGTTTTGATACAGACCTCACTGCTTTTGTTTTGTAAATCATGTTGTTTTGATGCTTATTAGTTTGCATTTACATGATAAAGCAGGGAGGTTTGTATCAATGCAAGGTCACCGTCAGCCTCACTACCATTCAAAGGCCAGGTCACTTGGCAGGCAACTGTAAAATGGACTATTGTACATGCTGCATTTCCTGATAATAAATTATTAATAAATTGAAACCTGTGGAAACCATTATAATTGTGCAGTTCCAGGAATTATCCATTCCCACCTCAAGAAAAGTCATTTGAAATTCCAAGGGAGACAGGGGCTACAACAGCTAAACTATTGAAACGAAAGAATGAAATATGCTAAACAGGAATTTTCACGAGAGAGGAAGGGTTGTATATATATTTATTAATTTATTTTCAAACCAAAAACTCTTCCAAGAAAGGTACAGTATGATTAAGGTAAAGGTAAATGTTCCACACCAGCACAGCTTATCCCAGTATCAATAGCATAAAGTACATGTATATAGAGGACTGCTGGTATACCTACTCCCCCTTGGATAGGATGCCAGTCTATTGCAAGTTACTCACTTAACGTTTTGTTAGGATGCACTGGTTGTCTTTTATCTGTGCCCTGCATATTTCTAATTGGCTAATTAATTTTAAACTGTTAGTCTTAAAATTATCAGTAAAATACTTTACAAAAGAGAAACAAAACCTTGTCAATGATTAATTTTTCAATCCTTGGAGAATTGAACTTTGGACTCAAAAGCAGTGTGTACCTTAGCTGGCCAGTATATACAGTTGTACATGAAGGAGCTTAAAAAGAAAGACAGATTCTCACAAAAGGAGAGCTACTGATTTTCCCATTAAAAGGTTGCAAGGAAAATGTATTAGTGGAGCGTGGCATTTACAAGATACAAAAAAAAGACATGGAATAATAGTTCTGGCTGACTGAGCAGATTTGGCAACTTAAATACGAATGAGTACACTAATGTGATTAAACAAAAGTAAGATTTCCAAATTACATGTACTCACCAGCTTGAGAGAAGAGCCCCTGGTAAACTACAACCATACAACAACATGTGATGTGCAGTCTCCTGTGAGGCACTTGGTTCAAATTGAACTGAAATACAAGCAACAGAACAGGTCACTTGGTTAAGTGATGCTCTGCCATCTGCCTGGTATTATATAATTCTGATTACTCTCCAGTTTTAATCCACTGTACTGTTTCAGATCTTTAACTTGAAATACGAACGTCCTCATGCCTGCAGACATTGTCCCGATTTCAGGCATACAAATCAAAATATATGGATCCCTATCCTGGATGTTGATCAAGACTTCCAGTTCCCCAGAAACATAATTTTACCAACACAAACATTCTAAGGTAAATTTTCCAAACTGCACTGTATGACCTGAGCATATTTTTGGAATAGAAGTAAATGCTTATTACAGAAAGTCTAAGCATTGTGTGTGTGTGTCTTTATTGCAAATGAGAAGCCTGGAGCCAAGCAACCCATACTGCCGGAGCTAATCCCAGTTTCTGTAGCATTAAGCAGCTAGGAATATTTCTATTCTCCCTAAATGGAATGCTATCTATCTAATGGGATGCTATTCCATCGCAGGGTAACCCCCCCCCCCCCCCCTCCAGCATTATGTCGCATTTATACACCTCAGGGGTGGAGAGAGGCACTATGAGAGTAAAGTGTCTTGCCCAAGAACACAACACAGTGACCTCGGCCAGGTCTCGGACCCGGACCGCTCGATCTGGAGTCTGGCGCACTAACCATTAGGCCACTGCGCCTCCCATTTAACAAATAACAAATTGCTCAATTTATTCTGTTCACTTTTCCCAAAAAACTTATTCCATGAGAAAAAATATGATTGTAATAAATATTTCAGAAAATTATCACTCATGACAATGTTTCTATTTTAAAAAAATTAACAAAACACAATTAAATCTTTTATTTTATATAATTTCTGTATCCTGGGTGTATAATAGCATGACAAAGCATGTTGACCTCTTATTTCCCTACCTAAGTATTGTTTCTGGGGTGGCAGCTGTACTGCTGTACAAAGATATGTATCCATCTACAAAATAAATTACCAAATATAAATTATATTATAAATTGGATTCTATTGCAGCATACATGTAATTTAAGTTCAAATGAGGAAATTGTTTTTTCGACTTTTTTTGCTTGTTTACAAGCAAAAAGAGGAAGAATAGCATTTACCTGGGCTAAAATCTGAACCGGAAGGGATTGCATTCTTGTTAACTCTCAAGGGACTGTTTTAATTTCTCAAGGGAATACTTTCCGCTGTGGGTGATCAAAGCGCGTGACTTGTAAAGTGTCACTCTATAGTTGTGCTTCAGCACTTCCGTTCTTGTAGAAAAAACGTGACTTGTCAAATTTACAAACATTATATAAGGATCAAAAACGTGAGTAGCCCAAATCTTACGTCACATAACCAATTAAGAATGTAAGGGGTTCAGCGCTCGAAGTCTATGTGCAAAATCATATGTATTCCTTAAGCTAGATTATAGTTAATTTTTAAAAATAGCAAAACCCGTGTTAGATACTACATTTATAGAAATTATATCCATCTGCTATATTATTGTTAGTTTTTAACATATGGGGATCTTCTTTAGAAAAGCTCAGTAGAGCTTGCTAAGATCTCCAGTCATTATCTATTAATATTTTTAGCAGATATATGACATTTCTGTAAATTAGAAATATAATGGACGAATAAAAGTATTACAGAAGGCAGCGAAGTTTAAAACGATTAAGAACGCAATTTTTACTAGTACAAGTCTTTAGGCGCTAATATCAATTTGACCTAAAATCACATAGCGAAAACAAAGACCGCTTGGACATGTCCAAGCTATTTAAAACTACCACTACGTCAGACCCATGTCACGCGATCTCTCGCTTGTAGCTATAAATAATCATTCACCTATTTTCAGTTTGAATGCTCTGCGCTCTGTTTGTGTGAAATATTTATTGTTGTGTTACTCAAGCGTTTGGCTCGGAGCGAGTACAAGTCGTACAATTTACCCGGAACGTGTTAAATATTGCAAAACAATGACTTATTTTCTGGATATCCCAATTTTTGTTTTGAGTTTACGGTATTTTGAGAATCGAAACGTTATCGAAACGTAAGTTGCAAGCTCAGCAAGAATGTGTCAAAGCACGGGATGCATGTCATCGCGTCAGGGGAATTACCAAAAGCTTGTCGGAAGACGCTTAACGGAGAAACACAATGGGATAGCCTTTATAGTCTACTCTTTATTTTGGCGTGATTTGGCTTTCTTTTAAATGAACTGGTTTGGGTTATTTTATTGAACATTCGGAACAAAATAAATATTTGCATGCGTAAGCAGGCATTTTTCCGGCTAGGCAGAAATTCATGTCACGTTCACTCCGTGACTAACGCAAACACGACTTGTGTGTTTCTCAAGTGACTGCTTTTCTAAAGATTTTACTGTGCGGCGCCGTGCCTTTAATTTAGCCAAAGCACTGAAAGAGGTCAGGAGGTCAAACATTACCCGCACGAACACACTAAAACGTTGCTAATAGTTAACCAAAGGGAACTCATTTCGTGACAATTGATTATTTCTGCTGAGTTGCACAATTTAGAATTGCAACATCATCTAGCTAGCAAAGCGCACTATTACTAAAAATAGATTTCGCCACATGATCCCCCCCCCTGCGTGAGTCGGACAACAATTTTAGTTTTGGCAAAGGCTTTGTATGGAGGGGACGCATTCTTGACAAGAAAAAAAGGGCGAGAAAGGCACAATTTGAGGCCGAGATTCTCGAAAGGCTCGAAAAATGATAGATTTCAAACATTTTTGCTTTAGTAAGTGAAAAACAGATTGAAGGTATCCAAAAAATGGCCCAAAATTGAATTTATTAGTCGAAGATCCGGTAATGACACCGTTGATTTCCACTGCAAAATTATTCAAGCTGCCGAGCGGCGGATAGCGAATTACTATCCAATTATATAATTGCGAAGGATTGCTTCATTTAGGCACCGGAAAGATCGTCGGTTGCAAGAAGTTCAGAATTCTTCCCGAATTTGACGGCACTGATCGCCGGCCATCCGATCTGTAGCCTGCGTAGCTGGCGGGATTCGAGTGCGAGTGCTCGCTTTGAGACGGGCCGGCGAACGGCAAATAGAGGGAACCGCGAAGAATTTGGAGCGAGCGGCGAGGGAATCGCAGTGTAAAAGTTTTGCATTTCTCATAAAAATAAATGTTTTCTTTCAGCAAATCCCGGCAGCAAATCGGGCCTTTATAATCCATTCAATAACTGAGAGTAAAACATTTTACACATTCATTGAATAATCGCTCTGTTTGACAAACCTTTTGTTTCAAACCACGGTTTGAGCTTTCTACGTTGCACAGGTAAGGCTTTCCGAAGTCCGAGCCAATCTGGCCATGGTTTTGTGAAACAATCGCTAAATATGCCTCCAAAGTGGCCGCCAACGCCTGCTACGCAGGCTAAGAGCGGTTTGTTTGTCCGAATTTTGACTCACACCGGGGGTCAAATCAGTCTGTGACGTCATTAGTGCGCTTCGCTAATTGCAACATCATTAAATGTGTTAAGTGATATTTATAAGTGCTTTTGTAGCCTGTTGTGAAATTACTTCCGGTGGAAGCAGTAAACGTTAAACGTTTCTTCCGTTCAGAAGTTAATGCATCGCCATTAGAAAAATAAACAGCAACTGTTTTGCTGGAAATGTAGTCGTTAGAAATGGGATGTGTAGCCGTAAGGTAAAGAATAACGAGGAGAAGCGGCTTTTGGTAATATCCAAACGAAAATTTACTTCTCAATGTGGGGTTAAGATTGCGTGACGAGACAAAAGGTAACTCTGTCGTGCGTAACCCAGGGTCCGAAATTGCGCCTTCCTGGTCGCCAATGCGACTAAATATTGAGAGCTGGCGACCAGAATTTCATAACTGGTCGCCCGCTGGCGACTAAGTTGCTTTGTAAGAGTTTCAGAGAATTTGATTAACAATAAAATTCGGAGCCGTTTTTTGACAATTTATTGACTCACTTTTTATCTTAGTGATGTCCTTGAGATAACACTGAAGTAAATTTCTCGCTACATAATGTATAAACTCCCCAACAGCTCAGCCAACAGCTGCGATCAACACGATTCGAACATTGCGAGCCGCCATGTTGTTTTCCTCAGCGGTTTTCCCCATGACACTATTGCGGGCGCGCCGAGCCATGTGTTTACTTTCGCAATGGACCTTCGCAATGAATATTCATTCAGGCGATGTCATGTCCGCGGACACGCTGAAATATTTCCGTCATTTACTTAAAACTGGTAATGCTACAGATGCTAAAATCTTTGTGGAAGATTTAGATATTTCCAATTAAATGCCGGCTACTAAGCTACGACGTTCCACAAACGCAACACGTTCTTGTTGTCACTGTATTGAATGAAAAACTACCTGTCGAAATATGTCAGAAAGTTGGTGGAAATGATGTTTTTTTAAATTAACGAGTGGAATGTTTGGGTAAGACTGTAAAGTATTTTCCGTTTAAATGTTAGAGAGTTAACGTTTAATAAAGACTTCTTAAGACTCTACTTATAGGCGGGTACAGCATTTCTTTGAGTGATTATCATCGTTGTTTTGTGGTATAATTAAGCTGTTTTTGAGCACATGAATGGCCAAAAATACACTAGAAGAACAAGTGTTTCGTATTTTAAGTGTAAAAGGAAAGTCAATCGAAAAAAATTGGCGACCAGAAGTTACCATCTGGCGACTAAAACTTTCGGTCCGGTCGCCAGCTGGCGCCGACGTAAAAAAGTTAATTTCGGACCCTGTAACCTAACCTGCGATCAGGCGTTATTTTTCTGCATTAAGCCGAGTAGAAATCTTTCTAACTCGAAAGGAAACAACTATTTCGATTAAACATGTTAAAGGCAAACGTCAAAGTTTACCTTTTTTAACCAAGCCAAAGTATATGAGTCGCAAAGCACCCAGCCGTCGCGACTGACAAGTACAGCATTTACTCCGCGAAAATAAAAAAATGCTTGAACTGAAAGACGTTTGAATTCTTCTATGATATGTTCGAACAACAATGCCCAGGATAAACCTTCTACTCATACTAACTTCATGCAAAAAAAAGTCGATATCTCGAAGAGATCTTTGATTTGTATTTGATGTGAAAGTGTATCGGATAATGGAGTTTACAAAATTTAATATACATTTTTCAGCTGTGTGCATGCTTCCAGCATGGAATTTTTCTATCGGCTAATTATTCAGAAACAGAACTTATTTTATAAGGGTTTTTTTTATCAAGAAGCTGATCATTGTTAGATCAATTTATGAAGAAGTTGAACATGAACAACAGGCAAGTGCACATGAAATTTTGTGTGAAAACCTCGGACTTAAGGACGTTCGCGCAAAAATTTTCTACTCGATAGATTTCTTTAATTTTTTTTGCTGCGGTCAGGTAATGAGTTACTTATGTCAGAAATGCAAAAAAAAGTGGGGGTCACCGACTTCGTTTCAGAGAAAAAGCGTGTGGGAAACTACCCTAATTTTGGAAAATTGGCGCACGCTAATTCAGCATGGTTTGCAGGGTTTATTGTTAAAAATATCGAAGATGAGTAAACGGAGGCTAACGATCTTAATCACATTTTGTAGACGTGCGTCTGTTGCGTTAATAATTCTTAGTTTAGCCATCTTTTTTGTTAAATTTAACCCTGATAAAACGAATTTTAAACTGTTGTACGGCAAAAAGAAAAGCTCAAAAAGTGGAATTCAAACCGTCAATGTGACAAAAAAATCAAACTTCCACTCGATAGATTTTTTTTATTTTCTCACAAAATGTAGATATCAATTAACAAAAGTAGTCCATTAAGAAAAAAGTAGGGGTCACCAACCATTTAAGAGAGTAAATAGCAAGCGAAGCGAGCGGAACGGCAACCCACCCTATATGTTCTTAGAAATTTTACTCAGCGTGCGCGCTCAAAGTATGGCGTGGCATGGCGTTGCGACATGAATTACGTGCGCAGTAGGGATGCACATAAACAATTAGCGTGAACGTCCTTAAAGTAACAATGCATGAATCTATTTGGTGAAGGAGCTTGGGGTAAGAAATATACACAGATGGGAAAGGATAGAAAGTAAGGTTTTTTCTCCATTTATCAAACATTTCCAGGAATTCGGGCTGGGATGTAAATGGAATATGACTTTTTGGTTCATTCCACTTCAGAAGGAATGGAACTTGTTTTCCCAGTAGGACATTACAAAATGGAAATTTGTCTTCCAGGTAGTGTTTAACATCTTTTGCCACAACTTCCAGGCCTTTCGGCTTTTACAGCTATGCCAAAAACGTTGAATGAAGTTCACAAATTTCCAACTAAAGTTTTGGGATTTTGTTTGTAAATGGTAAACAATGTATAAAGTGACTGCTTCTCTATTCTCCTTTCTCTTTTGCTCAGTATTTATTTGGTTGCTAAGCAGGTAGCTACACTGCAATGATATTTATCCTAGTGTTGAACACTTTATATAAAGCAAGGTTTTATAGCCACCAATAATGGCCCTGTACCAAAAAATTAGCCGAGAACTAAATAATCAAGTTAACTTTTTAAGCTTAGAATGGAATATTTAATTTTCACTGGGTCTCTCCGCCTTCATCTAAACACACACTCAAATTGAAAAGCATTTATCGGTAACAGAAATATGCATTTAGCAAGGGAGTGCAAGAGTAATTAGAAAAACATGTAAAACAGTTAAGTACTTCACAATTTGTCAAGGAAAATTAAAGATTTACCAGTTGTTCTTCGCGCAAAAATGTGGATATTGTTGACAAACACATCAATATTAAAATTTTTCTATAAGGCTAAGTCTAATAATCTTTAGCTTATATCACGTAACTTAAGTGTGACTTTTCAGTTTGCAGATTTCACGCACTTTGTAAAGCGATAGGAAAAGTTAAAAATGTGGTAGAAGAACTGGATAAGTTAATTTTTGCCGAGCAAAACGCTGGCTAAACGCATGAAGAAGGGAATTGCAAAGCTCAGCGAGGCGATCCTCAAGTACAACACCGATCATGCAACTCAATCAAATACATGACAAGTCGAGAAGTCAATTCACTAATAAAGCCTACCTTTACTGGACGAGTTCCTGGCATCTTTATCCTAATCGTATTTTCAGGAAGGACAGGTTCTTCATATTCTACAGCCCTCGAATTTATTTTAGCACAGATAACTTCGTTACACACCACAGAGCAGAGAATGGCCAACAACAAACTCTCACGGACGCTACCAAAGCAACCCATAACGAAAACACACTTTTAGCGATAAACGCTAGCTAAAAAGAACCGTTCAAGATGACAGATCTTTCGATTATCCAGTGTAGACGAAGTTATTTGAGGAACTACGATGAAATTTTAGGCGGACATTATAATTTCCTGAAGCGAAGCTCACTTTGGGTTAAATATGCGGATTCCAAATATGCTAATGTATGCAGAAGTGATTTCCCAGAATTCTCGGGCAGCGAAATTTTTTTTTCGCTGAATGGGATTTGAACACCTCATCACTTTGAGAAAAGGAAATTAAATTCCGAGGTTCATTCGATTTACAATGGAAAATAACGACGATTTAGAAGAGTACAACTACGACGAGAGTCTTCACTCATCTGGTCATGCACGGAAGGGAAAGACGAAGAAAGAGGCTGGACAAAACAAGAATCCCGTAACCAAAGAACATGGCCGCGGTCACGCAGAGAGAAACGTGGTGGAGAATATTCAAAATGCAGAACAGAAAAGGAAGGAAGCTCCTCCAAAGCAACAGAAAGAGAAATAATAAACACTTCCATAGGAATTTTAGTGGATGAACAGTTTGGGCTAAAAATGAAAGTATTGAATGGTGTGCAGCATGTACAGTAGCTGTTGCCACCCCCCGTATGGCGGCCGCACTCAAGAAGAGAAAAGGCTAAAAGAGAGGTGCACAAGGATTAAGAAATCATTGAATATTTGTGGACATTGCACATTTGTCGGGGCAAGAAAACAATGAAAGAATAGAGATTTGGATTTTCCAATTATTTTTTTGTTGTTTTCACTGCGGTTGGGTATTAAGGGGGGGGGGGGGGAGGTTGTTTTTTTCAAACAATATTTTGTCATGGCATTTTTGAACCTTGTATTTAAAGACAAATCATGTAAAAGGAGTTGGTTTAATATCTCGTTATAACCCTGGCCCTATGTATTGAGCACCACTTAATATTTTCATTTTTGGAACAAACTTGTAACCACATTGAGTTTATAGAACTATCGTTATAGAGGTTTTGTCAAAAAAAAAAAAAAAAATAACTGTGAATGGTTTTGACAAATAAATATTTTTGTTGGCTTTCATTGAGAAGCTAAACCACTCAGCGAACAGATCACTTGACTACAAAATGACCCTGTCTCCCCTCCCTCCTCACACACTTTAGACTATTTTCCACCCTTTATTTTCTCTTATATTTCTTTTATCCTTGAATACACAAAAAGATTGCAAAAGAACTTGATGCTAGTTCAAAAGCAGAAGCACAAGGGTTTTTTCTGTGCATGAAAAAATAGAGTGAACCAAGAAAAAATAATTTTCTCTTGAGTGAACTGACTACCCACAGAACATCCACTTGGTCTTGGACACAATTATTCTTCCAATAAAAACATTTTATTTTGAGGGTTGACAACTTCTAGCTAATCTACGTTCATCTTGGAGGTGGCTTCCTTATTATGTACATTGGCTGAATATCAGGGGAAATGGAATTGTTTATTTGAAAAGACAGTCCCTCACACTATTGAAGGCAGTGGAAACCAAGTGCAGTGAAATTGAAAAATGGGTGCATGCATATAATTTCCAGGGTCAACTTTTGAATGATATTATTAATGGCTCTTACGTAGCAAAACAGATTGACATTTTACCCATACTTAACCAATGAGTTTTGCTATTTTCTTGGGTATGTAGCCGGTGGTTTTGTTGGGGTTAATGTGCATGCAGGAAAGTGGTAAAGCTGCGATGAGTGGTGAAGCCGCAAAAATGAGTGGCAAAGCCAAGTGGGGCCAGATTGGGTACATGTATCAAACAGAATGTAGGTGCTTGTCCAAAAGGATGCATGTTTTCAAATTGTGTTGCAAACTTGCAGTTGCACTTACATTGTGTAATTATAAACAATTATTGGATGAGGTTTTTGTGATATCCAGAATGATCAAGGTCGAGGTAAGTGTGATCAGCCAAAGCCGAAGGCTGAGGCAGATAACACTTACAGAGACTTTGATTATTCCGAATATCACATAAACCGAATCTAATAATTGTTTAATTAAACATTGTTTTTCTGGAAAAGGAAGTAAAGACAAACAATTTCAACCTGTTTCAAAACTTGTGCTAATCCGGCTGGTCGTCCTACTAAATCCTGGAATAGTTCCTTCCCATTTTTTGTTTTCCGAGACTTAATTGTCAGCAATTTTTGAACTTTGGTCAAACTATTTCTCAGTTGAAGAAGTGAATCGACGAACTATGAATTTCCTTTGCCGCCAGTTGCCTGACACATTGCTCTTGGAAATCATGCATTGCGCGCGCAACCTACAGATTAGTGAAAAATCTGCTAGCAGATTATTCACTAATCTGTAGGTTGCGCAGGGTTGCGCGGATTCCCAGAATTAGCTGTAGGCTCTTAGCCAATGAGAAGACAGCTAGTGACTACAATGTATAATAATTTCAAAAATCAGGTTCAAATTTTCAGTGCAAGTTGATGCTAGTTTTTCACCATTTGGTACCCAATGTACGACAATGTACGAAGCAGCATTGACATCGTTTTTTTTTTCCAACTTGTGTGCACTGGCAAGTTTGTTTGACCAATAAATGGAAGGTTGGAATTATGTAAGGTCATATTTTGAGTCTACTTGCAACTGTTTGGAGAGGAATGTTTAAACAATAAACTTTAAATAAAAGTGAATTGCACAACAAAATGACACTGTTTCATAACAGGTTTTATTAAATAGTTTTATTGAACTTTTAAATATCAATTTCCCCATACTGACCTATTAATATTCAGTAGCCACACGTATAAAGTGATTGATAGTGTCTGCATTAAAATTAGGTAACTACTATCCTCAGCCCTTCACAACAGCATAAAATTGATAACAGAAAACATTGTCATCATGAATGACACAGTTGGGAAAAAATTAAAAAGAATACTTTTCAGGCATCTGAGTTCCTAAAAGCTCAAAACAATTATTATTATACTAATAATATAATTTTAAATTACTAGCAATGTTCAGTACATTGCATATTCAGAACTAAATCAGTCACTTCTTTTTTTTTTCGCTGCCAAAATTTACTGAGAAAATAGCTCCCCTTGGCTACCCTTTTACAACAGAAAATATTCTAGAGCCCAATAAATTAAAAGATGAAAAAGACAGCTTGTATGGACATGTACATGTTCAAATTTTAAAAATATGTCTCTGCTAGGCTGCAATCATGACATTTACTTATTATAATAGCGCAGTGGTTACAAAGTTAACTTAACACAATTTCAGGCCTATCACTCAGGGCTGGGGATTTTCCCTGCCTATTATGAACATGAGACCTGGCTAGTTTCACAGTAAAATAGGTAGAACCAAAACTTCTAGCTGCTAGCCGTTTTGGCCCTTGATTTCTCACCTACCAATTTTATATGCCTGGCAACATGAAATCGTAGTGACAGCCCTGCAATTTGTACTTGTAATAATTTGCTTTTAACCATAAATAGTCCTTATCAGGATTAAATTAAGATCAAAAGTTGTTTCCTAAATAAAAGTGTGCATGTCCTGGACATACATACATGTACTACAAGCAAATCAAGTAATATTAAAACATTATTTTGCAATGGATATAAGCAATGACATAATTTAAGACCTAAAGCAATTGAAATCTAAATACATGTATAAAACTATATTTATTTACTAATTTCTTTGCCTTTTACAAAGTTATGGATTTCCTTGAACTGAGAAACTCAAACAGTGATGAGCAGTGGGGCTTTTTTAGCTTGCATCTTTTAAGCTCGCCAACCACTGACAGACATTCAAATTTCACAGTTTGCTTAATTTACGTTTGGAAACCACAGCAACTTTAACAGGAATTTAATATCAGGAGATAACACATCCTTGCCATGACACTGCTCCACAGCATTGACATCTGTCGTCCACTGGCCGCGGTGGTATGAGATCTAAGTCCTCTTCATCAGATATTTCATCTAGTCTGTAAACAAAATCATAACAGAACATAAACTGCTGCACTATCACAGATTTTTTTTTTTAATTGAAGCTTCAATTGAGTGCTTATTTTGTTTTCCGAATTTCCAATTCAGTTGTCAAAAATTGAAATACCATTAATTTTGTCCCTGACAAACGGTAGACAAATTATTCAGTTAAAATTCATCCGATCTGAAGTTAGATTGTCATTAAATCTTCGGTGGCCTCTGTCCACCTTAATTAGAGTGAAGCATAATTGTCTCACACTGTTGAAGGTGGACAGTGGCCACCAAAAGTTTTGTGACAGTTTATCTTTGGATTGGATGAATTTTAACTTGAATAAAAGAAATACCAGTACTGATCAAACAAGAATCAAAAGCCCTAACAAACACCTCTTATAAGGATTCAGTAACTAACGCTTGCACTACAATGTACAGTCAACTCCCGCCTTCCAGAAACCTCACTATTACAGACACCTTGTTATTACCAACAGGAGTTGAAGTCCCTGCGAATAAGAATTACTGAAATAACTCTCGCTACTATGGACTTTATCTATTGCGGACATCAAATTGTGGTCCCAAAGCTGTCCATTACAGTGAAAGTTGAATGAAAAATGTCTGTTTTATATGCATATGCAGCATGGATTTTATTACATGTAAGTCTAAACATGAAAACATAAACAAGTACTTGTTTAGTTTTTTGTCACAATGATTTTCTGACAAAATTAAGTTACTAACCCTTACAACATACCCGTGTAAAAAACCAAGTGGGATCATGCTGGGATCTTGCCGGGGATACTGGCAGGACGGGACTGGGATCCTGCCGGGATTATGGCCGGCAGGATCCCGCCTCCCGGCAGGAATCCTACCAAGAATCCTGGCGGGATTCTTGCGGGAATCACACCTCATCAGTAGCAATACGCTTCATACACACATATAAAGAGTAACGCCATTTTCAGTCTGACATCTAGAACATTAAACATTAAAATTTTACCACTGAGACTAACCTGTAACCATCCTTTAATAATTGTTGTGTACAATCTGAAAGATTCTAAAACGAAACAAAACATACAGATCATCAATGATCATGCCATTCAATTAAAAGGATATTTTATAGACATTAGGCTACTGCTCAGAGAAGAGAAAATTACATTTAGCTCAACAAAGTTCCTTGATTCTTTCAATAGAGCAGTTTTCAACTACCAGAAAACCAAAACAAACTTCAGCGATCACTTGGTGTATATAAAATATTTAAAAAAATTCATCAGGACTCACCTTAGAATTTTGAGTTACAGATACATTTGGTGGCTTGGTGTAATGTGTGACAGTCAATTCCTCATCACTGCTAGGAAGAAAAATAAGTACATATTGGTATACTAGAATAACTAATTATAGGTGTAGAAAAATTATCATTCCTAAATAGTTTAAATTTATACTCTGTGATAGCACTGGAAAAGTTTTAGTTTTTACAATACAAATCAGAAAAGTGTAAAAACTGAAATTAATGGTTAAATGTTATTGTGCCACAGCTTAGAAGGCAACCAATCATATCAGTCATAGATGAATAAACAGCAAATTTTTACTACATTTACCAGTAGTTATAATCATCATCCCTCTGGCTTGATCTGTCATCTGATTGGTCACAACACAATCAATACATCAAGGTCGAACCAAAGTGTTCAGACATGCTTTTCAGATTAAGTTTTACAGTACCACCCGAAACTACGTACCCATTAGCATGTGGCAAAACCTCGTTCCCACCACGCAGCTATGCCGCAAATTGAAAGTGGAAGCTCAACCCAGTCTTGGAGGAACTTCACCGAACACCGCGGTAAGCAAGACGCAGTACACCGCAGTGAAGAAACAATCGTTACTACAGTCGAAGCTTTCTTAACGGACACTCTCGTAAGCGGACAGCTCTACTTACGGCCACCTTGTAAGAAACCCCGTTTTTACTCCCATACAAACTCTGTATTTTTACATTCTCGTAAGCGGACATTCCCGTAAGCGGCCGCGGACACTTTCCGAGATTACGATTTAGACTTTTTCTTTGTTTTTAAGCTCCCGTAAGCGGACACCGCAAAGAAAATCATATAAAAAACCTCTGTAGCTTGTATGAATCAATCAACTTCACATCGCCGTTCGTCACAATAATTTTACTGTAATTACAGTACCATATTTCAGGGTTTGTTTTGTCGTCATCCACGTCCGGATACATTTCGAAACACCACTAACATGCATATTACCATTATGTTAGCTGGGCAAGCTCCGGTAAGCGGCCATCTATCCCCTACACCTCTAGTGGCCGCTTACAAGAACCATTCTTGTAAGCGGCCAGCTCCAGTTGCGGACACTTTTTTCGCCTCCCGAGGGTGTCCGCTTATGAGAGCTTCGACTGTAATTGGGATTGTTAAGCCAGTTTCCAGTTTACACACAACATAGAACTTTGAGATTTATATAAGAAGAGAATAATAATTGCAAAGCTCTTTAGATGTCTACGTACAATGGCAGAAGTTGAATAGCAACTGACCTGTCAGATTCTGCGTGGAATAATGGTCTTTGGTCTGAATTGCTGCTGTGTTTTAAGGTGCCATTTTTTACATTGGAAACCCTGATATACATATAAAACAAATGACATTTAAACAGTGTTAACAATGATAATAAATTAAAGTTCTTTCTATTTTTAAAAAAGGAAGTTTATACATTGTGGTTTAAATTTATCTTTGGTTCAAAAATTTTCAGGCCAGTTTGATTGCTACTGGTTTTATTGTCTCAAATTCATTAACCTTACAGCCATATAACAATCAAACTGGTTTGAAAAAATAAACTTTAAACCAAGAATAAATTTTAACACCATAACGACATACATGTATGTGTACTTAGGTAACAACCTACCCATTTGTGTAGCCTTTAAGAAGAGTTCCATTGGAGCCATTTGCTTTACGTGATTTTTGGAGATGTTCTTCTAAAGGCAACAGCAAATTAGCAGTTGAGAATGAGGCGGTATAAACAGGCAATAACAGTTCACAATCAATATTCTTTAATTGTCTCTTAGGCCATCCCAATAAAATGTTTCATTTCCCATCGCCCCGTCTTTTGTGATGATGGGTCGGTCGGTCGGGCAAAAAAAAAAAAAAAAAAGAAAAAACACTTGGGTTCCAGAGAAGGCCGGGCTGCTAAGTAAGAAAGCCTGATTACAAAGTCAACTCGAAAACGTGGTCTTTTCGTTCGTTATTCCTTATCAAATGTCTAAACAGTCTTTAAATAACGTAGTATCGATGTTTATTAAAGACAAAGACATCATATACCAATCGTTGTTAATAAAACAAGATCGTGTGCTTGTAAATTGAAGTACTTGCTTCTTTAACTAGTAGCCTGCGTAGCTGGCGGTATTGTTGGGTTTTAAAGCGCCCACCAGCAAGCGGCGCAGCCGCGAGTAGCTTGGGGAGGAGAAGCTGAAATACCGCCTGCCCGGATGGGCTGCTTTTCTGAGAAGCCCATACGCTGGCGTACGGAGCATTCTGATTGGATGGGAATGCTAAGCACGTCAATCAAATGTCTCGGTAATCTCCCAAGGGAGCGCTCCAAAGGCCAGCAGTTCTTTGCCGCGTACAAAGCAAATCAAGCGAATCAAACATGGCACATAAGCGTTATCGTTGGCCTTATCGAGTTTGAATATTTTACGCGAAGATGAAGAAATTGTTTGAAGCAAGGGCATGAAGCGGCCGCAAACGATTGCCACGATTTGTTTCGTGGAAAAGATACGATGGCCATTTTGCTAATTACCGCATTGCAGTTTATTCAATTTGGTACAACTCCTGGTGCGACTCAGAGTAAAGTATAAACATAACGACATAACGCTTTGGTCGTATTGTATTGTTAAGAAAAACTATGACATACCTTTGCTCGATTAGATATTTAGAAAGCAGTATTCAACAAGATAAACTGTTAAATCTTTCGTTAATGTGACCAGTTGGAAGCGGTTCATTTCAGCTGGACTTGTTGCGTGACATTACCAGGTGACATTATTACTTTGTAAAGCTATTTTGTCAATCGAGCGCTCTTGTCGAAGCCTGGTTTGTTTCGAAAGATGAACTTTTTTTCCTCGCTAGATTTTTGCCGAATAAAGTGTCTGACTTGTAGAGTTTCGTCGACTGCTGTTATGAAACGGAGTTTACCGTGGACGTGACTGTCAAAATAGATCGTCTGGATAATTCTAAGCCACAGAACCTGTCAACAGTTTGTCAAAATGCAAATAAGGGGGCGGAAGCCAAAAAAGTAGCCCATCCGGGCAGGCGGTATTTCAATTCCTCCTCCCCACGCCACTCGCGGCTGTGCCGCTCGTTGTCGCGGCTTCGCCGCTTGCTAGTGAGCACTTATAAACCCAACAATACCGCCAGCTACGCAGGCTATTAACTAGTGAATCTGGAATTTTTTTTTTTTTTACTTTTCGAAAAAAATGGGTTGGTCGGGCGATGGGAAACGAAACATTTTATTGGGATGGCCTTAGATATGTGAAATCACTTTTCATTGGCAATAAAATTCTTATTCAATCAGGTGCAGATATAATTAAAATGAGAAAATATTCTGAGAAATTTGGATAAATTAGAAATACAGTGTATGTTTTAATGTGTAGATTGAAGGAAAGAAAAGATAATAATTTGTAGGAGTTTGACAGGCTTACAACTGGCAGTGTATACAATGCTTATAATATTTAAATTACTAATTCATATAAAAATAATAAGCCAAAAGTTATTCCTGAAAAAAATAAGCCAAGTAAAATTAAATTGATACACGTACAAATGAAGGGAGGCTTTAGAAGTTGAAGATTTACTTTTCTTTTTCTTTCTTTGTCGTTCTTAGGAAAGATACCAATATAGAGAATCAGTGTTAACAAATCATAAAATCATTGATCCGACGACAACTTGATCTTTCTGTGAGCTTCATTTTCTAAAATAACAAACATTTTCTGTGTCGAAATACTTACCGAGCCTTTTCTGTAGCGGTGAAGGCTTAATAAGTCGTGAAAGACGAACATCTTCCTTTGTTATGACCTAAAGATCAAAGACAAAAACAACGGACAAGGCTTAGAGAAAACAAAGTCTCCGGTCACAAGATTATTACACACCAAAACGCTAATTTGAAAGTGTCGTGAAACTCAACAATGGGCAAAGTACAAAGCGTCACGCGTAAGCTTATAAACACCCGTTTTTGTTTACCTTCGATTCGTTTTCGTCCTCTTCCAAAGACACGAAGCCTCCGTCGCTTTGGTTGGACATTTAAATAAAAATTTACCGTTGAATTCGTCTCATATCCGACCATTTAATAGGCGGCTTTCACCGGAAACTCCTCTCGATCTCTGCGGATCTCTGCGCCATTAAAGTTGTCATCACTCGAACGGCATCATGGGATTTCTTGCTGTTTATCACGAGTTTATCGCAGGCTCAAGTGGCGTTCCAAAATGGCGACTAGCAGAAGCCTTCCTGTCATCTTGAAAAAGTTCGATCAAAGCTTCGATCCTGGGGAGCTAAAGGCAGCTGAAGTCTCAAGGAAATGTCGTGTGTTAGCAACTCTGGGCACTGATTGTTCATTAAAGCTGTGGAACATTAGGAGTGATGCAAACTGCACCCTTACATGTGTGACACGGTAAGAGACTTGCTATTAATAATTTTTCAGCGTTTTTAAAACTCTTTACTTCCTAGATTCCTTGTTTTACCACACAAGCTTGGCAAGGCTGAGTGAGTGAGTGTCCTCCTGGAGTCAAAAATCAGGTCATGTAATTGGTTTTCAATTGTTATGCCTGTGGATGAAGGGTCCCTGTGGAATCAGTCCAATCCAAAACAGCCCATCCCCCCTCCCATCCATCCCCACTTTTTACTTTTTTGCCATTTTTCTTTCAAATTCCCCACTACAGTCAACTCTCTCCTTGCGGACACCTCGCCAGTGCTCGACACTAACTTTTTTGGATACTAGGCAATTGGCTAGTAGGTACAAATAATCACTAGCCCACAAGGACAAGTCACTAGCCCCACACCCCCCCCCCCCTTTAAAAAA
Organism: Oculina patagonica; assembly: GCF_052425735.1. NCBI lineage: Eukaryota > Metazoa > Cnidaria > Anthozoa > Scleractinia > Oculinidae > Oculina > Oculina patagonica. The sequence goes on from NC_135758.1 coordinate 12,939,138, forward strand.
AAAAATAAATAAAAACAGCCAAGTTTGAATCAGCTAATCTCTTAGCACTATATTTGTTTGAGTCCACACAAGTACATCTTTCCTTCACTGAGACGCAGCAACGATGCTTTCATCCAACTCGGTTGAGAATTTCTTGACCGTGGATCACACTTCTTTTTCTCTTCATGCTGTGTGTGGTCTTCTGGTGAACAATGTAAATCTGGCTCACGATTATCGGCCTATGAAGGCGGTTTTCTTGTAGCTAAATTAGTGTTACAAAAGCTTGAAATCATGCTCGCGCGGTCGCTCGCGCGAAAACCCCAAGATGGCCGACTTATTATGGCTCTCTCCCAGGTCCCTTTTAAGTGTCATGGAAGCGAGGACAGAGGGTCTTTTCCAAGATGGCGTCAGGTTTGCGAGTTGATCGTACGATATAAATCCGTATGCGATGTGGGTCGCAAGCGCTCTGGTTTAAATTACTCAAGCTATGAAAACTAGATCCTGATGAAGGTTTCTGGGAGAAAAACTTCCTAAGTTATAGAGTTGTAGTTGATTTATTTTCTCACGAATCTTACTAGTCTATGGGCTAGTAGGAGAGTACTTTTACTAGCCAAGCATGAAATTTTACTAGTCCTGGGCTAGTGTACTAGCGTTAGTGTCGAGCACTGCTCGCTATTAAGGACACCCTATTATTATGGACAGCAGTTGACATCCCGGCGAATAAGAATTACTGAAAATAACTCTCGCTTCTACAGACTTCCTATATAACGGACACCAAATTGTGGTCCCGAAGGTGCCCGTTATAGAGGGAGCTGACTATATGTCAACAGTTTACACGATCAAATGTCCCACTGGTTAGAGCTTCACAGAGCATTAAATTCTACATCCTACAAGGGTAATGTTTTACAAAGCAAAGACAAATCTTGTGTGTACTTTCCAGACGATTCCACATTCATGCCACGAAAAAATAAATCTAAAACTATTGAGTCAAAAAAAATCAAGAATATTACAGGTTGTAGAAAACTTCTATGTTAACTACTTGTCCCAGTCTCAGGTCTGTATGTTATTCCGTACTGGAGTTATTAGTCAAAATGTTTTACAAAAATTTAAAGAGCACAGTATGGAATCGCCATGTTGGAGCCCAACTGCTTGGGCTCCAACGTGGCGGCCGGAAATCAATGAAAACATCTGGCATTAAATTCTGCTACAAAAAGCGGTCAAATCACCCTCATGAACAAGTAAACATTCACAAAAACACTTCTCTGGAAACCTCAACTGTTCGTGAAACTCTCAGAACTGTGAAACGCAAAACGCTATCAAGCTAAAAACCTTTGAAAGGATATATAATTATTATGCACGTCTAATTGCCATTGAAGGATAAAAAACTCAGGGGTCTTGTGATTTGGGGTTTTTGAATTTTGATGACGTCATGTGAAAACCAAGAATTAATGAAATTCAGTCATTGATTGCAATTAATATAATCAATAAAATTCAATAATAATGTATTGATTACCATAATATTGATTAAGTTAAATAAATAAAAATGGAAAATCACTCACCAAGTCATCTTGATTTTCATTGATATTGATTTCTATTGATAATCAATAGCTGAGTGTGCAACAGTTAAAACCCGGCTTCAGAGGCATTTGCTAAATTTAATCATGTTTGCAAACACAACAACAGCTGTGACGATGTCTGTGATGATTTCTTTATCCTGCGAAGTCAAAGGGTATCACCACTGTCCTTTTGAAATGGACTAGCTTGGTCACAGGCTCCAAGTGGAGCTTGTTAGTTTACTCTATGCCAGTCACATACTGTAATAGAAATATTTTCTGTTTAATCCCTGCCTCGTGAATATGGAGGATGGGTGCCTGGGATACCCGGGAGGGCCTCCACTGAGGTCAGCCGGCCCTCCCCAGATAGAATAAAGCTGCCAAGGCTGGCAATCCCAACAAAACAGCCATGAGCCCCCACACACAGACACCCGTCACACTGATTAAATCAGTGGAAAAATGAATAACTAATAACAAGGAGCAGGGAAGGGAGGGAGGGAGGGGAAAAACTCGCAAAACATCCCTGAAAACCCTCCATGGAACGAAGACCTGACACCATGCTGTAATGTCCGAGAACGCAAAGCACTGAGCCTGACAAGAGCTAGAAACCGCTGACCACCAGGACAGCTGACTACCCACTCGTTGTGGTTAACTTGGTTAAATTGCTTATTAAACTTGGTTAAATTGCATTTAACCTCATTAAAAGTAGTTGTCAACACAGCAGAGATAATAAATGGTCATTGTTATTACTGTTATTTCCATTGTAGTTCACTATCTTAATTGGGTCTATTCTCTAAACCATCAGTGATGTGTTACAGAAAGAGATTTACATTTACAATAGAAATCAATAAAAATCAATGAAATCAATGAAAATTGAAAAAATCACTCAACATTGCAGCTTTGATTTTTATTGATTTTCAATATCAATCAATTGATTACAATTGATTTTATTGATTATCGATATTCTTGATTGGAGTCATTGTGAAACTTTCTTCCCAAGTCGTTAATGGTTTCTACGAAGGGTTTGTTACAATACATTATTGTAACCAAATTAAAGAATTCTATTATGATACACAAGTAGCAATGCACACTTTATTAACTAATCTTTTACTAAAAGACTGCAGAATACCCTTACAAAACATGATCAGCGAGTGATCTGTGAACATCCATGGAGAATAAATGAATTAATGACAAGGTCCTTTACATGTACATGTAGCTTGGGCTAAACCTGGAACAGGAAAATGCCAGAAATTATGGCAGTGCCTGAATTAAAACTCAGAACACTTAGAAACCTGGAATGTTATTTTACTAAACCAGGAATCAAACCTCCAAGTTAAGACCATTTTAGTTGCCATGGCAACTAAAATTTTGGAGCTGGCATCTAATTTGGAACCAAGGATTGAAAGCGTGAGCTTAATTTAGCAACTAAACTTTTTCACTGGTGACCAAACTTGAGCAGTCCATGGTCAAATGGCCAACAAGGAAAAAAATAAACTTGAAGGGTTGAGAATGTTAACAAAAACTCGGAATGGACTACTCAAGCTGGGAACATATAAAAAATAAAATGGCCAAAAGAATCTCTTTTAAAACAAATTCCAAAGAATTTTAGGCTGTAACAGCTTTTTGAATAATCGTATTGGCATCCCAGACTTTGAAGAGTGGCATGACAAAACAATAATTACATGTACATGTATTAAAATGACAACAGAAAAAAAAACCCACGTGGAATCATGAGTACCCATAATAAATGAATGGAGTACATAATCCCTGAGTTTGCAACTGCTGACCAGTGTATTGGTGATAGTCAAACAGGCAGGCTTTGTTTTGCACATGTTCACTAGCTACACATAAAAATGAATTCGCTCTAAATCTCAGAAAAAGTTAATTTTTTTCTTGTTTTTTGAATGGAGTTATCACAAGGCTGCCTGTACATTGTGTAAATTATCCATACCTTCCCTTCGGAAGGGATTTTTCCTAAGACCCCCCCCCCCGCATTCTGGAATATCCAATTAAGTTTCATACATTTCCTTAACGTTTTTTGGCCCTTGAGAACCCTCCCACCCTGAGGAATTTCCAATCCCTTCTTTGGGGGGAGTATGGACATTTTCCAGAACCACACATTAGTGATTTTAATTTAGTGTTCTTTTTTAGATTCAAATGGAGCTTGGATAGAGACTATGTGGATCAAAATCATTTAGAGGAAGATCATTTTGCTGCAGTGAAGTCAGATGGCAGTATATTGTTGTATTCCATTTCTATGGCATTTGAGGATTTTTCCAGCTCCTGTGATGCTGTTGTTGGTAAAGACCTGCTTAAAGGGCTTCTACATGATAGAGGCAAAGGTACAAATAAATGTCATGAGTATGAAAGTGACAAACATATGCATGTTTGCTGGTTAAAAATGTGCTGTTAAAACCTCTAATGACGGAATTACAGTCAAAGCTCTTGTAAGCGGACACTTTCGGGACGCCTAGAAAGGTGTCCGTAACTGGAGCTGGCCGCTTACGAGGATGGTTCTCGTAAGTGGCCACTTGAGGTGTAGGGGATAGATGGCTGCTTACGGAGCTTGCCCAGCTAACAATAACCGGACGGACGTGTATGATAACAAAACAAACACTGAAATATGGTACTGTAATTACTGTAAAATCACTGTGACGAATGGCGATGTGAAGTTTATTGATAAAAACAAGATGCAGAGGTTGTTAACAGGATTTTCTTTGGGGTGTCTTATTTTCTTACGGGAGCTAAAAAACAAAGAGATAGTCTAAGTCCTAATCTCTGAAAGTGTCCGCGGCCGCTTACGAGAATGTAAAAATACAGAGTTTGTATGGGAGTTAAAAGGGGGTTTCAAACCAGACGGCCGTAAGAAGAGCTGTCCGCTTACGAGAGTGTCCGTTAAGAGAGCTTTGACTGTTTTTTTTTTTTTATTCATTATAATTTACAGTTATGTAGGGGATCCAGGGCCGTACCTGGGATTTTTTGTCTGCGGGGGCAAGTTTTCCTGCCAGGGGCAACTGTTTTTAGTTTAGTTATTCTTTTTTTTCTTTAGTTTTCTTAGTGTTTTAGTTTTCCTGGCAGGGGCAACTGCCCTCTCTGCCCCCCGCTAGGTACAGCCCTGGGATCCCCCTCTCACAGAGACAAAATTGTCTGCAGGAAGTTGCAGCCCCAAAAAATTCTTTGCACAGACAATGACACAGAAAATAATTTTGTCTTGAAAAAATTTGACCTCCCTCCAAAAAAAATAATGCTGCGTCCCTAAGCTGCAAGCTTAGATTGCCTTTTGGTAATAGTTACATGTGTAACATTTGTTATCAGTTTACATTATTGTTATTTATTTCCCATAATAATATTTGCAGATTGTCCTTGCAGTAAAGTACACCTTGTTTCAGTAAGCCAAAGTGCCGAACCTTCTAAGCATGAAGTTTCTCTACTTGTGGATAACAAGTTTGTGACAGTCCTTTCCATGGCCAAAAGCACTGCACCTGATATCGTAGTCTTCTTTGATGTAAAGAGCACAGCTGCTACAAAAGAGAATATTCAAGTCGCACTGGTCAAAGAAGTCAGGAGGTGCCATAAGTTCTTTTTTACTCTCCTCTCCAATGGTGTTGTGCGTATCCTTTGTTCAAACTAATCATAAACCAGAATTCTTAATTTACAGTTGATGGGGGCAGTAAAACATCTTAAACTAGATATAATTATAACTGTACAGTTGAACCTCATGACTCTCCTGTATAGGTACTGTGTCTTTAAATCTTTCATGACTAGTAGATGCCATTTACAGTGTAGGTTACTCAGGCTCCACGGAGCTTTCAAGGTACATGTAAGGTGGTATGATTTTTTCAAGTCCATACTTTTGTACAGTGTACCATTATCCCTTTGTTGGTGCAAATAGTCCAAGTTGATGAACTAAGGGATAGTTTACCTCATGCTCAGCTAACCAACCAACAATAGTGTTTGACATGTAGAAAAAATGGATCCATATTGTTCTGTGTAGATTAATACAGGTTAAGAATGTGAAAAAAAGGATGCAGATACCTGAACCTGTATTTGCATTAGATAATTAATTTATGGACAGTGGAAAGCAGCATTTCCACCCATAACATGTAATCCTTTAGAAATGCATGTCTGGGTTAGGGCATGCAGCAGCTGGCCGACTGTGTAACAATAGGCCCTTTGCACAACCCAGTCACCTGGTATAAATCAGCCATGCTGAGCGGCAAGTTTTGGACATCCAAAACTAAGAAAGGACAGGTTAATCTTGACTGGTGCAAGTCCACGCTTTGTTCTGAATGCCCCACTACATGTTTTGCATCTGTTACAAGGTGAAAACAAGACAACAACAGCGTTTGACAGCAACACATCATTAACTCCAAGGTTTTGTGTCCTCTACACCGTCTTATTTGGGACAATCCCCTAGCACCTTCCCCCAGTAAAATTACAATTTTATGTTCAACTAGTCTACGGAGACTATCTTGCAGGTACTTTTACTAAGCTTCCTGAAAGTGTTTATTTGGCAGTGATCAATTTCAACTTCTTAGTGGGCTTACATGTAGCTGTTTTGGTAGTCTTTAGGGTCTGTTTTAATTTTTGGGTGCATTTAAAAAACTCAATGCGCTTACATTTCTATATTAAAAAAGAGGTTAGCTAAAACTAATATAATGTTGTAATTTCCTAAGACACTAATTAATAAAATAAGTGAAACAACTAATCAAAATTGTGGAACTGAGGTTTAATTTGCACTCTTCTGAGCAGGAGCTGCAGTTTGTTGTTTTGCCATCAGCTGGCATGTTTGGGGCGTCGACCTTCTTATCTGGCTTCAGATACGTACGGTTTCTTCTAAGCACTTTGTCATCTACTTTTACATCGTATGACTGGTATCCATGACAGTTGAGTTGCCAGTTAAGGATTCACTTAGTGGAGATGTTGCCATGCCAGCTGTTGGTGTATTGCCCTGGTCCAGTAACGTTTCATATGGGTTTAAAGTGGTTTTTGCTGATTTCTTTTAGTGATGTTTTAACAATCTTCACAGCGGATTTAGATTTTCCGTTGCATTGGTGACAATGAGGTGATGATTCTGTATGTTTTATCTTCTTCAGTGGAGAGAATTGTGAAAATTCAGCTGAATCAAAGTTTTTACCACAGTCAGTGACAATCTCATCTGGAATTCACCATTGTGTGAACTGTTTTTGCATGAGATCAATAGTTTCAGCCGCAGTTTGGTTAAATTCGATTCAATCACTGTAAAAGTCAAAAAAGACTAAATAGTATCTTTTATTCCATTCGAAAATGTCACATCCAATTTTCCACCAGGGCCTGTTAGGAATTGGATAACTCATCAGGGTTTCTTTTTGGTTGCTTTTCTGAAAAGAGTTGCCGACTTCACATGTAGCAATAAATTGTTCCTGTTGAGAGTTCATCCCAGGCAACCAAAGGGATGTTCTAGCCTGTCTTAGGGTCGACTCTACCCATGTGTGCTTGATGAAGTTTGGCAGTCAGCGGCTTTCTCAATGTAGCTGGGACTACTATACGATCACCTCCGTATACAACACCATCACTGAATGACACTGACTGTAGGACGCTGTCCTTGGCTGTTTCTATCAGTCGATGAGGCGTCAACTTGAACTTTGACTGTCTGAGTTGGGTTGAAATATTTCAGCAGTGGTGTGTTTTAAATGAGTGCTTTAGTTTCATCAAAAGCTTTCTGTTCATTTGCTTCCTTAACGAACGTGGTGTCTTTCTTCAGGAGTGTTTTGAGTGGGTCAGATTTGGTTGACAGGTTTTCAGAGAGACGTGAAAAGTGGGTTACAATGCCAAGTAATCTTCTCACTTCATCCTTGTTTGTTGGGGCTGGCATGGATAAGATACAATCTTGTTTCTTCTTTGGGTAAGGTTTCACTCCTTTGTCTGTCAGGACCACACCCATGTAGGATAATTCTGTCTTCATCAGCTGGAACTTTCCCATGTTAAAATTGATGCTCTTCTGTTGGCATCTTTTAGCAAAGCCAGCAGTCGTTTGTCATTGTTGGTTGTTGCCTTTTCAATGGTGCTATCAGCTATAGTTTTAACACCCTCTAGACCTTCTAGATTCTCGTCAGTTCCTCTTTGGAACTCTTCAGGTCAACACTAATGCCAAATGGCATTCTGTTTCATTTTCTTCTTCCAGCAGGGGTTTTGAAGGTTGTGAGCAGTGAACTTTTGTTGTCTAGCGGGATGTGCTAGATGGCAGAGTTACAGCTAAGGTATTAAATAGTTGGAAGTTGGAATGTTAAGGTGGCTGAATACAGTTTTTCTGGGCCGGGCGCGTGCTAGGATCTGCCTGACGTATATGCCGCACGGGCTAAATGGCGCAGCAGAAACAGAAACAAAAGAGTTCCATCTGTTTTACCGCTCTTACCAAATACAAAAGAATCCAAAATACTTCAGAAAATCGAAACTGGGAGGAAAAAGAAAAAAAGGTGAACACCCACAGAAGCTTCTTCGCCGCGCCAGCCGCGCGGCGCCCCGAGCAGCAGGCCAGACACGCCTGGGTGGGCTTTTGTTCCTTGTGGTGGATGCGCTGTTTGCTTGCTTTTTTAATGTCGAAGAGTTGAGGAAAGATTGGACTGATGCCCTCTATGTATTAAGCCACCTTAAGTGGCCTGCTTTCTGAAGTATGCAGAGTCTTATTCCTTTCTTACCAGAAGGCTTGTTTACAACGGTGGGAGCACTCAGCCATTCTGTAGGTTCAGTAACTTTTTCCAGTATGCCTTGTTCTTGGAAATCTTTTACTTCAGCATTAACTTTGTTCTTTACAGACAAAGAGATCTCTTTGGGAGCTGTTTTGTGCGGAGTAACATCCTGCTCTGTGTTAAGTTGAAGTTCGAGTTTTAAATTTCAAATGGTGTCATCCAATACATTAACATTGAGTCAAATCCTTGTTGACAATTCTAAGTTGAATTATCACTTCTTCATATTGGTTGCAGGGTTAAGTACAAACACTTTTCTGGTTCCCAGGGTCTGAATTTTGATTTCCTCTTCATAACGTCAAAGAACAGGAAGCTTAATTGTAGTGTTAAAGTCGTTCAAATTGTGATTGCAAATTGTGGGTATTGAACTTTGGTCTCTCAAAGTTCATGATATTTCCATGAAATTTCCAGAATCTGGAGCTGGGCTGCCTTCTTTCCCTTCATGAGACATGTTTTACAGCAGTAACAGACGATAAATGCAGGAATTATCATCATGTAATCAGCAGAATATGAAAATTCCAGTGAATTTTCCACAGTTTGGGTGACTCATAGTTTTGGCGCGAAGTCGTCCAATCAGTATTTTCTCAAAATGTTTACAATTTTTCCACCTGAATAAATCCAAACAGGTGTCACAGAAGACTTCTTGTCACTCAGCAGTATTTTGATGGTTCTTTTTGCTCCTGGTACCATGTTACAAGATGAAAAGAGGACAACAACAGCATTTGACAGCAACACAACATTTACTCGAATGTCTGGTGTCATCTACACAAACCATAATCAATAATCACCATATGAGGGAGGGATTGTGTTACTCGGGTCCCATCCTCTAACTGCATCCTTGCATGGCCCATTTGTACCATGTGACCAGGTCATGCAAAGGGCCTTTTGTTGCATAGATTTGAGATCTTATCTCCTTGGAAGGATCTTACATGTAGTATGCTGAGTAAAATGTTACGTTAAGTTATTGTTTTTAAATATATGTTGCAGTTAATTTTTGATCCAGTTATTTTTAGTTTAACTAGTTGATTTTTCTACTAGTTAGTTTTCTAACTAGTTTTTTTATTCTAGGTTAATAAGTAGAAAAAGTAGAACACCGCCCCTCCCTTGATATCTCATACCCTCCCCCCCCCCCATCCTTACTAACCCTTCCCTTCTATCTGCTATTATCCCCCTCCCCTAAGTACTATCATTTATTTTATTTTTTACTAACCTGCACTGGATTGAACCTCAACCTCTGGATTTGCTGTCCAACCCCTATCCACTGTGCCACGTAGGAAACGTTGGGTGAACCACTATTTTTGTCCCTAACCTAACCCCATTATTTAACTAGTTAAAAAAATCAACTAGTTAGAAAAAACTAACTAGTTAAAAAAATATTAACTGAGATCAAAAATTAACTGCAACATATACATCAGTTACATACTAAGCTAGTTTTTAGTCGTTTTTGAGTACTTTCTTAACATGTCCAGTAATACACAATATGGGTGATTTTGTTGGTTCTGTTAATGTGTGGCCACTGGATAACCTTACAAGAGAAGGTATGTATGTGTCCTGTAACTTACTGGAAGTAAATATCGTCTGTCTTTTGAATATAAGCCATCAATTTCTTACTTAGCTCAAACAATTTAACAACCTCTACCAAAGTACTGCTTCATAAATTAAATGTTCTCAAGGAAGCAAATTAGTATGTTTGTTCATGTTCAAAGAAGAGGTTGGAATAACTGCAACCTATGTCTTAGGAGGGGATTTCCGTCACTGATTAAAAAAAAAGTACCGGTAACTAGCGAAGAACTTCTAAAGAAAGACTTTAGAATCTCTGGAATCTCTGTTGGCTATCCCAATCCCATACACTGTTATTTGAATCTTTTGTCAAGAAAGTTATTTTTTACTTTGGCAGACAATGTGTCAGTCCAAGAAAGACCATCTTTTACACATTTGGAAGTAGCAGATGATCTCTCCTTTCTTGTGTGTGCTGATGCTGCTAGTAATGTCTACCTGATAAACCTTGATGAGTACTTTGAAGACTTTCCTTCTCAGCTCCTTGTTCCTGTGAGCTTCAGCGTGAGAGGCTCCTCAGTAGGAGCTTTAAAGTTTCAGTATGAACTGGGGGACGAAGATTCTGTAGCACGTGATGTGGAAATGTCTGGTATTACTTATGGAGATAGGGTTTGGAAAACAGAACTGCTGGCATTTAGGAGGGATGCAAAGCAATCGTGCCTAAGAAACATCTCTGGTAAGATTGAAAATGGAAACTGTTAGCTATTATGTCGTTTTCCTAGAGTACAACACATGTACTGCTATACTGTAAGCATTGAAGGCAGAAAACCATGGCAGCTGGACAATGTTTGCATTAACAATATGGCAAAGCAAAAAATTACCACTGTCATCTTTTTTACTGTCACTTATTAAACTGGAACAAAGTGTTTGGAAAATTAAGGGTAGTTCGAACTGGACTAATGACCAACATGTATTTTCAGGTGGTACTTTTTATGCAGCTATGGGGTGCAGTATATTCTTTGTACATGAAATTTTGACATCTAACTTTGATTGTTTTCATTATTTCATAGATGTGAGAAGTGTGTGTATGCCTTCTGTAAAGAAAAGGTGGTTTTCTGGTTTAGTGAGTCCTTATGATGGAAATATTGTTGGTGCCTTCAGTTCTTGTGGCAAACAGCCATTGACAGACAGTAGCAGAGTGAGTGGATTTAGAGCAAAGCAGAGAGAAGCAGCAGAGACAACTGTGGAGGAATTTACTTCTACTGCATGCGACCAAAAAACTCATTTCATTCAATGCAAATCTTGGATGGAAATGTTTACCTTGGAAGGGGTATCTCTAACTCCAGCATCATTCTTGTTGAACTTAAAGCCAAAGAGACGGAATGAAGAAGAAGGGCATCCTAGTGATGTCTCACATGGTGCTCTTTGCCTTTACTCTTTCAAGACCAAGGAATATGTTTATCACTGGTATGATCACTGCCTTTTTATTAACTGCATTGACGTGGCATACAAAGTCATGCCCATCTTTCTCTTAACAGCATTTACAATTGACAAAAGAAAAGTGTACCATCGTTTTCCTACCAAAGGCCCATGGCTGCTTGAACTGTAAAGTTTAATCTGTACTGTCCAAGACCTGACATACATGGTTCTTTTCCAGTAGTCGTTTGAAAAATGGAAAATTAAGTGAAATGTTTATTTTTCTGTAAATGTTCGGTATAATATGCAATAGGTGCATTCAGTGTATCATAAAAACAAATAGACTTTACATGGCAGGTTATTTGTCATGAAGTAGAAAGCTGCACTTTTTGGTTGTGTTGTACACACGTACACATATTGCCCTTTCGAGGAGTACTTACAAACAAACAAACACTGGTTTTGTAATCTTCTTTTCCAGGTTATCAGAGCCTTCAGTGATTGTTCAGAGCTGTGAAGCTGTGTATCCACCTTTGTTACTAACTAGCAAGTCACTGGCAGTGCCAGCTTTTGATATTAGTCAAGATCAGCTGGTGCACAAAGTAATGTACACTTAAAACTCTCCTTTCTTCCTCATTTGGGCCAAGGGACTGAAATGGCAGTATTTATGTATAAGATACAAGGCAATTATTTCAAATGAAATACGTTCATGTACAATTCTGCTAAAAGCAAAGCTCCCCTATTCAGCATAAATCAGGAAAAAAGGAAACCATAATGTTCAACTGCAAATCATAACCGAGTAAGAACTGATGACAGACAATACCAGATCTCTGCAGTGCTTCTTCATCATCTAGGAATAATCTTATGTAGTTGTCTTGTCGGATTGAATTACGTGTGCACTGAGACAAAGGTGTGAGTTAAGGGATGTCTGTTGTCTTAAGTATGAAGAGACCCCGATTTGACATGATTCTTGGACTTAAAAATGCTACCTTAAATGCCGATTGCTTAAAATCTATGTTTAGGTTAGTATTTCAACTTAAGAATGTCGGTTATTGGTCTAGCATGATCATCCAGGCTAGGGTAGTCCTGAAAAGGCCTGTAATTGGTGAGTGATGGTTTTCAACAACCCAAGCAGAAGTCTTCTTTGGCTTTCTGTGACCAATTCTTCTTTGGCTGTCAAAATTTCAGTCACCGATAAAAAGAAGTCCTTTTCAGAACCACGCTCATCTGGGGCGACCACACTAGAACAAGTTTCATCTGTTTTTAGGTGATAATGTACGAGAATGCAGGCCTGGCAGACTCATTATGCTTTGTAAACCAATGGGACCATTGTACCATTCCAATTCATGCTTTGGAAGTGGCCTTAAAACTGAGGCAACTTGACACAGTAGCCTTCTTTTTGAAGAACCAGGATAAAGGCAAGATAACACTGTAATGATTTAAAAATTATCTACTATTTCAATGGGTATTAAATTTACTCTGTGGCGTGTTGGTTAAAAGACAGAAAGAATTTGTAACAAGCAATTTACCAGCTTATTGACTGCTTTTCAAACATTCAAAGTTGTTAATGACCTTGTCAGTGATTCTTTTATTAGTGGCAAAATAGTCAATAGTTTTTGATAAGGCAAGCAAGTACTATTCCCCACTGAATAACAATTCACTGGTCAGTCCATGTAGTGTTACACATGCTCCCCACACTACACACTTTAGAATCGTTAACAACAGTCATGTCATTTTTTAGTACATTATTTTCTTAAAATATCAGGATCTCGCCAAGTGCTAGTTAATATTAACTGCCTGTTTTTTAACAGCCTTTACCAACAGATGCACTGCTTTGTTCTCCTCGTCAAGCTCTTTAAGTTCACCATCATCATCACTAAGTGAATGTCCTATAGGTACCACTGATGTGGAAGCAGTGACTGAAGCCCTTGTTAGAGCTGTAAACTACAACATGCAGCGTAAGTTCCTACTATCAAGCTTTATTTCCTGCCTTAATCCTTAAACCCCTAAGACGAATGGTCTTAGGGTGCCAAATTATCTCTATGAACTCCCTGACAGGTTTGCATGTGACTGTATCGTTAACTTAACTACTGATAAGTGACCAGACAAACTTTAGGTTGTTTGATTTCTGTTCTGTGCATCAGTTACATAAGTATTAAAGCTGATTTCCAGTCCGTACTGCGCAGACTCGGGGTTTGTTTTTGTTTTCGTTTTGAATTCGTTGAAATGTTACACTTCAGTGACAGCATACATGAAGTTTTTTAGTCTGCCATTACAGTTCGTTTCGTTCAAGAATTTCCGATGAGCTGAAAAGTCGGGTTGAAACAGCGTCAAGGTTCTTGTACTCATTATTATTTGTTCTGCAAGGATATCTGGACTTAATAATGAAGAAAAAGGTAAGTTTGTCGTGGAATTTTTAGTTTTGCTTGTAAATTTGTTTTTTTTTCCTTGTTTTTTTTCCTAGTTTGTTTAGTTCTGTTTGATATGGAGAAAGAGACAAGACAAAAAAAATCAAACTGGGAAAAAACAAAGAAAATTTAAACCACAACATAAACATTCCTTCGCGTGAGGCTCACATAAACATTGCAGCCGAGATTGCGTAGTACGGACTGGAATTCATCTTTAATAATCATGGCAGTACTTATGTTGAAAGAGCATTCTTTCTTGTGAATTTTTGAGGTACCTTGTTGGTGTGCAAAACTGTATAACGACATGGCTGTTACAAGTTGAACACTTTTTAAGCTAATATTTTGGGTAATTGCCTTTAAATTGTTAAAATCTGGTTTAATAAAAAACCCTATCATTACCGCAACTGAACAAATTATGTCTTATCAAGGTAAAGAACAAACTATTTTGATTCTTCTTAGAACAACATTACCAGCACTTTACAAGACAACTTGCACAGATGACCTTGAGTTATCTTCACAACCTAATGGAAGATGGAGCAAAGCTCATAGAAGGCGAGGATTTACATGACTCCTTTGGTGCAGCTGAAACCGGACACGTAGCATGTACCCCATTTTATCAGGAAATAAAAAATTGCCTTGAATTTCTCACTCAGAGCGTTGTGAAGCTCCGCTGCCATCTTACCAACATGCCATCGCTTGGTTCTGAAAAGCTTGACAGTACTGAGGGTAGTGGACAAGTGGCTTTTCGAAGAATTGAAATGGATGAGGAAGATGGATTAAGAGAAAGGTGGATCAAAATGAGCGATGAGGTACTCTTTAATGTAAATACAGGTTAATCTCTTTGCATTTGACTCCTCTTCAAATGGGCACCTTATTGAATGGGGTGCCAAGTATTATTTCCATCTTCTAATGTGCTTTGACAACAAAACCTGGCCAGTACATACTAAGTCAATGCTCCTGGGCCCTGTTATGGCCATAAAAACCTCTCAAACTATTTGGTGGCTCTATGTTGGCATTTTTTGCCATTCACCTTCAATCAACTAGCAAGCCAGCATTTTAATCACATAAATTAATTAGTAATTAGTATTCGCTTCCCATAGAAAAAAAAAACATTTTTGCATTTGCTAGGCTATTTCGTTTCCAGAGCAATAATTATAATTGTTTGTACCAGTTCCCTAAGTAAAAGTAATCGTAAAATGTTCATTGTCATCTTACCATCTTATGCCATACCGTTCTTTCCTCTTCATTGTGAACTCTTGTATTAACTATGGCTTGTTAGGAGGTTGTCGAAGATGCCATTGTCAACAGACAGATTTCTTCAGCCCAAACATTCTTTCAGAGCAGGAGAGAAGATCAAATGGTAAGATGGAAACCAGCATTATATCATTTGTTTCTCTTCTTTTGTAATAACATACACATAAACCTTATGCGTAAAGCTCTTCTACTACATGACCATTTGTGAAACAGAGTTGAAATCACACAAAAATTGGTTTTGCAATGATTTACATTCGTGACCTCTCTTTCTTCTTACTTTAATCTATACTGTTGGATTTATATAGATTTTGATTTTATAAATCATATGAGATAAACTATTCATTTTTAAGAGGGTTACTTTCAATGGAGTATAGAAATGAAAATCCCAATAGAATCACCTAGAATCAGGTAGAATCACCTTGCAAGCAATTGGTTCTTGTATAAAAGGTGTTGGTTTTATAGACTGTTACCTACTAAAAAATATTGCAGTTGCAAGATGTAGTTACATGACTGTATCATAGATCATAAATGTATCGTTGCTATTTATTGAAAGCAAGTCAGTTATTGCAAGTGATATCTCACGAAAGTTTGTCCAGCACTTCTTCTTTGGTCGGAAGTCACATCTCATTGTTTTTGACTAAGCAAAAGTATCCATTCAACAACAACATTTTTGGTGGTTGCTCCAAGTCAGGTATTTCCTTTTGGCCTCATGAATGCCCCAGCAAGGTTTCAGAGGTTAATGATTAAACTCTTTTCATGGTTCAAATATTTGTGTGCTATTGAGATAAAGAAAAGGAAGCCATAAACACCAGTCTTACGTTGATGCTGCGGGACCTTAATAAAGCTACAAATGTTGCAAAAAATCTTGTCAAGAATTTCGCAACAAGTATTCTAATGGCAATTCATTTCCAGTCTATCAAACAGGAAAAAGTGCAATGTGATGGTTCCCTATCAAGCATCATTGAAGTTGGCCTTAAAGTGGTTCTTCAAAAACTTTTGCAGCATGACATGGAGACTGTGGTAACCATGTTAACCAACATGGTAAGTTACAACATGAAAGAAAGAACGCATTAACAGTTACCTATACAGGGGCACTCGGCAGAGTTTATGTGGTAGCATGCATTTTTGGGAGATTTTACACTTCCCATTTCAACTTTACTCCAAAATTTTAGAATTCGATTTGTAAAGTTTGTAAAAACCGAAACCCTCATAAAGCTGTAAAAATATTGTAGCTAAGATTTTAAACTTGTGGATATTTCTTTGCTGTAGGCGGGTACTAGTCAAGGAAATGACTTCCAATTAAAACCTACCCATTTTCCCCTTTTACCAGCCTTCATAGGCAGTAAAATTCATGCAACAGACGGGTCTTTCACCTGGCTCCTGGCCAGGTGAAAGGATTCTACATCTACACCCCTGAAATAGATAAAGAAACTTGTTGACTAGTACAACATCAAATTTCTGTTCAAGACCAATTATATTTATTTGTATTGTTTATTGCTTAGTTTATGATGCATGATAATATAGTCTATTTATAATATTCTTCAGATTGAGCAATGTCTATAAAGCAGTACCGACAACACTTGAATGTGTGAATCATGCAGGCTGTGCTTAGCTATCAAGTGTGTGATTAGCAAGTAGCTATACATAAACAAAATTATTTTTTTTAGGGTCGTGATGTTTTGCAACAGCTTCACAAGATCTGTCTGTACACACTTCACAGACCTCTTAGAGATTTCCTGGTAAGCATCACCTGTCACTGACAACTTCCTGATCTTGTACATGACTTGAAAATGGTTTGCCAACTACTAGTCAACTGGTACCAATTAAATGTAGCATAGTGTACATCTGTTTTTCCATTGTATCATTTAAGCTGTTTGTACCTGGCATTCGGAAACCACAGTATCCAACTTAAATTGCCTGTATAGCATGTCTACTGGGGACAAAAACATTGAAATAATCAAGCAAATAAAGTTGCTGAAATGTGGTCATTTTGGCATTTAAAACATGCTTGTCAGTTCTTTGCGCTGACATGATTAATTAACATGACAAGAAAGAGTTAGTAATATGTTAAATTTAAAAAATATTTGAGAATAAAGGAGATGGGAATGTCATTCTTTGTAAGCGTCACAAAGATGTTTCAGATGGTGCCTTAAAGGGGGTGTTTTACCTGAATTTGTTCAAAAAAGCTTTTCTGAGATTTTTGCACTCGGACTTGCATAATTCATCTAGGAAACAATCCTCCTAAATTGTTTTTAGCCGATATCTCGTCCCGTTTTGAAGTTATAACATTTTTTTTTTCGCCTTAGTCAAATTCATCCTCGGAGACCCAGGGGCTGTTAGTGGGACGACGGGAGATCATCGGGACGACGGGATTTTCGGGTGACAGTTACAACATAGAGCGAACAGCCCCTGGGCACTGTCTTACCGAACCAGTTCCAGAAGCGTCAACTCCTTCTTCTGATTGGCAGAAAAACTGTTTTTCTGCCAAAGCGAGGTTGACCAGCACTCACGGTGACGTCTTCTACACAAAGTTGTTTTCCCAGACTTGAGGAGCGCCCGACGGATGCTATTACATGGAGAGTCCAGAAAAAATAGCCAGGCCAACACTTAGTTCGCGCTGTTACAGACACATTTTCTCGTCATGCCCGACTCTGGAAGTTGCCACGGTGGGACCGCGCACGGGCCCGCGGAGAAGACGTGTCGTCACCTATGATTGCCAGGAGGGTGTTAAACAAAAAAACAAAGGGTGCCGTTGGTTTCCTTGCGCAGCTACAGTTACAATCCCAGGCCCGGAGAGACCCACGAGACACGATGGACGGGCAACAACGACGACGAGGAGGAAAACAACTCGTGAGGAGACGTCAGAGTCGCCCGGGTGAGGCCAGAAAAACTGTTTCGGCCAACAGAAAGAAGGAGGCGCCTGGAACTGGTCGGTGACAAAGTGCCCAGGGGCTGTTACGCTCATGTTGTACGTCACCCGAAATCCCGTCGTCCGAGACACCCGTCGCCCCGACTAACGGCCCCTGGGTCTCCGAGGATGAGTCAAATTCAAACTTCCCAAATCATAAAGTAGTTTACGTCTTTGAAGTATCATAAAAAAAGTCAGCGTCCAACCAAACAGCTTTAATAACTTCCTGGTTATTGATGTATTTTCCAGGCGAATGAGTTGGAATCAAGAGATGTTTTATCACCTGAAGAAATGAGTGTTGTTGACTTTGTTCACACCTTGGAGAGCATGTACAGTCAACAATCATTTGCAGTAGCTAAAGAGAATCTGGGAAATAGTGACCAAAAGGACAGGTTTGTAAAAAATAATTTTATGTAATATCTTTTGTGAAATAAACCAAGATTACCATATGAACCCTTGTTATCATTCAACTTTCAGAATCTCTATTATTTGCATTCTGATGTTTTTGTTGGCATCTTGTTAGTTTGCAGGTTATTTTTCATTATTTCCCTATAATGAGTCGCTTGCTGGTTTTGTTCTTCTGGAAAAACTTTGCTTTCTGTGCTTATTTCCCATAGTTTCAACTTATTAAAAGATCTTCAAGCCTGAAACAACTCAAAAGCTGTGGTTGTTTCCCATTAACTAACGGTGACTTGACCTCCTTTTCGTATCTATACATGTGCACATGTACCCTGTGATGGACTAGAGTAGAAATACTCCTAGCTGCTTAATGCTACAGAAACCAGGATACGCTCCAGCCTGATGAGCCACTTGGCTCAACAGCAGGCTTTACCTGCCATTTAAATTGCCTTTCTTGTTTTTGCCATCCCATTCTGCCATTATGAACGGTTTGTGATAGCTTGTTGCAACAATAATGAACATTTTTTGATAGCTTGTTGCAACAATAATGCAATTGATTAAACATGTTATGATTTGCTTAGAATTGATGAAGTTTGACCAAACTAGATTGGGTTTCTCATCTTGAAAAAGTTACTTTCATTCATTCTTTTATAGGTGGAGAGATCTTGGATTGTTAAGGAGTTCTTTTAATTTGGGTTCCACTCAAATCCTTGACACCTACATTAAGACAAATGATCTAGTACAAGCAGAAATCAACAAGCAGGTATGTTAAATATGCCAGTTTCCACTACAGGAATAGATAAGATATACCACACAGTAGTATTGAAAAGCAAATTTATGTGTGTCATCTCTCCATCTTTGAAAGTGTTTGAAAGATGCAGTGTAGCTAGTGCTTTCTGTTCCGATATACCGTCGCTTGCATCTAAGCGTGAACACGTGCTGCCGAAACAGATCTAATTGGGTATCAAACGTAGCATGATTGGTCATCAAACGTTTGAAGTTTAGAAGACCGTAACGGCAACTTTCGCGCCGAAACTTCAACACATTCCGGTTTCGAAACAGTCGAAATGGCGAAAAGATTGGATATCAAGACTTCCTTCGACAAATTGATCCTGATCTGTGTCGATATACATTTGCAGGTTTACTTGAATCACTTCTGGTGCAAAGTTTCGCCTGTTCTCAGTGTTTATGGTGAGCATTTTGAGCGTGAAAGTTGTCGTTACGGTCTGCTAAACTTCAATGTTTCATGACGAAACATGCCATGTTTGATACCCAATTAGATCATGTTTCAGCGGCTCGTGTTCACGCTTAGATGCAAGCGACGGTATATTATCAATCCATTCATAAAAGTAGATTGTCAATGCCAACAAAGCCATATTTTGACAAAAATATGGTTTGATGTAATTGCTTTCACTAGAAGTAAAATTTATGTCACATTCAGTATAATTATCTATTCAACAGAATCTTTTAAGTGGTAGTAACTATGTGGAATTACCGCTCACATGGGTTTGTTCCTGGGGTGAACTCTCTAGGCAGAGAATACTGATTGAAAGAATGCTCACATGTAAAGGTACAACATTTAAATGTCAGTGTGCTAGTTAAGAACTTAAAACTATACAAGACAGCTTTCCGTTTGTGTTGTAAACATGCGACTCCACCTTACTTTAAATAACATGTGTTCAAAAGGCACAGTTCAGTTAATAATGAGGTTGATTTAGGAAATAAGAAAGATGATCTCCTCACAAGGTGCACAGTTTCTCCCTAAAAGTTACCCGTTGCACTTGACTGCTAGATTTGACTTCCAAACAAAATTTTTGGACTTAAAGCCTGCGTTTTTTTGTGATCCTTGAGTTACTGTGTGACATGATATGTATCAATTGCAAATCTTATAAAGCAATTGTTGGATTCTGCTTTAGTGTCATGATAGATCACTTACTGAGGCATCTGTCGTGTCATCACCTCAAAGGCTGGAGCCGATGCCAATGCCCCATCTAAACAATTCGTACCATTGTGCTCAACCTTGTCCAAGAACTACTTAGTACATCCTAACCAAGAGCCATCAATAAGTACAAGTTATACAGGGCGCTTTCCATTCGACCAAAAATTCCGGAAATGTCGGAACAAGGACGAATGGTACAGAAATTTCCTAGGAAAGTTTCCAGAAAATCCGGAAAGTGTTGACTTTCTGAAATGCGAACCATTCAACCGAAAACCCCGGAAATTCCAGAAGCAAAATCAAATGGAACTGAAAGTTCCCAGAAATTGTTTTCGAAAATTTGGGTCTACCTTGCGAGGTTGTCCTCTTTTCCGGAAATTTTGGAAAAAGCTACCATTTTACACTCAGCCTATGTTCCTTCGGCAGAAAATTTAGCGATTTGTGCGGCTGAAAGCAGTTACATGTGTTAAGGAAGCATTCTTGAAACTCCAAACAAAAAAAATTCAGGTGAACTCGGTTGTTTTTCGTTGATGTTTTGCAGGCGGCAGCAAAGAAATGTACAAATATTTACAACGCGCGTGTAGGCTTCGCCATTGTTTTGCTCATTAAACTTTTTGGGTTGGCGACGTTTTCGTTGCTTTTTATTTAGTGTGCCTTTCTAAAGGTCCCTGTATTTGTGGCCACGATGTCATTCATGGCGTTTATTATTAGTGCTCGGAATGCTTTTTATTTGCAAAAATATCGAACTATATGTGCAGGAAACCGGCCACAAAGCATTAATTTAATGCACCGTAGAAATTTCCATATTAGACGCACAACCTGATCATATGCAAATTTTGTTTTGCCTTCCGTGCAGTCAACCGGAAAAGTTGGAAAATGCTGTTCCATTTGCCACTGGAATTTTCCGGACACTCAAACCAGAATTTTTGGTCGAATGGAAAGCGCTCACAATGACAGTGTAACAAGAGATGTTTGTGGAAGTACAGATAGAGGTTTATATGGTCAAGCCTCTTGTGATTTCATCTAAGAGTATTTATAATGTGTGTATTAAACTCAATAAAAGGCCCTAAGAAAACAATCTTTTTTCCAGCTGAAGATTCTGGTGCTCTTTCTCACGATGTTGAGATAACAGCAGAGGCCCTGTGGAACTATCTTTCATCTCACACAAACTGGAAGACCTTACTGGGCTGGATTAGATCAATGGCTCTTGATATTGACACAGCCAGTGATGATCCCACTCTGTATGTGGGTGAAAAGTTTGCTGTCCATGGAGGGGATGTTGTATTGCCACCGCTGCCTCGCTGGGTCTTTAGTCAAGCGGGTTCCTCTCACAAGGTTGTTAGAGAGATGATTTTGGAAGAGCTTACAAGGTCAGTCCACAGCCAACGGAAATTTGGCTACAGATGGTCTATCAGTAAAGATTCATTAAGCCGTTTTTTGCACATGATTAACAGAGGGCTTTCCTTCCTTTGGAAAGTTAATGATACTTAATATTTTTGTTAACATGAATTAGACTTTACCCATAACCATAAGCTGACCATTGGGTGCCTGTTTTTTTTTTTTTTTTGCTTTTAGGAATGGCATGTTTACAGCATCTCAACTGTCCAACTTTTCCCTTCTTCTACACTATTTGAGTACAACACAGACGCTGTTTGGAGACAATCCTCCATTGTTTTCCCTTAATGGCGGCAGTGGAGGTGGTAGTGACGACTCCTTAAATGCAAAAGGGTGTCTTGTATCGATTTCCCAATTTCATCAGAGTTTCATTGACTACTGCGTACGACTAAAGCTTGTCAACCTCTTGTACCACTACTTGGACTTCTACGGGTAAGTACAAGAATTTTTTATTAGTTACGTTATTAATGTTACTGTATTTATAATAGATGTACAGAGTGTTTCACTCAGGTCTTCAAGATGTAGAAAGCTACCTTCAGGAGTAAAAAGCTCTTAGGCAATAGGCAGACTGCATATTTAGGGCATCTTAATTTTCTTTCGGGTGAGGTTGAGGTGGAGTAGACATCAGTAAGGTGCAAGTCAACTGGATTTTTTTTAAATCGTTTGGAGAACACTTATTGTTGATATGTCACTTACCAGTTGGCTAGTGTGGTGACATGTATAAGAAGCACTTTTATCAGTGTCATATGAGTGACATAGGAATCCTGTGGCAGTAGTATTCTGGAATGTTGTTCCTAGCTTTGTAAACTGTAAACTTTTATGAGTGTCAGATCTAGAAACAACTGCATGTAATTAGTTCTTCCCACAAAATCAATGTGGGAAACGAGAGTCAGAAGATGTTCAAGGTACTTTCATGCGACTTAAAAATTTTCGAAAAAAGAAGAAATCCTTTCACTAATTTTTCGTTTTCCTCTAATTATTTTGAACTTGTCACTGTCAGGCTGTGTGAATCTGTAGAGGGCGTGAAAGAGCTCAAATTGGATTCCAATAGACCACATTGGGTTGACATGCTCATAAAGTGTCGACTGCTTGGACGAAACTGCAAAGGTACGTAACATAATAGTTTTTTACCTTTGTTCTCATTTTAAATTTCACAAAAAATATAAACTTTATTAGGTGGGGATATCCCTATTGCGTATCATTACATTTTTGTTTTTATTGTTTGTTTTATATGTTGTTGCAATGCAGTGCTGGTATACTTCTATATTTTAGCCGACATTCCACCAAAGAAATACCAAGAATGAGATTGACTCACGTGCTGTTCTAACTTAGCTGTGTAGCTCAGATTGTGGAGCAGTGGATGTGTAACCGGAAGGTCATGGGTTCGAATTCCCCCCTGAGCTACTAAACTTTTTCAGTGATGAAGATTTACAATGTACAAATTACATTTGTTTCAAGTACCAAGTATTACAGTATTAACTTTCACCAATTTTTTTTGTCGTTAATTGGTGGCACTAATGTAACGAAAGGAAATGTCATAATTCCCTGATATTCAGTTATTATCCTAATTTAGATCCCGATGCTGTTTTCCAAGCCAGTCTAGCCATGGCTGGGTTCATGTTAAACATGGAATCTCCATCCGTCACTAACATTCTAAAAGCTGGACACCCAGTTATGGCCGTAAGCAGTCTTCTGTATGGACCAAACACACTCAGTCAGGTAGAATAACTATACTGTTGTAAAGCCCTGTTGATGCGATTAAAAGGAAACGTACACATGAACTGACATGCTCCAGGAAGATATATGTGAGCTAGTCCAGAAAGCCATCAGACCTCATACACATTAGTTGTTTATTACATAATTAAGGTTCGGCAGGATAGGAAGACATTTGGCTCCATTAGTGGTTCACAGACGTCACTGTGACAGCCGAGAGTTCTCAAGTAACTACTTTTTTATGTTGAGATAAAATATAGAAAGGTGTTATACACCACTCAGTCTAATATCAAGATTTATCCAACTTCTCACATTTAGAAATGAAGACCCTTTGAGTGAAGAGTACGATACGTATGCTAGAAATGAAGGATAATTGATGCTAATAGCATTTTATGATTCTAATTTTGCAATCACTGTATTTGTCTTTTTGATTGTCACTTCGTTTTTACATCTTGCTAGTTTTGTAATAACTTTAACCATTTTAAGTAGTCTTTCCCAATAAAGACGGTGCATGACAAACATAGTGAACATGAGTTATTCTAAAGATTGCAAAGCTGTGCATTTTACCCACCTCTTGAAGCTTTTGTAATTGTATTGGCTTAGATTCAAAATGCCACTTTTTAAAATTTCTTAATAATATGTTCCTTTATTTCGGAATTGAATCAGGCCATCATCTCATCTGAATCACAGCCTAACATTCCAGTGTGGCAAGTGGAAGACAAACTTTTGCATGAATCCCTAATGAATTTTCCCAAAGTACACTCAGCAGTGTTTCCTGTTACATCTGGTACTTGTGGCATTGAACGCCAGGATGTCTCAGTTTACAAGCTTTTACAGGTATGGAATTGTTTTGTCAATTTATGTAATGATGATGCGTGTTTTCGTCCTAATTAATAACATAATGGAAAAAAATAAAGGGAATTTTCGGTTTACAGCTTTTGCCCTTTCTGACTGTTTTTCACTTGGTATTTTCGTATAACAATCGCCTTAAAAAATGATGTCCTATAGGGATGATACCAAAGAACTACAGTACAGACTGTGTTAGTTTAGGGGTTATGTTAGCAATCATGGCATAAACTAGATGCAAATAGGAATCCTCTTAGAAGCCTTTTTATGGATATTCTAAATCCTTTTAAATTTTTTTTAGAAATAAAATGATGCAGAAGCAAACCTTTATAGTAGATGACCTGTCCATAAGAATGTTATCCTTTTTAAAGAAGCTACATCGAACAGCCGAAGCCCTTTAAAGAATCTCTCAGAGATCGGGTGTTTTCGGAGCAGCAGCTTTTACATCATTTTATTGTATAGTTTTAACTTTTTAGCTTCATATATCGTTTACTATTATGCATATTCGTATTCAATTTTCAATGTATATAGTGTTTTTATAATATTCTAGTGTAATTTTTAGGGAGGGCCACAGGTTTATTAGCTTTGCTATTTAGTGTTACCCTCATTAGTGTAGTGTTTGAACTACACTTATGCGGTGGTTGTGGGTGAGGTAAAAGTGCTACCGGGATAACGCTAGGTGTGGACTAATGCTCACTGAAGTGGAACAAGCGTGCCATTCATTTCGAAAGATCGCCTTTCAAAAGATCGTATGTAATTATATGCAAGATTCAAATTCTCGCGTTTCCCAGTATGAATTGCAAGAATTTCTTGTCTTTCGCCGCAAAAGAAACTGCAAATACATGTCAAAAACTTCGAGTTGCAAGTAAAGTTTATTTGTCAAACATAAGCATGCTCTTTTCCTAAAACATCAACAATCGGTCACGCAAATTGAACATGGAGAAATGTCAAGTATGTCCTTCGTCTGAGAGCGGAATGTTTCGTCACAAGGATTATTAGCTTGAGTTTTCTCGCCTGCCTTGCAGCAGAACTTGTCGCAATATCCTCGATATAGTCCTAAACCGGCCATTTAGACTGTGTGACGGGGGCTTATGTTTTCAGACCGCGAGACAATAGATTTGACCGTTTAGCTGTAAAGTTTTCGCGTGATGTTAAATATCATGTTCGGCAAGCTGCCACTATTTGTCGGCATGTGTGCATTGCATTGAAGTGTACTGATGATAAAAATAAATCCTGCAATTGGTGATCCAAATTTTAAAGACAGCGATTTTGGTAGCGTTTAATTAAAGTACTGAGAGCAGCTGTTTCCACTGTGCGTGCTAAACTTACAAAGGGCTTTGCATGGCGGTTTTTTTGTTCTTAAACAATATTCATTTTGGGGCTTTCAAAGGTCGCACGCAATTAATTATACAAGATTCAAATCTTTGCATTTAAGCAAAGTGTGTTTTGGAAGACTTTCTTGTCTTTCGCCACGAAAAAAATTCCCGTTAACACAGCAAGCACTTGACTAAAACTAAGAATTGAATGTTTAAAACAGTAAGAGTCAAATCAAAAGTAGCGAGTAAAGTTTATTTGTCAAACACAAAAGCGAATGTTTCTAAATTTACAACCACTGAGTAATTTAATAGCCTGCGTGACGCATTCTTAATAATAAAAACAACATCCCGTCACGAGTTGATCATTTTCTCATGTTTTCTCGAGTCTTTCCTTCCATGAATGAAAATTTAGCATAGGAAAAATTCGAATTTCCAGTTCCTCACCCTTTACAGCAACGTAAGATGAGCAGACTTGAGCAGAATTTCGTTGTCCTCGTGGAATTTTGATTTTGAGCAAAAAACTTGATTTCTCACGGGCATACATTGCTGCGAGCGTCATTTATCACGTGATGCGTTTGTCCCTTCATATCGGCCATTTTGGAGTTTGTAGAGTCTACGTAGCTCGAGTGGTAGGAAGCGATTCATTGCTAACCTCGCGAGATCGTGATTGATTATCACGAGTATTTAACTGTTCGCATTTTATGTTGAACACTGACAATACAACTTCTAACATTCCTGTGCAACCCATGATTTTTTTCTAACTTGCTTGCTAAGGCTGCATTCATTATGTATGCTACAGGGGGGGACAGAGGATTTTTTTTTTCAGCGGCTCATTTTTTTATATCCCCCCCCCCCAAGGTCCATAGAAATTTTCATAATCCCCCAAGCAATCAGCCGAAAAAAGAATACCCCCCCCCCTCCTCCCTCTCAAGAAATATCAAAATAAATATATGTATAATAGTACACTACATATGTTTGAAATTTCAAGATATGTACATGCTTAATAAGAACATTGAGAGAACTTGGACTGTTTATGTAATGCCTATACCAGCCAGTAAATAGCGCGAATTAGGTATAGATAGCCTGCCAGCTCGTGTACGAGTACTACCAGAAGTATTGACAGGAACCTGGATTTAACTGTCACTCTCGTTGACAAAAGCAACAACCTCATCATCATCATCACTCTCACTATCACACTTATACACGGATTCATCTCCGTTGTTGCCATCCTTTTCACCCTCGTTTTCCGGCCGTTCAGCATCACTCCTCTCAAGTGCGACATGTGCCATTATTCTCCTTATCTTATCATTTTTCTGAGGTTGCATTAAATGGTTCCATTTTAGATGTTTTACTTTCTATACTGTATCGAAACATTACATCTACAGGCCAGGCACACTACTTAAAAAAACTTCAAAATAGGTACTATAGTCTCTCAGAATACCGTATTTATTCCATTAAGCGCCCTGAAATTTTTGGACCTTGAGAGTGGGCGTTCATTGCTTCATCCGAGGTGGGCGCTTATTCGAGGCTGGGCGCTTATTAAATTTTCACTATTTTTCAGTAAATAGTAAGTTTATTTTGCAATGAAACAACAAAATTTGAAGATGTACCAAAGCAGAATTATAAGTGTTCGCTGAACGTTCCTGTAAAATACTAAGAAAATAAGGGAAACTCTTTTTAAGTTAGTAGTACTTTGTCAATTTCAATCTCATTGGGTACATACATGTACCACCTATCCTTTTTTAGGGGGAGGAGGTGGGCGCTTATTCGAGGCTGGGCGCTTATTAACTTTTTCTGCCTTCAGGGTGGGCACTTATTCCAGGTGGGCGCTTATTCGAGGTTAGGCGCTTAATCGAATAAATACGGTAATAGAGGTACCCTTGTTGCCTAAAATCCTTGAAAGAAGCTGCTGTACTTATCATTTCTTTTTTCACTTTTTAAAACTATTACAAAAGCTAGACAGAATCTTACAAAAAATAAGCATCCCCCCAGGAGATATTAAACAATTTTCATATCCCCCCTTTTTTTGCTCTAAAAATTTGAGAACCCCCCCTAAAATCCTCTGCCCCCCCCCCCCTTGTAGGATACATAATGAATGCAGCCTAACGATATTTTATTGTGATTCCAGAAAATCTTTGTACCCACCCCACAGAGGTTCATTGAAAATTCTGATGGGAGAGGGTGGAGGGGGTCTCACAATTAAACTTTTAAAATAAAGTATGAAGATAAACCGAAATTTCCAGAGATGTTGGATGTTGGGGTGAAGGGGGGGGGGGGGGGGGGGTGAGTATTAATATTTTCCGGAGTAGCACATTTGTATCAAACACTACACTGTCCGTACGGACCGCTCGTTTTAAATAAAGTCTTTATTATTATTATTATTACGTTACGGGCAACGCAACTTGAAAAAGTTGGCATTTTTTTCAAGTTTGTCGTTGGAAATCAATCTTAAAATTTGTCAGTTGCAAGCATCCTTGTTTATTTTCGGGTTTTTATTACTCCTTTGGTGTTTTTCCGTGTTTGAAAACTATTATTTTGATGTTTCCTTCGATGTATAACTAATCAGACAAAATGACTTACAATATCTTAACACAGCTCCTTTAAGCATACCTGACATGAGCAAAACCGTTTAAACTTCTGCCATTATTAATATGCAACCCACTTTCGTTGCACGTCTATTTTACTTTTCTAGATTGCTTTAAATAAATATGTTCTAAGATGTGTGGTGAATTCTTATTTTTGTTGTCAATTACCTTCATTCATTTCAAGGGAAACTCGCCATTTGAAATTTCTCGACTATTTGGATGGCAGCCAACCAACGAACTAGCTCCCAAAGGAGGTGAGTTCTTTTTTCAGTCTGAGCTATGATATGTTTTCTAAAACTATATGCCGGTTGTAACAAGTTTGTGTGGCCTTTGTAAATAGCTGTAACTTGTCACACAGTACATGAGATCTAATATCCTGAATAGTCCTGAGATCTTTTAATCTGTAAACCAGCATGAATGAGATCAACTACTTCTGGTAAAGCTGTGTGTTAGCATTTGTTGTGTATCATTAATGAGCTAATAGCCAGCTTTACAAATCTGATGACCTTTTGGTTAGCACGTTGGACTCTGGATTGATTGGTCCGGGTTTGAGCAGTTTTTGGCGTCATTGTGTTGTTTCCTTGGACAAAAATTACTCTAACAGTGCTTCTCACGTGAAGTATAAATGGGGGGGAGAATGAGGGGAAAAGGGGGGGAAAGTAGGAGAAAGGGTAGCCTGTGATTGACCAACATGTCATTTAGAGTGCTGCAGAGACTAGAGATAAGCACTAGCCTGTTGAACCACTAGGCTCTGAAAAGGCTTAGTTTTGCTTTGTACTACTTAACGTTATACAAGATGGCAAATATGGAGAAAAGCATAACAATCATTTCTTACATACAAGTCTTCATTAATCTGTAAACGTTTTGAAGTCGTTCGCGATCTTCTTACTCCTTACACTCCACCTCGTAAGCTTCGTTCATCTTCTAAAGACCTTCTTTCAACTCCGCATTTCAATTTGAAAACATAAGGCGCAAAATCTTTCTCCGTATCAGCTCCTACACTCTGGAATACTCTGCCTTCTGACATCAAGAACAGCTCCTCTGTGTCCCTTTTTAAACATAAACTTAAAACTTTCCTTTTTAAAAAAGCCTTTTTATAACTTTTTAGCAACTTTTTTTATTAGTCGTAAGATTGTAAGCATTTTTGGAACTTTTTAACTATTTTTATATTTATTTTTTTAAATAGTGTTTTTAAAATTTTTAACGTTTAAGTTCTGTTAAGCGCTTTTGAACTTTTAGGATATTGGCGCTATATAAATATTTTATTATTATTATTATTATTATTATTATTATTATTATTGAAGTCGTTCAATTTGACCTTATCCATGTAAGTGGAAGGTAAGATCTTAGAAAAGAAAACATTTCCTACAGTGTCTTCTGATTGGCAATAACCAAAGTGAGAGAAAGTGTTTTTTATCAGAGTAGATCTCTGGAAATTATTCCACTGTTGAATAATTCTGACCTTCAGCATCAATAACGAGAATTTCTATTAAGGGTGTTAAGTGTTCCAACATTTGAAACACTTTAACATTTCCTTATCACAAAAGACGGAGACAATATCTGATTTTGTGTGGACTTCTGAAAGATAAATTTGGTCATACTTGCATAATTTCTCTTTTCAGTTCATCAGAAACACTTGTGATACCCAGGGTGAATTGATGCTATTTCCTTTTCTGTTTTAACTAACAAAGTAAAATAGGAAATAAAATGACTTTTCCATTCACCAAATCCTAAAATACAACAAATACTACTTAGTTTTACTTATTTGAGAACGAAATGTCACATTTCTCGACTATTGATAGGTATGTCAGACTAAACCTTGATTGTTTTTCCCATTGTTTATGTTTTTCAGACACAACATGTGACATGCCACATTTTTCTAATGACCTGTTAGTTTCCCAACATGCACATGTCGAAAAGCTGACATTTTCTTACTACCTTCGCCATGGGAGACCCTCATTTGCCTTTGTATCTTTTGTTGGTGAGAAGCTAAAAGATGCCACTGTGTCCAAAGCAAAGTGAGTACGAATTCAAACAGTTCTTTATCAAATCCTTCAAGGGTGTTGCATTTAATACCTTTCTTCTTTTGCATTATCACAGAATACAACAAGCAGCATTGAAGGCATACAGGGTCGCTGTACAACATTTAACTAATTCTTCGGTGTGTGCTGCATGTGTGGCATTCACTGAGATGCTTGGGTTGGATAGCACTCCACTGAGAGTAGACATACAGGCTGCTAATAGATTGATGGCACATGCAGGATTGGAAGATCTTTTAGGAGATGAGACCAAGGAAGACAATACAATGGAAGATGCAATTAGTAAAGTATCTCACTTGTCTCCGACATTTTAGTTGTTTTTCTGTTAAGGCTAGCCATTTCAATCTTAACTGCTTTTGGATGTAAGTATCTGCATGGTAAATTTTCTCTACCTTTTTTATACAAATGGCTGATAGCTCCTGAACAGCCTATTCAATTGTTTTAAACAAGACAGCCGAAAAAGTGTATGAACCATTGTAATCAACCAAACAGTTCTAAAATGCACAAAGGCTTGTGCACACATGAACTCATTTATTTTATTGGAGGTATAGACAGGTAACCGCGTAAGTTCGAACAGGGAACAAAGTAATTAGGTTTAATATGGATAATATCATTGTCTATTAGCCTTCATACATTTTAAATATAAAACATAATTTTCTTCCATTAACATTTGTAGCTTCTGAGCTTCTGTCATGTGCTGGGAAAAGCAACCAAAAGCCTGAAAGACTTCTCACTGCACTAAAAACAGCAACAAGAAACCTCATCAGTAAGGAGTGTTTAGACAAGTAAGTTTGGACTCCTCATTTCAATCTCATTCTATCTCATTCGAGGCAAGGTCTTTGAGACAGCACAGAAATATCCAAATGTACTATCCAGTCAGTCATAAAAATGTTTCTTTGCCACTTTGTTCCTTTTTTTGAGGAGGAGTAATGATGAAATGTGGCTAGGCAATGTGTTATATTAACGCCTTAATAGCTACCCTTTTTTCGACGTTTTTGCTTGTTTACAAGCTAAAATGGTAGAATAGGGGTTATGTGGACAAGATTTGGAACCACATATTTGTAAACTCTCAAGGGACTGTTTTAATTTCTCAAGGGATTACTTTCCGCTGTGGGTGATCACTTGCGATCTTGTGGAAAAAACGTGACTTGTCACATTTACAAACGTTATATAACAATTTTAAAACTGACATGTCAGCTGTCTTAAGCCTGGTTCTCATATGATCGTCCCGATCGTCTCTGTCGCTTCTGTCGCTTCAAAACGTTTGCTTGCTCCAATCACCTCAGACTTTGCAAACGACAGAAGCGACAGAGACGATCGGGGCGATCATATGAGAACCAGGCTTTATCTCAACGCACGTGTGTCTGAAAGGCGATCTATAAAAAGCGTCGCACAAACAATGGATTGCGTAACTAAAACACGAATAAATAATCACTAGCACTTACATCGTTTAAAAATTACAAACGTCAAAAATAAACCATACCAAAAAACTCGCTCTTTTCAAAGATATTATTGAAGTTAAAACAAATGCAAGAGATGATGGCTTCTTTTAGCTTTTAGAGACCTCGCGTTGAGCCGTTGACAGCAATGTTGCATGAATCGGCTTTACAACATGCGATCGTATCTAAGCAGTTCGAGTGGAATTTCAGTCAAAGACAGCAAAATTCTTTCGTATTTCATCTTCAAATATAATTCGAAAGCATTCACTGTATATATGGCTTTTGTTTAATCCTGGGTCTTGATATCCGACCCTCGCAGAGCCTAGACAAAACGCAGCTTGAGTGTAACGATTTGTTTACGCCGCAATTATATGCGCAATGTTTTCTCCGACAGTAGTCGGAAATATCCGTATTTTTTTCGTGCTTTTTCGTGGAGCAATCGTAACGATACGGCCTTGAACACATTGAACAGCGGTCTACCTATAACAATTCAAATATGGCGTCGCAAAAACAAAGCGTCGAACGCATATTTTGCTGTTTCATTTGCTAATTTCGCTGCCGTAATCGACTGCCTCGAAAGGTCCTTGCAATTTTAAAGTATAGAATTGTCAGATCTCGGTGAAATTTGCACTGTTTATTTGTGTAATGTTAAGGAATATGTGTATAAATACCCGGCGCGGACGAGCCATTTTTGACAAAATTATATGGCTGCATTTCCTCCGCGAAGATAGGAAATTGTTAAACTAAACTACAAAGAAACTGTAATGATACGTTCGAAGAACAATGCACAGGATAAACCTCATACTTCATGCAAAAACGTCGATATCTCGAAGAGACTTTGATTACATATTGACCTTTTGCCATTCACTTCATCATTTAGGACATCATTTGAAGCAGGCCAGCACTGGAATTTTGTGGTTTTATTCTGTCGGGTTCACAAGATGGAATTTCCAGTCACATTCCTGCAGGATTGTGCAAGGGCGGACAAGTGGCTCCCTTTTGTTTGTCATGCACAAGCTTGCCAATTTCCAAAGGAGCAGGTAAACACACTGCATTGTATTGAGCAGACTGCTATAGACAGATAATACTTTGGTGAATTGTCAAGGGCACTGGATGGAAGACTGTTTGTTGTTTGCATCTGCTGCATCAAATATCAACTGGTTGGCTTTGACAGCTTCTTCTTGTGCAATTGTGTGTCACATGAATGAATGGATGCATGGATTATCTTTATTTAAATGAATGGTCACACCATCAGCTAATAACAAATTACAACATATAATACTAACTTAATAACTTATTAACTGTTTCTCAGTCAAAGCCATATTTTGTACAACACCGCTTTTCCCAAATAATAAAGATGGTAAATTTCAAGCTCGGAAATAAATAATAAAGATGAGATGTTCAACATGACACGAGGATGGGACAAAGAAAAATTCTGAATCGAACCCATGGCCTCCCAGATACCGGTTGGACGCTCTAAGCAACTGAGGTACGAGAGACTCGTTGTGAGCTGGGCCATTTCGACATTGCTGATCCTAGCAGTATGCAGGATGCGTGTCACGTATCAATCTAGTAATGGCCCAGCTCACAATTAGTCTCTCGCAGCTCAGTTGATTAGAGCGCCCAACCGGTATCTGGGAGGCCATGGGTTCGATTCCCATCGGGGACTCAGAATTTTTCTTTGTCCCATGCTTGTGTCATGTTGAACATCTTAACTTCTTTTCCCCTTTTTTGACTTCAAAAGCATTACACCTTTGTTCTCACCAGAAGCCTTTTGCCACCTGACACACAGTTTTAATGTAATTTTTTCATTCATTTGTTGTTCTTGTGTTCATGCAAAGTCAGCTTGCCAAGCCTTACTCCAGGCTCGTGTTTGTTTTGTTCTTTGCACATGCCAACAAGGCTTGGCAGGCACATTAGCATGAACAAAAATAAAAAAAGGGCTATTGCAAAGGTAGCCCTTGCTGTTTGAGATCCTATACTTCTTTACAAGACATAAAAAACGCCCTCAGATTGTAGTGGACTAGCTCGAACTTAATATTAACCCCTCACAACATGGTTATTTCAAGGAACATTTTCATTTACCATCATTTCACTTAATGTTTTGTCCTATTTCTTTATCTTTGCTCTAACTGTGACCTCTAGCGTTGCTTAATGAGCATTGCCATATTTGCAGGTGGTGTACGTTATTGAACACGACTTCTCCAATGCTTTCCTCCAAGAACATTTGCATTTAGCATTTGACAATGTCCAGTTAATTAAGATTGAAAATGCATCAAGTGATGAACTTACCAAGAAGCGAAGCCGGAAAAAGAAGTTAGTTAGGACAGGAGAACAAGTAAGTTTGTTTGTAACAACATTTTTTTTTGTTACAAAATGCAAGGTCACTCTTCCGTTTCTCTTTTCTCCACTTTCATGTTACCTTAATCCTTTAAAGTCATATGTCATTTTGTATAAATGGTATCCACATTCTTTTTTACTGCAAATTTGCTTTTTCACTGATTGTTTCCAAGAAAAGCTCAGAACTTGACACGGATTTAACCAGATTTTTAAACAGCCAAAAATTATGTTTGTGTGGCAAAAATTATGTTTGTGTGGCAGGAAACCTAAAAATAATAGTCCATTGTAATTAACAATTGCTATATTAGAGCACTGACACTGTAAACAAGCATCTTTGGCTGTGGATGGCTCGGATGGAAATGGATTGAAAATCGGAGTACTTGAATTAAGGTTATTTCTTCCTTTAGATGTTCAAAGATAATATTTATAATGGGTTACGTTGGCTACCACTAATTTCAGACCAAATCTGCGAAATCCCCGTGACATACCTCCTTTAGAATGTGTCGAGAAGTATGCTTTGTAAATACCAGGACTATGTCTGGTTGCACAGGTTGATATTTAACAATTAGACTACGAGCCCGAGTTTTCTATGAGCAACTATCGCTCATAGAAAACGAGGGCGAGTAGTCTAATTGTTTTAGTAGAAACTCTAAAGGATTGCAGTCCAAAACCTACAATATTGTGCACTTTGAAGACAAAAATCAAGACAATTTACCGCTCAAAGAGCTACTCGCGCGCGCGACTGTTTTCTATCGGCGAATAGAAGACAGTGGAAGAACCAATCAGATTCGCGGATTTCCAATAGAACACAGCTGAGTTTCTACTAATATCAATTATACATTGATTTTTGTTTGATTTTCAGCCTGGGACACCCTCTCGAGATGTGCGTGCCCAGTTCTACTCTCGTATGGGTCTCGTTGCAACAACAGTTTCACAGACCTCTCATCAAAGTATCAAGGAGGAGCCTGTTACACGTCCATCATGCAGCAGTAGTGCAGAAGATGAAGAGACCTCCAAAGCGAAATATGGCAGTGAGAAGGAGCTAAATGGCACCAAAATAGGACATGACACTGATGATAGACTAGCTGTCGACTCCCCAGGTACTTACTTTATTACTTCCCAGATGTCTAGCATTCAATGCAATAAGGTGTCAGCAATTAACTTCATGTTCGTATTAATGATTTTTCGCTTACAACATTAGATACCTGTGGTGGTGCCACTCGTTTACGATCAGGAATTACTTTGGACCTTATTTCTGGTCAAAACTCAGATGTTGTGGTAGAAATAAATTAAGTTGGACTGTTCCAAAGACCTCTTTGGCTTACTCAAAATAGTTGCAAGAGTTTGTTGCTCCAGTCTGGGGTAGTTATTACTATATCGTCTTCTCTTGCAACAGTAGCTTACTCAAAAATTAGATATTTATATTAGATAAAATATTGAAGAAGATTGAAACAGATTGCAATATGGGTTTTTTAAATATTTTTGGCTGAACAGTTTTTAAAGTTAATCTCGTTTTCTTGTAACTTTAATTTATAATGCCTGGGAGACACATTTGGTTACAATCAAACTATGGTTCTGTCATTTGGATCCGTAGAAATAAATTTCTTTGCAATCGTCAAGTTTCATAGCGAGTATTTGGCAAAACTTAATAAAAGATTTTGCCTCAGCCATGACACAGTCCTTTTAAGTTCCATTTACATTGTAACAACCTAAATACATCAATACTCAAGTAGAGTTTACATGTACATATTTACTTTTTTTTTTCATTTTTCAGAAGTGCCCCTCGGTGCTGAAGAGGTACCACACAATCTGTTTGACATCCTGTTCAAATGCCAATCAGTTGAAGTCCCATGGAGGCACTTACTGGCGCATTCAATAACACTTCACAGATCCCTTCTGTCAGCGTTGGCGGCTTGCTTTAAGGTTAGTTATGGATACTTAATGAGTCTTTGAGGGACCTGATGTTCCTGTAATGATTTAACTTAGTGCGAAGCTAAGGTAAATTTGTAAAGTCCATGTTATACATATGAATTGGGAAGAGCCAGGGAGATCATCTGTGCCAACAACATTTTTTTTAAACAGACAAGGGACAGTGGCGGTCTCTCCCCCCCTCCCCCCCCCCCCCCCCCCCACCCAAAAAAAGGAAAAGAAAAGAAAGGAAGAAAAGGTATTCTGCAAGGTTTCACTGGCTGGGAAAGGGTGTTAAACAAATAAAAAGATTCTGTGAAGCAGGGGATTCATTTAGATTTGGAACAGGTGGACATCAGGATTTTGGACCCTGGCAAATTATGAGCAAGGCCCTACACTTTTTGGTAAATGGAAGTCTGTTCAGATGGTGAAAACAACCGGGCAAAGACCTGTTTATAGCCAGTTGATTGCCCGGTGCCTGGCCCTTAATGAAACCTCTGGTGAAGGGAGTTTTCGTCACCATTTCTTTTCATCCCCCACCCCTCTCACTGAAGGTGCAAATTTGGACTGCGTGCCACACTCACCACATCATTTTGTCGTGGTATGTTGCGGGTTTCCCTTTTTCCTTGCTGGGGCATTTGTTTTTGAGATCTTGCTTGGAAGCAAAACTTTACATTTTTTTTTTCATGGAAGTGCGGAACAGATTAAATTTTAATAGCAATTGAGAACGTTTTAAAATACGTTTTAAAAGTGTATACACGTCTATTTATTTTGTACCTAATAGGTCCCTGATGAATTCTAATAATTGCCCTCGTTGGGTGACCCTGAACAGAGTCGCTCATTGAAGAGGGACACCTTATTTTGTGGGAGGGCTGTAAACTTGAACTGGTTTATAGAATGGAGTGAAAGTTTGAGTTCGTTTTGTCTTATGTGTACATTTCTACACTTTTCATATTCAACGTTCTTGTAACAACGTTCTTGTAAGGCTTCTGTAGGCTGGAAATGTTTTTTCAGCGAAAACAATTATTGTTTATCAGGACTCCAAGCCGTTGGATTGCTTATGTGCCTGGCTCTGCTCTACAGTGCGTCCATCTGTGTTGGAAAATGCTGTAGCTACTATCTCAGGTATGGAGTATTTACTTCCTATTGCGTGTAGGACCTGGCTCCCAATATGTGCTTGCATAGCTCAATTTGTAGAGCATTGCGCCGGTGTCTCGGAGGTCATGGGTTTAAATCCTGTTGAAGCCTTGATTTTTTTCAGACATCTTTCACCCAATTGCTTAAATTGTTGGGCTCAAGTTGAGGATCCTGTCATTGCTCGTTTCTCTCTGCCGTACAAAATAATTTTATTATGTCAAGTACATCTTTAATCTCCCTTAAGCAGACATATCTCCTATAGTAGGTACTTTTTCAGCTCTCAAAGGTGTCGAAGAAGTTCCACTGTAGTTGAAGCTAAATTTGCCATATTCAAGTTTCCCCCATAAGTAGAATTCCGGTTATAAGACCCTGGGCTTATACAACTTCGTAAAGGGATTTTGGGTGGGCTTATAAGCGGAGGGGCTTATATCCGGGAGGGCTTATAAGCGGAATGAAAAAATCGTTTCGAAAAGAGCCACGGGAGTGTTGTCGAAATACGCTTATAATGGATGTATTTTTTTGTTTCCAGGTAGATGGGCTTATAACTGGGGGGGCTTATAAGCGGGGGGGCTTATAACCGGAATTTTACGGTATTCAAGTTTCCCCCATACTAATTCTGTCGCACCTTTAAAATCTTCAGCTACTTCTTAGTGAATAATTCTTAAAAGAAAAATCCAATAAAGCTTTCACAGTTGTCTTTAAGCAAAAAGGAACTTGAAATTATTGTCTTGCTGTGTAGAAACTAGATCTACCCATTATTTAATTATTGCTAATTTTTACCTTCTTCTCTTTTAATTGTTAATCGCTAATTCATTAACTGACTTCATCAATTAACAGGCAGTCATCAACGAGAGTCTTGGGATGTTCAAAGTATGATTTTATTACATTTAATGTTTATTTGTACATGTCATCTTAACAGTCAAATCCACATTAAGCTTATTTTAGTTCAATATTTTCGAATTATGCTAACAGTTAACAGTCAATGGGGACAGTTAATCCATTTTCTACTACATTCTCTAGAGATCGAAATAAGGTTGTTGAGAAAGATGTACCCCATGAGTGAACCATAAACGATACGTCCTTGAGACTTGCTGGGAAATCTGCGAACTTAATACTTATTTGCATTCTATGAGACTGTGGGCATGCTTTAAAGTAGAGTTTAACGAGATCGAAACTTAGCTGTGATCATTAAAGGGACTGTGTCACGGCTGATTGAAGTTTATTTTATTTAGTTTTGCCAAATATTCGCAATGATTTTATTTTTTGAAAGGAATTTTTTTTTTTTTTAAATGAAAAAATCTTATCTTTTTTTTTTTTTTTTCTCCCGGGGGAAAAATTTAATATTTAAAAAAAAAGAGATTTATTTTTAAAATTTTTCCCCCCCCCCTTTTTTAAAAACCTATCTCTTTCTTTTTTTTTTTTTTTCTTTTTTTTCTTTTTTTTTTTTTTTTTTTTTTTTTTTTTTTTTTTTTTTTTTTTTTTTTTTTTTTTTTATTTTTTTTTTTTTTTTTTTTTTTTTTATTTACCCCCCCCCTTAAATGCTATGCACAAGGCGAAGACCTTGAATTGTTATTATGGACACGCCAATTCAGTCTTTTCAAAACTCCGTAAGGTTGCAAAGTTTGTGGTTTAAGCTATTTTCGGCCAACGTTTCTTCGTTTCTTCTAGTTTTTCAAAGGGTGGATACCGCTATTCGTCGGATAAATTACTATTCAGTGGATAGCGTAGTTTTTTTTTCAACATTTATCCACTGGTTAGGTGGATAGCGTTATCCACCCTTTGAACAACTTGGCCCAGGTGTTCAAAGCGTGATGATTTTCAGACTTCTAATGTGAATGAAAACTACGGGAGATTTGATTCCACCCCACGGCTATCCTGGCACTTTTAGGACCCAGCTTATCCTGCGAGGTAGAAAGTGCATAAGGCCAGACGACAGCCGTACGAGTGGACACGTCACATAGCCAGTTCAGAGGATATGTGGATGACGCATGAGATTGTTCGACGGATCCAGTGGTAAACAAAACCACAAAATCGCAAAAGAAGAAAGGAAAGCAAAAACACAGTCAAACTGAAGTACCAAACAACGCAGGAAAAGTGGAAAAAAGCCATCCGGCTTCGTGCACATCAGCAATTTGTTTAGCGCCCGCACTTTACTAAGGCACTTTCACATCTTTCCAACAGATCAAGTTCAAAAAAGGTGTACAGTAGAATCCCAAATTCTCGAACCTCCGGAGGAAACGAAAATTACGTTGAGAAATCGGGGATAAAATTTGAAAGAAGTACTATCCGTGAGAAACGAAAATTGATTCGGGAAATCGGGAGTTTCGAGAAACCGAGGGTTCGGGATTCTACTGTAATAATATTGGAGGCGTGGTGGCCTAATGGTTAGGGCGCTGGACTCCGGATCGAGTGGTCCAGGTTCGAGCGCTGGCCGGTGTCATTGTGTTGTGTTCTTGGACAAGACGCTTTACTCTCATAGTGCCTAAATGGGTATCGCTGAGGGGGAGTACCCTGTGATGGACTAGCATGCCATTCTGGGGGGGGGGGGGGGTAGAATTATTCCTAGCCGCTCAATGCTTATAGAAACCGGTATACACGCCGGCAAGTATGGGCCACTTGGCTCTAGGGTTCCCTATATTGACTGAATTAGGTCGAGCTGGACAGAAAATTTTATGGCTCTCAGTCATTCGGTGCACTTGGTCTGTACGGCGTGACCCTGAGTTAAATATTCACCGTCAGGTCCTCCCGATAAGTTAATAAGCTCATACGTTTTGTTTAAATATCTGTCAACAGAGCTTCAGTGGCACGAGTGGACGCAGGAAGACCTCACAGCTCTCGTTTTAGCGTTTGTTGAGACAAGAGAAAAACTTGCACACACTCTGGCCAAAGCGTTTTATATTTTTGATCCGGTGAGTAAAGGAATCTGCTCATTTTAAAATATACCACTGGCCTTACTAAAAATTTCATCCACTTTAGGTTAGGAGTCCCCGGTAAACTACATTTGAAAGCGAGTCAAAATTTAGAGGTTTCATTTGCCACTAGCAGA
The DNA here is from genome assembly GCF_052425735.1 of Oculina patagonica. Classification (NCBI taxonomy): domain Eukaryota; kingdom Metazoa; phylum Cnidaria; class Anthozoa; order Scleractinia; family Oculinidae; genus Oculina; species Oculina patagonica. Next base: position 12,978,974 of record NC_135758.1, read on the forward strand.
AATTTCACGATGAAAAGTTCAGTATTTTCCAAACGTGGTTACATTTAAATAAAGTTGCTTGCTTTTTGTTCTACAACTAGAGGGTATAAAAGTAGTATACAAACTATTGTTCATCTGTTAGAGCAGTTTTCAATTGAGTGTTGTTAAACCAAAACCAAAGTAATCACTCTAGCCAATCACAAAGGAAAAGGACAATTCAGTAAACCAATCAAAACTCGAAGCAGATACATGTAGCTGGCACGAAGCGCGGGAAAACGTGTGTGAGCGAGTCACGATTGGTTTTAGTTTTAGTTTTGATTGGTTGAGAGAGTGGCGCGAGATTTTTTACCCAATCACTGAGCGTAGTAATGCAAAACCAAAGCAAACGTGAATTACTTTCGACACTCAAGTGAAAACCGCTCTATTTCAATGTGAGTATTTTTATTTGATATTATCCCTTCTACAGGCCAGTCCTTTGGTAAACTTTTTTCATTTCCACGAAACGTTTTTGGTGCATTGTGATTACGATGCTTGCCGGGAATATTTGAATTCTTTCAAGATATCCTACAATAAGGTATGTCAAACAGAAGTGTTATGCTCTAGAAAACATTTGTTGGCTTGTAAATGTACGGATATTTTTGTGTGGGTGCATGTATGTGCAATGTATATAGAGATTATTTCATGGAAAATGCGCGCGTTTTTTTTTTTTTACGTGTTGTGTTTTATAAGAAAAAGAATGGGTGGGGGTGGGGAGGTTTTTTTTTTTTTTTTTTTATTTAAATAATTTTTTTTTTTTTTTTTTTTTTTTTTTTTTTTTTTTTTTTTTTTTTTTTTTTAAATTTAAATTTTTTTTTTTTTTTTTTTTTTTTTTTTTATATCTTTTTTCTAAATAATTTTTTTTTTTTTTATTTTTTTAAAAATTTTTTTTTTTTTTTTTTTTTTTTTTTTTTTTAAAAAAAAAAATTTCCCTTTAAAAAAAAAAAAACATTTTTTTTTTTTTTTTTTTTTTTTTTTTTTTTTTTTAAAAAAAAAAAAAAAAAATACGGCTTCTCAATGGTTGGCTTACCTGGGGAAACTTGACGACCCTACAATACACCAAGGGTTTTAAATTGGGAAAGTTATGATCGTTCTCAGTCACTCAACAAGATAAATGCACTTTGATAAGTTCTCCCGAGATAAAATGGGTTACATGTAAACCTTCCTTCCTTGTTATTCCCTAGGTACAATGACTTCGTGTAACCACAGATAAAAGTCTGCCTCCAGCCAAGTAGCCCATGCGGCTGGATGTTATCCTGTTTTCTGTAGCAATAAGCGATTAGGAGTACTTCTTCTCCCCCCTTGGATGGGACGCTAGTACATCATTGGGTTACCCCCCCCCCCCCCCCAGCAGAAAATTCGCCGGTACGGAAACCGGGATAAGCTCCGGCTGTATAGGCCACTTGGCTCGAACACAGACTTTACCTTACCTTACCCATTTATACACCTGGGTGGAGAGAGGCACTACGAGAGTAAAGTGTCTTGCCCAAGAACACAACGCAGTGACGCCGATTTCCCAACTTAAGCTCGCCTTTTTTAAATTCATCATTCACTTCGACAGCTGTCCATGAAAGTTGTAGCAGACAAACACATGGATGTACTCAGGATTGGGACATTGGAATGGCTAGAAAAATTAACTAGTCAAGTGACGAAACACATGCTCACACATTGCGAGAGTGCCCACCAACAACGCCATCTTCTGGCAATTTTGGCGCGAACCATGTTTGGAATAAACTTCTCTTGTAAAGGTGTGTAAAAAAGTTTTTTTTATCAGAAATCATGTCCCTGTTGGTTCTCTGCACTATTTGGGGTGTAATGTTCGCTAAATCTCACAGCATGTCATTACGTTGGTTGTTTTATGAAAGTCTGAACCAATTTTTTTTCAGTGCCTGATTATTACGAGTTACATGAAGTGAGTACAGTTCTTCATGGCACAGACACTGATATGAGACTTGAAGTAATGCTGGAGCAGGGAAATGAAGACAGCCAAGCTGAGAAGGAAAGAGTACTGCTGTCACTGCTTAACACGAAACACTTCGCAGAGGCCAGGAAATTTGCTGAATTAGTTAAACTGTCTGGAGATCACATTACGCGGAAAGAGGTGAGAAGAACTCGGACAGTTATTCCTACTTACGATTTGAGTTAGTTACAGAGAGATACTTATTAGAATTTATAAAAGATAAGGTAGCGTCATCTGAAAATTTCTCTAAGAGGCTAATCTAGGCGAGGTAATGCGAGTTTGCAGATGTTTTTTGTAAAAAAAAAAAAAAAAGAAAAGATGTCAGTTAGAGCAATTGATTTAACGATATTGTCATGCTTGAGCGGAAATAGCGAAATTTTATAGATGCTTTAAGTGGCCCATAGCTGTTTTGATGAAAGTATCTCAGAACAAGACTACAACGTATATACTAATTTTATTATTCAACAGATGCGCGCGCTGCCCATATATGGTCAAATATTTTAACGATATCTGTCATCCGTACATAACAGATATCCTGCGATATTCGTAGGTTGCAAAGATTCGTCCGAAATCTTGTAAAGCGCTGCAGAATTACAGTTTTTCTATGTACAAAATGTGTTTCGTTGACAATTTGTTGAATAATAAAACAATTATCCTGCTCAATCTTGCGGAATATCGTCTGATTTTAGCCAATGGCCTACGGCCTCGTCGGGTAAGTATCAGGCGCGCGGTTTCACAGGATAATTGTTAAATATTCGCGATGCTAAATTTTTGCAAAAGAGCTGTGTAGTTGTAAAGAAAACCCTGGTATAAAACAAATCAGCCAATGAAGACATATTTGATGTCATATTAACAATAGTTTAATTAACAATAGTTTCTTGCTTCTATAGCAACACCTGTTCTCTTATACTCTCCGATATTTAGGTTGAAGCAGAATTAGAAAATGCAAAGAATTCCATGTTGTGGGAGATAGAACAAGGAAGGCTGGCATTTTGGCACAGAGCAGAGAAATGTTTTAGAGACCACGGTTGCAAACCAGACACCGTGGGCACATTTTTTGAGGTAACCAACATAGCAAAGGCTTATGACAGGCTCTCCAAATCTTTGTAGATGCTTTACGCTCATTAAAAGGTGACAAATGAGCTAAGGCCGTTTATATCAAGAAGAGACGCGTACATACGTCTTCATAAAAGGCCGAACCCTTGAAAATGGAAGTTACTAAACGCCAGGATCTTATGCTAACAGAGCGTGTACCTTTGTGACATGATATATTCGTGCCAGTGCTCTTTGGAACGGAAATAATAAATTTATGATGACTTGAAAATTTTAAATTATAAAACAAATAAATTAAGTGAAGTGCAAACATTTCTGTGCTAAAGAAAAATTAAATTTACACAGACGTTAAGATAAGAGATCTTTTACACATGAAAATAGCAGTGGTGTACTGTAAATGCAGTCATCCCCTCTCCCCCACTAAGAACTAATGTAAGTATACAGTGATGAAACTTAAAACAAAATTATGCCCTTTCCCCACTCAAGAAGTGTTAACATGATTAGAAAAAAGCCAAGGTTAAGAACACACGAGTTAAGATTTTGCATCGAATTGTTTTGTTACAGAACCAAGCCAGTGACACAGGACTGTCATTCACCGAGCGTGCTATGCTTCTTGGGATAGCAGTTAAGTGGTTTTCTAATGTGCCTGCTGACCAACAACAGAAAACACCAGAAGAACTGAAAGAACTTCAAAAGAAACGATGGCTATTCAAGATACGAGCAGAAATAGAAAAAGACTTCGAGGTAAGAGAATGAAGTCCTTTGTGGGTATATTTCAATAAGAATTGGACATAAATAGGCCATTTCCGAGTTCCCCTTTACCTCTGTTTCAAAACGAGTCTTCGTGCGAAACCATTCATATGAAAATCAGTTTTACCTACAGGTCCATTTTCATGCAAATCAAACTCATTATCATTTGAATTGTTTCGCACTTAGACTCGTTTTGAAACAGAGGCAATGGGTAACTCGGAAATGGCCTATTCCATATCAACAAAAGGCTTGCTTGGTGTAGAACCCAATAAAGTTATATTGCTTTTTAGTTTTACCCAATTTGTGTATTGTAATATATGAGAGTTTCAGTCTTAAAGGCCAGAATGACTGCTTGTTAAAAATTTGTTGAACGTCGAATTCTCAGATGAAAATACGGGAAAAATAACTACACTTTATCAATCATTACTGTTGGTTGCGTCATTCCCCCACTAGAAAATTTTACCTGCCGACAAATGAAGGGACGTGTTACAGGAACAAAGCGACAACATGACACACAGAAGAAATTGTAGCCAGGACGTGTTGCAGCGACACATCCCCTTGTGCGTGCTGATGTTTTTAGGGCATGTGTGGCTGCAACATACTCCTTCTACATTTTCTTGTATATGTACACGTGTGATTTTGTCCCTGCAACATACCCCTTCTTGTGTCGGGACTTCAACATAAGATCTGAAGAAAAACTCCACATTAACTGAAAGAAGTTGTCATATTTAGAAATATTACATGAACAAGGAGATCCATGGAGGAAACGTTGTATAATGGGAATTGAGTTTAAGGGAGATGCGATGTTTCATTTGGCAACAAAAGTAAACAAATCTTGTATTATTATCCATCAAATATTTTTGTCTCACGCGCGATGTTCTAAACACGTGACACAATATTTTTTGAACGCGACGTAATTACTTTGATGTTGAACAGCTTAGCAAAAAAGGTCTCCCAAAATGAGCTGCCTTGTGTAAAAATTCTTGAAGGATATAATAAACACAAAAACCTCCATGTAGCTTTAAAAATATGCACTGATATTTGAAGATCACAGTTTTCCTCGAGGTTCGCTCACGGAAAACTATTCGCTTCTCGGAGCAGATGATGTCTGCGGGCAAATATCGGTGCATGATTATTTTCGCGCCAAATGGAGGTTATTGTTGATTTGTTTTTTCTCTTTGCAGGGCCATTTGACCCGGTCTGTAAGCCATCTGGAGTTCCTTTCTCATGAAACAGAAATGGAATTACTAAGTGAAATCAAGCCAGCTAACGTAGAAGCAGTTACACGTAAGGCTGTTAATTTGAAAGAACTTGTGCAAGACGACACTGCTACAGTAAAAAATGTCTCAGATTGTCCACTGGAGACAGACAAGGTGACTTGAAGTGCTTTACACACATTTTCGTTTATTTTCAGTTTTAAAACAAACTTTCATTATCAACTGCGCTTGTTCAGTGCATTACTGTGTTAAGGATTTTACCAGATTTTTGAACAGCCAAAATTTATATTTGTGTCGCATGAAACCTAGCAATAATAGTCCATTTTTTATTAAAAATTGCTATATTAGAGCACTGAAACTGTTAACTAGCATTATTGGCTGCGGATGGCGCGGATTTGAAAACGTTTGCCACGTTTTCAAATTGTTTCCGTGCGTCTTCAAAAAATCGATATTTATAGCTGTAGCTTGATTTCTATCCACAAATTAAGGTTATATCTTCTTTTAGATGTTCAAAGATATAATTGTTTTTTTTTTTTGTGAGTTAGGTTGCCTTCCACTAATTTCAGAACAGTTTAGACCAAAAATCTGCGAAATCTCCGTGACATAGTCCCTTAAAGTCTGCAGTAAGCGAAAATGTTCCATAGGCGCCCTGACTCATCCCGGTTTCTGAAGTGGTCAGGATGCCCTGACTGTTTACATTTTTAATATTGAAGGACCGTAGCTAGGGTTAAGCATAGTAAAAATTTAAGAACGATCTCTGGCTAAAAACTTTTAAAAAACACGAGCTTTCGACTGTTCGATCTACAGTCTTCAAAGGGCTATTCGGTCGAGTATTTTTTGGCCGCAAAGATCGAGTTTATGGCGAAAAAGTGGGTACAAACCTAAGACATCTTTCTAATCCCTGAGTGGCATGTATTTATCATTCACAAGAACTGTTTAATCATGCGGCGATGAATTTATTCATATTGTGAAAGAGAAAAAAAAGCTAAGTCACCGTCTTTGTCCAAAATGTAGGATATTAGATGGTCTTGGAGAAAAAAAATTACTGTTTCACTTGGGGCCAGTGAATAAGTGCTGCTTATCTTACAGAACAGACATAATCCAGTGCTCAAACTTTTGACATCTGTTTTCACAAGCTACATTTGACTTGTTTTATCCTATTACATATTTGTCCTCTCTGAATGACGTTTATTGGTTTTTCAGAAATGAATGACTTGTACCTTATTGAAAGGAATTCAATTAATTCATGCATCAATGACGTTATTCAAGTTTTTTTGCAAATTAAAGACCTTATTAGTTTTGATTTTGTGAACAAATTCTGGAACAATTTTCACGGCCGCAAATCCTGCAAGCCAATTTAAACTGTACTTGACAATTTATGGAAAGAGCGAGCTTTCGCTTGTCGATGACCACTGAATATCCACCGTTCATCAGTTGACATTTCAAGAGCAACGCATAATTTTACGCAAAAATTTGGTCAGAGAAAAGAGACTTCGTTAAAAATCCTGATCCTGCATAATGGCGAAATCAGCTTGTGACGAAATGCTGAAATTTCTTCCTTCGACATCCGAATTTGATGAACTTAATTCGACCTACATAGCAAATTGTGTTTTCAACAGTTTTCTATCTTATACAGCCGTCATGTTGAACACTGTGACGATTCTTGCCATCAGGAAAACTTCGTCCTTGCCAAAACCTTTGAAAACATTGCTCCTGAGTCTTGCCGTTTCTGATTTTGGTGTTGGTTTTCTGGTACAGCCATTTTACATTTCACTTCTTGTCAAGTGGTCACAAGTAAACCACCCTAACTGTGTCTTGTATAAAGTTTTTATCGTGATTATGGCTTTATTTTCTCTAGCTTCCTTCTTTGGTATCGTGGCTATAAGTGTAGACAGATTCTTGGCTATTCATCTTCATCTTAGATATCAGGAACTTGTGATTCACAAGCGCGTTGTCGCAGTTGTGATCTCAATATGGGTGTTATGTGCATTTCTTTCTTTAATGCCAATTTGGTCTCCAACCAGAATTACCTTCTTAATTTGGAGCACTACTGGAATAGCTTGTCTCCTTGTTACAACAATAATTTATTGGCGGATGTATTTAGTTTTACGACGCCACAAAAACCAAATGCAAGCAGTTCAAGTGCAAGTACTACAACCAGCAACACAGAATGTAGACATGGCAAATTTTGCGAGCCTAAGAAAATCTGCTGTTGTTGTATTTTATGTATATCTCGTGTTTTTGGCTTGTTACTTGCCTCGCTTTCTCATTTTGGCTGCCAATAGAATTCACGGACCGAGTATCGCCTTGAAAAGGTCCACACTATTTTCGTGGACGTTGGTATTTCTTAATTCATCTTTGAACCCTTTGGTTTATTGTTGGAAGATGAGATACATTCGACAGGCCATTTTGGACGTACTGAGGAACATTATTCATCGGCACAGTATGTCCAAGATGGCCACCAATCGTAAAGCGGACTATCATGCCATGAGAACAACAATTCCATTGTTTCCGTTGCCACTTGAAGAGCGGTGAATAATTATTCTTGGACTCCAGTTTAAATATCAGTCTAGGTAGACCTAAAAGAGCGGCCTGTAGGGGTAAAATGGAAACTGGGATTTAGGCAAATTTTTACTGGGAAAATGGGATTTGGCTCACTGGGACTGGGAATAACAAACAAAGAACAATGCAACTGGACCCTTCAGGACCCTCCTAAAAGAGTTGCTTGGGGGACTACTATAGATACAAAAGTCCAACAACAATCAAACAATAAAACAACAACAGCAAAGGAACCTTCTTGAAACCAATAATTTTAGACAGTCTCCGTAAGCGTGTTGTAGCTTGAGACATCGTTGCGATGAAGAAGCCAACATTCAAGCCAAGAGTGGGCCGTGAGTTTCCTGGGGAGAATGATTATTACAGAGAGGGTGGTTTAAAAGACTTGGCGAAGGACTACATTCAGTGTATAAAATCATAGCGCCAAACTAGCACAAGTGACTAGCACATTTCTCTTCATTCAATACACGTAGAGTTATGGCAACCAATAACGTGTTGTCTTTGCCATTGCATTAAGTGAACTGTATTTTAAGGACGTGCATTTCGATTTCTCACTAAAGAGAAATGTAGATTAATTTTTCCGTCGTTAAACTTGTTGGTTACATATATTCGGCCTCTCCATTTTGCGATTCAAGTAGCTTTTTCTATAGTTAATGCTGTAGCAAAAAATGACTTTGAAAATAGTCAAAGTAATGAATGTGTATAGCTTCTACGAAATAAAATCATTCATTCATCCATTCATTCTGGATAGTTCATTTTCTCTTAGCTAATATTAAATTATACTAACTGTATGGTTTGTGTCTTCTTTCAAAATGACGCGAGATGGTAAAAGATATACACTATCTTGACTGCTAACTTGGAGTTTGATTTAATATGTGCAGCGCATTTAAAAAAAAAAAGACTATGTGTGAATTACTGCTCGGCATGGTAAGCGCGCGGGATGTATTTGGGTCAATTTCCGATTGCACAACTATTTTGATCCGAAATGCTTCTGTGTACGATACTTATTAAAGTCTGTGTATAAAAAATGTAAATTCATTAGCAATTGGAACATCCACATAAACCTAACAAAAATGTGCTTGTTAAAGTCAAAATTGACGCCTTCGTCCCGCCTCATTTTTTCCTTGCTCACCCGCTTTATTCGCTCTCCCATAACTACCGAGAGCCTGGAACAGGCTAGAGTCCAGTGCACTAACCATTAATTTTGGCCACCGCGCTTTCATCAGACAATGGTGCAAATTATACAATAAATACTATTTCAGCCAGTTATGTGTGTAGACCAGAAGGGAGCGTTGCTTATGGTCGTATTGTTTGTTTATTGCAGGAGATCAGAGCTTTGGAGAAGGTTATTGGTGACTTGTTGGAGGGTTGTCATGTCAGTCAAGCTAAGTGGCTTGCAAACTTGTTTAATCACAGCTGTTTGGAGTTAGATGTTGTTTTGGTAAGAAATTTTACAATTCATAATCAACTGTAAGAATAACATACAATTCGAATTTGATTCAGAGCAATCTAGTGGTGGCTGTCATTTTTTCACACAAAACAATGACTTCCCGTGACTGTGTTAAAGAAATATTTAAGATTTACGTGAGTGTAAGCGTATTCGGCTCAACCTTTTAAGTACTATTTCAAAAACGAGTGCGAGGGTTTTATCAGGTTTCCAAACGCGAGAAAACTTTTGAATGTTTTCTTGTTTTCTTGCCCATTTGCTTTTTCTCGTTAAACAATTATTTCAGTTTTCCTTTGTCTTAGGGAATTTTTACATGGCATAAAATGACTTTCCAAATTTTGATCTTAAATTTGATATGCCTGAGAATGATCTTAATTTAAAAACACTGTTATCAGGTCTTATAACCCAACGATTGATTTCCTTTTTAATATTATCTTTTCGATTGTACTCATGTGCCGCTTTCACTGTCTATTTATTGATAATATCCTCTCGTACACACGTTCAACTGAAGAAGTTTTTTGACCAAAAAAATAGGAGGTTTTACTAATTGCATACTTGTTTTACTCTCACTCCAATCAGTCGTGCATTTACTTGGCGCAAGGAACACGTTTCGTAGACACTCTTGACGATAACATTCAGACCCTGCTCTCCCGCAAAGCTCAGAGACGAGAAAGCCTGAGTAGCAGTACCAGTCCATTCCGCCGCTCGGGCAGTTTTATTTTCACATCCACTTTCACTGAAAAGACCACGGATGAGCGCCACGACTCCGTGTCTTCTGCGGACTGGGTCAAAGTTGAAGACATCATCGCCACCATGGAAAGTCTGGCGTTCCACTGCAAGCAGGGAAAGAGGTGCTGTACGTGTGTCATCACGTGCTACAGAGTTGCCCAGGTAACACGATTGTCAAAATTCGATCATTGTAGAATTTTAGGATAATGCAAGCTGTATTAAATTGGGTGGAATGTTTATAGTGATTTTCGGTGGCGTTTCGTATACCAAACTTATCACTCTGACCAATCACAACGGACACAGATAATCCAGTGAACCAATCAAAACCCGAAGCAAATACATGTAGCCGGCACAAAAGTCGGGGAAAACGTGTGCCAGTGAGTCACGGTTTTGGTTTTACTTCTGGTTAGTTGAGAAAGTGGCGCGAGTTTTTTTTAACATATTACTAAGCGCAGTATGCGAAACGCGCACGAATCGTTTCTTCCCATCACACCTTGCACTCCCCGCGTCAATCAATCGTACCCGAGTTCTTCACTTGTCATGTTTATGTTTACGTCTATTTTCAGAGGAAATTGAAATCATTGCAAAACTTTTAAGAATTTCCTTTTTTCTCCTTGCAGACCTTGGGCCAGGATTATGAGACCATTGTAAATAAGAAGCCGTTGAGTGTGCTTCATTCACTGTTACTCTCCGGATTCGACAGCCGCTATAAACTGATGGAGAGTTACATTAAAGCAATACAGCTTGACACGGTGGAGGTAAAGTGCCTTAATTGAGTTGTTTGTGACTTACTGACTTGTGCCTCCTGTTTAGCTGGCTTTTAACTAGCGGCATAAGTACTGTAAGTATATAAAGCACAAGGAAAATTGACAGTCTGATTTTCTTGGGCTCATGTTTTTGCTTATGTCACGGTGATTTATAGAACGCTTATGCTTATATTAATGTACCTGCTGCCCTCCTTGTTCTTTTGCTTTTGTGTATGCTCATGTCGCCAAAAAAAACAAGCTTTATAGTCAGTAAAACGTATCGTACTGTTACTGTTACTCGTTGCGCTATTCATTGCACAAGCAGCTACACGAACCATTTATTGGCATGTGGCTTCTCTGACGTCTCCGCCTACCAGACTAATTTGTTTTTCAATTGGCCAAGCATTGGAAAGCCAACAAAAAAGATGTCATAAAGATGTCAAAATTGACTAAAACTGTAATCGTGTGTCCAGCGGTACAATGTGTCTCACTGCAAAACCTTAAGAGGCAGTTATGTCTTCTCTATTCTCCATTTTTTGTGCTTCTCTTTGCACTGTAAGTTGTCAATCCTACAGTAAGTTAACTACTAGTAATTTGTTTAAAATGCGATTACAACATTATTTTTTATAACGATATGTATAAACCCTCCAACTCTTTTAACTGCAATGATTGTGTTCTCATGTCTTTTTTTATTTTTAGGTCACGCAATTTTTGGCGGACATAATATTGAATTCTCTTCGTGTTCACAGCACTGGTGAAGGTATTATAATTGTTTACTGGGTGTGTCCTAATGACGTTATGTCTAGGTTTCCTTGTTGAGCGCCGTGCGCTGTACAGATTTCCGTAATCCCCGGCAGTACAAACGCTTCGACGTTCTTTTGTGCGACTATTCATTCAAAATAAAAGCTATTGAGCAGTACTTTTGATGTGGTACTTTTTATCATGCTGTACAAGGTTGTTTTAACTTTTAAATCTGTGGATAAAACCTTAGTATGTAACCATTCAAATAAACGCTATTTATTTAGCAGTACTTTCGTGTGGTACTGTTTGGTTGTTGTATCATGCTGTACAAGGTAGTTCTATCTTTTGAATCTGATGACCATTCAAATAAAAGATATTGAGCAGTACTTTCACGTGGTATTATATTATGATGTTAGAAACTATTAATTCTAATGCGGTCCTCCTTGCAGACATTTCGGGAAGAGAATACAGCGACTTGACTGTAAATGCAGCGCCGTCATGTGAGGACATCAGTCAAATGATTCGCTTGTGTCCTGACTATTCTCTACTGGGCGGTCGACTTCTAGACACAGCCACCTCACTGGCCAACGAGCGTGCGACGGGAACTACACTCCCTGGAGGTATTACCACTTGTCTGTACAATAGGCCAATTCCGATGTATTTATATTCTAACCTGGCTTCGAGGCTTGGGGGAATAAAACAAAAGAAATGATTTATTCATCCCTGAACCCCGACGTGATAGCTTTTGTTTTATTCTCCCAAGCTTTGGAGCCAAGTTAGAATTTTAATATATCGGAAATGGCCTCTTCTTGGTTTTTACAATGGTCTGGTTTTGAATTCACTTCAGCAATCCCCACTCCTGTACTGCTTTAAGACCCCCCCCCCCTCCCCCCCCGCCTTTATCAATTTTGGTTTCTCACTTTACAATCTTGTGTCTGTAAGGTCGCTATTTGCTCAAAATTGCATAGGGGAGGGGAGGGGAAGAAGAAAAGTGCAAAGCTTCCAAACATTTTTTTCTGATGTTGTAGATTTAGATTTGTACTTGAGTCCAGCATCCCAGGGTTTTTTTTTTCGTTGTTAGGGAAAAAAACCACATGACGACGATTCTTTTTACCTAGATAGGACAGTGAAAGCGATAGAAACTAGAGTTTCAAGGGATCTTCTTTTTCTGAACAGTGTTGAACTTAGAGGTGGAGCTGTTGGTTCGTGCTCATGAGTGTCATACCTTGGCTTGTAACATGGAAGGGATTGCAGCAGTGCTTCGGAATGGAAGAGTGCTTACAACGGCATTGGCAGAAACTAGAGATTACATGCTAATGGTAACCCTGTTTTACAGTTAGTTATCTCTCTTAATCTTTTTGGATCATTCTTACTTATTTTGTGTTTTTCTGCCCTTGAAACTGAAATACTATTTTAAAGGAACTGTGTCATGGATTTTAGCCAAATTTAGGCATGGGAAATGGCCATCAAATTAGGTGAAATATTAAAATAACCGCTTAAAACAGTAAGGAACATTTCAAGAACATCGCAAATACAAAAGAAGGTGCGGATAGCCGAAAGTGAAGAAGATTGAAACGGATTGCAATATGAGTGTTTAAAATATTGTTGGGCTGAACAATTTTTAAAGCGGTTAATCTTGTTTGCTTGTTGCTTTAAATTATAACACCCTGGAGACCCATTTGGTTCAAATGAAGTTATATTTTTGTCATTTAGATCATGGAAGTAATTTAATTGCAAACATTTAGTTTCATAGCGAGTATTTGCCAAAACTTAATAAAATAAACTTAAATAAACTTAACTCAGCCGTGACGCAGTCCCTTTAAGGTTTTTATCATTTTAAAAGTATTTTGTTCGTTAGAAAAATGACTTAAAATGTGGTGACGTCCTACATTCCTATAATTTTTTTATTCGCTTTTATAAAGTGTTCAATTCGCAAAGTTTTAGACGCGACCAATAACAAACAAAGCTGTCTTTTTTTTACCTTTCTGTCTCAAGATCTGAAAATGCTTTGTTTTGTTTTTCTCGTTGTAGGTTCGTTTGCTGACCGGTGTAGGGAGGTTCAATGAGATGTCTTACATCTTTGATACTCTGTTTGAACATGAGCATTTTGAACTGCTTTGTCGAAGAGGGATTGACAAGGTAACACACGATTGAATAGAACTACTGTATGGAAAAGCCTCTAACTCTTTAGGCACTAACCTCCCTTCAAGGACGTCAGTCTGTCCTGCTTTTATTTTTGTTATTTGTGATACCTGGAGATTCATAATTTTATCTTGTTCAAGTTACGTGTTAACAGCATTATCTAACTTCCAGCAAATGCCTCTTTTGTTCGTCCGTTCGCGCGTGCGTGCGTGCGTGCGTGCGTGCGTGCTTGCCCTCGTTTGTACTTTCGTTCGTTCGTTCAATCTTTCCTTCGTGCGTGCGTGCGTACGTGCGTGCGTGCTTGCGATCGTTCGTTTGTTCGTTCGCTCTTTCGTGCGTTCGCTCCTTCGTTCCTTGGATGATTTGCTGGCTTGCTCGCTCATTCATTTGCTTTCTTGGTTATTGATTTTATTTCTGTCTGCACAGGAAAACAAGCTAAAAGTTGCGCTTCTTGAATACTTGCGAAGACAGCACCCAGATGACACAGACAAGTTCTCCATGGTAGCTCATCATTTCAGCATGTACCGAGAGATCGCCCAGACCTTGGAGGAGACAGCTGTCAAACAGCTCGCTGGTCTGGGAGATTGTTTTCCAGGTACTTGACTTTCTTTCCGTAATACATGCTGCAACATGTCAAGATAAAAGGCTTTCTGGATTGAAATCTAGACGCTTCGGCAATGCTGCCTTTATCAGTAGTCAAAATGTGATCATTGCTACGTATGCGAAAAAAACGACGGAAATTCGACTATCAGTGTTCTTGTAGTATCTTTATGTTGCTATGCGGTTGTCCCGGGAAATCATGTAAATGTCCAAGAACGGGAGTTTTTCAGACAGACCATGTGGAGTCAATTCTGGGATGGTAGTTGGATACAAAATCGAGAAACGGCTGTCGCTCCTGTTCATTACAAGAGGTTGCGCCTGCGACATCATCCATGATCCACTTATACAGATTTTGTTCCTGCGACATGTCCCTGCAAAATGTCCCTTCGTGTGTCGGCACCTTAAACAACCTGGGTGAAAGTTCTGCGTTTCAGTTTTCACCTCCTTTAATTAGGCTATTTTATAACTTTGATGCCAAATTGTTTTATTTTCAGATAAAAAGCATGGACAGGCAAATGCGGAGAAAGGTAGGTGAAGTCCCGAGAAAAACCAACATCTTAATTTTCCCAACAATGTCAACAAATTTACATGCAGGCATGTGACAGGAATAAAGACAATCATCAACTAGAGCATTGTGTTCTTGTTAAACCGCCAAATTCTCAGAACTAATATAACAGGAAACTTAGACAATAAGTAAGAAGAAACACCACCTTGAGGTTGGACAGAAATAAATACATGCACATACTTACATAAACTCTATTTTTGCTCGAATTTGAATGTAGCTAAAAACAAAGCTTATGTCCTCGAGTAAAATTTAAAATTAAAATAAGAGAATTTGTTAACAAAAGAATTCCAATACGTGTTTAAAGACACGCAGTGAAAGACCCCGGGTTCACTGAAATTTTACTTGATAATCCTGGTCGCTATCTAGTTAACGAACAGAGCGATCTTAAAACTTTCTTGTCTGCAGAGTCTTAATCAGCTATCTTTGAAAAGATATCTACACTTAACAACTTCCGTTTACCTGCAATGATAATTGTTAATGTGAATGTTGTCGTTTCAGGTGCTGCTGAAGTGTTTTTCAAACTTAACTCCATCATGAAATCTTTCTGCTATGCTTCAGACAACTATGCCAAGGTAAGTGCGTGACGCGTGACATTTAGCGTGACAAACAAGTTCCATAAACCTCTGAGTAGTTTTGGGCTCCTTTCACTCGCCTCCAGTGGAAGTTTTTTGGTTAAATGGAGAGCGTGACGGTTGTAATTCTGTTCTTAAAACGAAAAATTGCCATGTTGTCGTTTCTCCTGTTTTTTTTTTTAGGAGAACTGCTGGAGACATTCACAGAATTGCCTCAGAAATGCAAGATTGGTTCATCTGCAAATCCAGGTTCTTTCTTCTGGTGTCACGGTAGTCAACTTGGATGAACATGCTCTGAAGAAATTCCTTGCTCATCATACTCACTTCTTTCAGGTTAGAGACGTACTCAATCTCGTATTGTAATCGGGGCAGTTTATTCCCGGGCAAGTTTTGTATGCCGATTTTGTTCATGAGGACAAATTATTCTGCTCAATTTGATACTTTGAAGTTGAAATATATCAAGATATGGAAGGTAGTCTAATTCGATACAGTCAACTCTCTCTAAAACGGACACCTTCGGGACCGGCTTTAACTGTCCGTCTTAAAGAGGTGTCCGTCTTATAGGGAGTTTAGTTACAGTAAAATGACCGAAAAACGGTAGGGACGGGACCAACACCAGGTGTCCGTCTTAAAGAGGTGTCCGTCTTATAGAGGTGTCCGTTAAGAGAGAGTTATTGGTTATACTATTGTGCTGTGAAGGGGAGGCGCCGAGCCAAATGGTTAGTATTTTGGACTCTGCAATCAAGTCTGACTTGGGCAAGACCCTTTACTCTTACAGCGCCTCTCTAAGATGTAAAAACGTACAGAATCAGTCAGTCAGTCAGTCAGTCAACTTTATTTAACGAGGGTATCACTCAACTGTCTTACAACTAACAACCCTTTGGCTCTTGGATTCCGATCGACTTGGAGTCTAGAAACGTCAGGTCGCCATTAATCATTAAAGCAACCCAAAACAATGCTGGGGAGTAACCTTCGATGGACTAGCATCCCATCCAGGGGGAGTAGCAATACATACTCTTAATCACTCCTTGCCACAAATAGCGGAATTAAACGCTGGCGTGCACTGATAACCCGTCTAGTTCCTCGAATTCGTACAAGATTATTGAAGATTTTAATCTGTGGTTGTTTTCATGTCTCTCAGTCTCTCCTGGTTGCTGAAGCGTACAAGAAGCGTGATGTTTCCATTTGGGTGGACGCAGTTTACCATCAAGTTGTGGCAAAGGGAAACTTCAACTATCTTCAGGACATGCGCTCTGCTATGCCGCTCCCCAACAATCTCTTTGTTGATGTGGCCACCAAGTGAGTTGTTTAAAATTCTAAAGATATGATCTTTAGACCAGCGCTGCTTCATTATATATTTTAAGAGAACGGAACGCGAAACTTGCATACAGATTCTTCGCTGATTTAACCTCCATACAAGCAAAAGTGTCTGGTACACGTTGTAACTAGAAAAACGAGGATAAAAGCTGCCCATATGCTGTTGCTGAGAAGTTAGAGAACCAACAGCGGGACGTCAAGAAATTGTCAGTTCTAGGGTACATTCCACGGGTAAGTTCGAAGCAAACGTAGGTTTTGTTCTGTTAGAAAAAAAAAATCGAAAAAAATATTTTGATTGGTTTCGTTGATCAACTTGTTTTAACCACCGGGTCAAATTCTGTTGAAACTATTGATTTTGTGGACGTTTGAAAGAGCACTTTTTCTCAGTTGATTAATTGATCCGGTATATGGATACACCTTAGCACCAGTTTATATTAACTTCTTCTTTACCTCATCCCTCCCCTCCCCCAGAAAAAAGTAAGTGACCAATGTCGTGTTTGCTGTTCCAGGTACAAGAATGAAAACTCGCGCTCATCTCAAGCGGCTGCCAACATGAAAAGACTACTAGGTTTTGTGAGTGATGTACGCATGCGCTACAAACTGGCCACAGACCTGAACTTCCGTGACCTGGGCACGAGTATTCTCGAAGGCGATGGCAATGCGTTCTTGAGGGATGTTATGGTGCCTTGAGCTCTGTGTACCTTGTGTCTCATGAGCTTGTGGAGATGAAACGGGCAAGAAAATAGTGCTACAGAAAAAAGTCAAGTCAAGAGGTTAAGGGCAAGAAGGTTGACATAATAGTAGCGGAAGTGAAAAACTAATGATATGCACTGGAGATAAAAGAAATTTTAGATGGGTAGTCAGTTACATTATATTTCTGACACCATTTAGATTGTACGGCAAATAGCGAAAAAGTAATGAATGTTTGCCATTCGCATCTCCGCTAAATGTGCAAAAATTTAAAAACTCCTCTTAAGAAATTAGCTCATATTTAATTATAATGGGGGATGAGACGAGGGTGTAGTAAGCTTTTTATTAAAATTATTCCCAATTCTCTTGTAGTTTTAAAGCAATTGCTATATCCGGAGAAACAGCGTAAACTCCGTCAAATTAACGCGAACTGGTTTCCCTCAAGATTGGCTTCGTGAAAATTCACTGGCCGTTGTGCTCGACTTGAGAGATCTTGAGCAAATAAAAGGACAGTCCTGCAGCCTTATCGCCCGACCAAAAAAGTGGTCGAAGATTGTGGGTCTATTGCTTGAATATCTTCAAAATATCTAAAACGTGAAAAAGCTTTCAGAGGTGAAATACCTTATTATAGGAAATTAACGCTTGTGTAAATTAAGGTATTTGAAATTAACGCGACTTAAATTAACGCGAATCGAAGGAAAAATTACTTCCCAATAAAGGAAATTAACGCGAAAGAGAGGGTAACATTTCAGAATAAAGGAATTTAACGCGACGTACACAAAGAAAAACACTTGTTGAGACAACAGGAACAAGTTTATTTCAACACTAGGCGTATAATCCAAGACGGAAACGATGTTCGTGATACTAAACCCAAACCTATGGTTTAAGCGAAGGAATCTGACCGCTTCGAGCGTCCACCCTGATGAAATAATGCTCTTTCCTAGGAGATAAGAACGTCTGGACTGTATCGAAAAACTGGAGCCACTAAATTAACAGCGCGGAAATTAACGTTAACAAAAATTAACGCGACTAAAATTAACGCGAATTTTTGAAATTCGCGTTAATTTCATAATAAGGTAACGCGCGATCCCTTGCCAATGTTTTGTAAGTTAGTGAAGGCTTATTTTAATAAAAATTGCTGTGTTTATTACGCCAGAAAATTGTTCAAAAAAAATGTATGTTTATGTACATAGAAAAATAAATTTTATAACAATGTGTTTCAATTTAAAATTGATATATTTTAAATAAAAGGAATGAAAATAAAGTTTTACTTTTTCCTACAAATTTTGCCTTTTAATTGTCGAGGAGTTAAGTGCTTTCATAATTTCACCCAATAAAGCGACTTCTTCAGCTCTGAATCAGAAAACGATTGTAGACATTAGGACTCAGTTGTTGAAAGGGTGGAAACCGCTATCCACCGGATAAATCGCTTTCTAGAGGATAAGTGTTAACAAAAAATACTGCGCTATCCACTAGCGATTTATCCGTTGGATAGCTTTATCCACCTTTTGAACAACTGGGGCCTGAATATATGTATGAAATAGGGTAAAGATTTAATTGTGAGGCTTCCCCCCCTCCCACGCTACCAATTAACCCATCCGGGACATGGAAAGAGGCTGGCGCGTTGGGCACCACATCAAACGTTCGACCTACATAGTTCTTGTGCTGACTGAGGTCATAGTGTACGTTTACAGTAGAGCACATTTTCCGGATTCGTGATATATCCGGAATCATGTTTTGGTGCCCGATTCGTTTTGCCGATTACACAGCTGGGCGAATACGAAACAAAAACGTCCCGGTTTGATCGCGTATAAGGAGACTTCGATATGGTCGAGACAGCAGCAAAAATGTAGAAATTTTCAAAAATAATACGACTTTTTTAATTTTCACAAACATGTTTCGACGGCCGGGTACATCCGTCATCGTCACACTGACGATGACGGATGTACCGTCGAAACATGTTCGTGAAAATTAAAAAAGTCGTATTATTTTTGAAGACTTCGATATCTAAATACTTTGTATCCGAATATTGACTCCGCAATGCTCTGTAGTGTAAACAGTTCTTCGAGTGAATCGAAAATTTTTCTGCCTGCTTGGTGACCGTTCCCAAATAGATGTTTCCTGGATTATCAGTGTGCAAGCGGTTAGCAAACCAAATACCGAATGATGTTAAAGGGACAGTGTCACCATGATTTAGTCCCGGGGAGGCACTCCCTATAATGGCCTATACGGGGAGGGTCCGCCCGAAAGGGGTACCTTTTTCAGGCTACGGGTATATAAAAGGGTAGGGATTTCACAAATTTAGGTATATGAAAGGGTAGGGAAATCTGCCATAATAATATTTTAAAAGGCCTTTACAATAAATATTTCGAGCAGACGCAACTTTTGGCTGTATCGTCGTAATTTATTAAGCGCTACATAAAAATGACAAGAAAACTTCCCGTTTTAGGTAAATGTGATGTCCTGTAGGTATATGAAAGGGGTGCCTTTTTGCAATAAAAGGTATACAAAAGGGGTACCTTTTCTATCAAAATGGTATATAAAAGGGTAAGGGGTTGGATTTCCGGGCGGAGCCTCCCCGTACAAAACTTTTTCGAGTACCCCCCCCCCCCCCGGGGGGATTTAGTGCTGCTTGAAAATGCAATGGTGTTGGAAATCTACTAGTAATGGCCTGGCCTTGCTAAGAAACTTGCTTAAAGGTGGTTTGGATACGGACAGATAGAGACAGTAGTGGCCTAAAACTTGAAAAAGTTGGGCCAATGTTTTCAAGTTTGACAGTGTTACTTGGAAGTAAATCACTTAAAACCAATGATTACGTTTATTCACAACTTGGAGAATAAATTTATGCCTTTGTTTTGTTCTTCCAAGGTGGGGGGGGGTGTCATTGAGTGCACCCTCATAATTCTATCATTGTTTCTCGTGATAGTGCCCCTTTAATGCCTATAAATCAAATGTTCCTAAATACGATAAATCCGGAAACATTTATAAATCAGGAAAATTTCCTCTTATGTAAACATAGCCAAAATGTTATTGAGAAGACGGTTTCCACCATTCATCGCTTAAAATATAGACCTTTAATATTCTTACATTCATATCATGGATCTAACGATCGAAATGTAACTTGTAGTAATTATTCTCTGGATGATTTGAACAGAACCAAATTTATACACTTCTGGATTCCAGTTTCGTTCGCTCAGATTTTAGCGCTTCCTTGCAGGTGCATATTGCATTATCCCGAATTCTTGGACTCGTGAGGGAAGACACTTTGCAAATCTTCACAGGCTTACAGAGCATACTGACCAATAGACAGTTTACTTTCTTTTCTTTTTGCTCGGTTTTCTGTCATTCTCACGAGATGTATCCTTTACTGAGACTTGACTGTCCATGTCATTATTCATTGCTTTGCTTGCAGATATTGCAGTATTGGAGTCTTCAGTATTGCTTCTGTCCCCCAGTGCTGCCTCTAGTGATGTGAGCCTCTCTATCAACATCATTATTACACTTTCAATCTGTAAATACAATTAACACATTGGGGTCAGTGCTTTGTAAAAATGCGTATGTTGTGCCGCGTATATTTCATTCCCAGAAAGCGCGTTACCAAGAGTCCGCGGAAGAAAGTGAGACGCCACACGTTTTACTCTCGTAATTAGTCTCCTACGGTTCGTGCTCGTTCATTTGGGCCTTGCTCGCGCGTGTTCGATTTGAGATACAAACATCGGTTCTTCCGATGATTTACCGACAACGGCCGTCCTTTCGCCGATTGTTAAATCCCAGAGAATTTGCTGCCTACCATTTTCCCGTTCACCAAAAAGTGTCCCAATAGTAAGAGTAATTGCTCTTTTTTGAGCGTAAACCGTCCCATTCCATAAAAGCACACTAAACAGTGTATATTTTAATCGGATAACCGGCGAAATATTTTGTCGCGAAAAACACTCTTTACCCAAAATCCCGTGTAATATCGAGCTTCTTAATCTATAATAGCTTCTTCTTTATCCGCGAAAATTCGCAGTGTCACATTTTTGTGACAAAAAAATAAATCAAAGTGCCCGTTGGGCTGTCTCGTGTTTCAGATCAGTAAAGTAGCACCCGTTGCTAACAATCATATGAGCTCAGAAAAACCATCTCCGGATTCTACAATATTAATTCTCAAATTTCATTCTCAAGCATTTGCAACAGCCTGTGCTATACGAGCATCGCACCATGTGCCCTTTCTACACATTCTACTCAAATAGTCAAACCAAGACTGCCCTTCCAAAAACTCAACAAAATCTTCGCAATGATTTCTAAGGTATTCAACAACTACAAAACGCACTATCTAAAACGCACTACGATTTGCTACTTTCATACTTAATTACTTACTTCCCTATTCGCCATCGGCGCTCAGGGCAGCAAATGACTTGCTACCGAGTCAAATATCTGATGACTAACACTTCGAAAAACGAAAACAGTCTCCATTTCCACCACAATCATAGACTGCAGCTAGTCGTATCTTTTGCGAACGCATGTAACGCACTCGGTCTTTGTATAACAGGCCCGTAGGGAGGGGGGTGCGATGGGTGCGTTCGCACCCCCCCCCCCCCACGAGCCTTGGAAGTCCGCTCATTGTGAAAAAAAAAAAAAATATATATATATATATATTAAAATAAATAAATAAATGAATAAATAAATAAATAAATAAATAAATAAATAAATAAAGGGAAATGGTATTTCTGTACTTCGACTATTTACATTCAATATAATAATAATAATAATAATAATAATCGATATTTTAACAGGGTGACCCCTTCAGTCGCAGGACTGGTATCAACGGGGGCCCTGTGTAAAATAAAACAAATTAAAGTAAAAAAGAGTATGTATAAAATATCTATCTATCTATAAAAACTACTTTAAAGAGATACCACTAAAATGCTAAAAAAAAGTTAAAAAGTTTAAAAGAAGTACTAGTGTTCTCATAAAAATAAATAAATTACGAATTAAAAATGTTCTAAAAATAACCTAAGAATAAAAAGCAGAGATAGCTTGGAAACGTTCCTTTGGCTGCATAGTCTTAATGTTCGTCGGAAGACAATTAAAAATGGATGCACCATGATAATAAAAAGACTTTTTAGCGACATCTAAATGAATGTTTGGAAGTATAATGTCAGTAAAAGACGATCTAGTGCATCTCTGATTTAAAACATGTTGCTTGTCGCCCTGGCTACGTAACAGGAAATAGTCTTTAAAATATGAGGGAACGTCTCCGACCAAGCACTTGTTAACTAACAGTGCACAGTGCTTTTCCATAGTTTTTGTAAGAGGCGGCCAACGTAGGTTCTCGAGTATTGTTTCCGTGGCTATGTCAGGTTTAAACCCGTATACTATTTTCGCAGCTCGTCGTTGTAGGCGTTCAAGAGACTTTTTGTTAGTGCTGCCCAAAGGGCAAAAGCACGTATCACAATAGCTTATTATAGGTAAGACTGTGGACAAATAGATCTTATAGATCTTATATGGTCCTTTGGGTTGAAGATCCACCATTTGAAGATTCGTGTGGTATATTTTAGACCAAATTGTGTGATTATAGGTTAAATTCAACGATACATTCTACCTAATGTCCTTCATAGTCGAACCATTCGAAGTGCCATTCCCAGGCGCTACCACAAGAGAGGAGACTGGGTACTTGTTGGGCTCGGAAACACCCAAGGACAGTACTAAAAGATCAACAAACCGACTCTGGCTGATTTATGTAATAACCATTTTGACACTAAAATGAAGAGACCTATCTTTTTCCTGTTTTCCTTCTATGTGCTGCTGTCATTTTTAGCTAAATAAATTGTAAACTACGTTTTTGAGGTTCTGTTTCGAAAAATGTGATTTGAATTTAAAAATGTACTAGAATTATTGTCGTCGTTTTCTTCACTTTTACCTGCCTTTTCTCCTAACAAACTGTCTTCAAAACGCACGAAATGCCTATTTTTTCAAAATTTCCTGGGAGAGGATACCCCCAGACCCCTCCCCCCCTACATTAACGCGCCTGCGGCGCTCAAGATTTCGTGCCACAGTCGCTCATACACACCTCCCATGAAAAATCCTGGTTACGGGCCTGTATAATATCTTAGTACGACAGCGAGAGGTCTGGCGCCAATGTAAAACTGTGAGTGGGACTGGGGAGAGACGCTAAAAGTTTTTTTCTCGCCTCGCAGGCTCACAACGTTTAAGAGAACAAACGACTGTTTTGCAGTCTACCACAATCACAAGGAACAAGACCAACTGCACGTAACCTATTTCTAAGTTGTGAAAACGAAGTACAATCATAACATTCCCTGTTATTCACCGTCATGTTTTCACCGAAATTAACAATAGGCCATAGGACCAGGAATCTTTCCAATACACCACACATAAATAACATTTTATAATATACAGAAAATTTTTTATCATAACTAAATTTCCAAAACCTATATGCATTATTCCAGAATGAAGAAAATATAAAACTTCTATATTTTCCCCCTTCCCCATCACCCACCACTCGCGCTTCGCGCTCGCTCAAAATCCCTGCCTCTTTCCAAAACTCTCCAAAATCCGCGCGGCCTTGGAAAAGCCTGTGAAGGAGGCAGACGCATTCTGATTAGGTTAGAATGGGTCATCTTTCATCAGCCCCTTGAAATTGCCTGGATGGGGGAAGGGATATGGGACGGAGATAATGTAATCTCTGGTTTTTCTTTCTACGTCATCTGCCACTTGACATTAATTGCTCAGATAAGGCAGGAATGATGGCGAAGAGGGATTTTAACTACATACGTAATACGCATTTTGCATGGGTCTAACTCGATAATGAATCCTCACTTAGACAACAAAACAAAATAGAACCGGGCAATAAGAAATGACTAGTACATAATATAAACGAAAGAGACAAGTTATATTTTACGAGTTTTTAGTATTAGAAAGAAAACAGACATTTGCTTAGATAATATCGGGAACAGGAATTTTGTTTACCTTAGCGTAATACGCATTTTTTCATTTTGTATGAACCATTTAACTCAACAAGAAATCCTCTCTTAGACCACAGAGCAAAATAGAACCAGACAATTAGAAAGGGCTTGTACAAGATATAAGTTAAAGAGACAAGTTATATTTTATGCGGTTTAGTGTAAGAAAGGAAACAGACATCAAAGCGGTGTAAATAAGCAAGCAGCCTTTGACCTTACTGGCGGCAAAGTATCGTATTCGTATATCGGTTGTCACGCAAAAAAGGAAATAACGCTACTAGGCACGTCTATAAAGCCACAGGGCTTCTTGTTTGTGTCTTTCTTTAATACTGCGACGAGTTGACCTTTAGCATGTGTCTTAGTGAATGGGGGAATTCAGGGAATTTTGAACTGTTTTCCAAAATGGTTTAGTGTAATACTCGAATTGAACACACGCAAGGAAAAAAAATGTCCAAGGGATCTACAAGTTGTTTTTTAACTAGTTTAATCAGCGCAAATTTCAACTTGCACCAGCTAGTAAAGGCACACATCTGGTTCGACTATTACGGTCTATTACATCTTTGAAATCCGAATCTAAAAGATTGGAACGACAAAAAAAGTTTTTTTTTTCTGACATATTGTCGACATACCTACAGTTCTGTATTATTCTGTAAGGAGCAATCCTGTTTAAGAACAAAGCCGAAGATGAGATACCACATCAATATTTCTGTTTGCGTGATAACTTCACTTAATATTCTCCTTTTGACACATTATTTGACATATCTGAAAACTGCTCTGACGTCAACAACCCTTTACCCTAACACGCGCCAAAATGGTTTTCTTGTAACGCAAACAGAAATTTGACAACAGCTTTATCTTCTAATTCATACTTTAACAATACCCACCGCAAATATAATATCAAAACACAAACCTACCGTAAAGATAAATTCATTTTCCATGTAAAAAACTACCTATTTAAGCAACATATGTGAGATAAAATCTCCTTATCAGATTTGGCGGTATTACTAAAGATAGTACTTCATGTAATATATTACATTATACACATACCTCATAATGCAAACATTTACACTATATGTCTCACACGCGTAAATAAGCACTTTAAAACTCGACAAGAGAAAACGCGCAATACGAAGAACAGCATCCCGGTGCATCTTATCAGCAAAATGTATCTATGTAAATATGGCTATTTCTTACCTTGTTTCCTTGCTACTTTATCACTTCGTTACCTTACGAGAGGTCTTACACAAAGCACTATTGTGAGCTACCAAGTCTACTCGGATAATCTCGTGTTACGTCACGGTCACGTCGTTCACGACGTGACCGCGACGTAACACGAGACAAAAAGGGGATATCGATTGTACGTACTGCCTGCTACTTGGATTATTTGAGAAATTTAGAAAAGGAGCGAAAAATGTAATTTGTGATGGTCTTAAATCAGCATAAAGTACTGCTTTTCCGGCACGGACCAAAGGGTTGGGCGCGGGTTTGAGGTGCGTAATGTATAGAGGGATTTGAGTTTCGATTGAGTTTGTAGTAGGTGGCCGTTAGGAAGGTGAGACATTCTACCGTCAGTCTTCGCCGCCTTTTTGTCAAGTTTGATTTTATTCATTTTGTTTTCTTTGTTATCCGTGGATGTAGGCTTTCGCATCGTTTTGTTTTAATATTTAGTTCTGCTATTATATTTGTTTCGCTGTAAGATCCTATATTTCGAAAAGTATTTGTTTACAGTATGTTGGATAAGAATACTCAAAACCCAAGGGTTGCGCCACTGCCTTGGTTGGGGGCACACGTTCCCCGTTTTCTCCACTTGCTGGTTTTTAGGGGTTTTCGTGTACGGCTCTGGTGCACTTAGTCTTATGATGTTATTCATTATATGTAATTTCTTGTATTATCCGTTGAGATCGAATAAACGGGACGGTGACTGGGCTGGCCAACGCACCCAATTTATCTCTGAGATGCATTTGTGTGTCCGGAAGTGTAGTGGAGACAAAACTGTAAAAAACGTGTTTTAAACATCACAAGAGTGCTCTCTTCAAAACAAGGTTGCATGAAAAGAGAAAATGTCAGTATTGTGTTTGACTGCTCCTTTACCCGAGCTGTAAGTCTCTGGGCGAAATTAGAAGAAAAGCAAAAATAAGAAATATTGTATTAGGGTTAAACAATTTGATGGAAAAACAAAATCAAAACTTGAAAACTTCCTTAAAAATCGAACCATGGCGTTGATCTCCATGAAATACAGTGAACCTAGGCCTCCTGTAAGGGAACACGCTTGGGACTTTGTCCATTTTAGCCAAATTTGTAGGCATGGGAAATGACCATCAAATTTGGTAGAATATAAAAAAATAACCTCCTAAAACACTGACGGAACATTTCAGTAACACAACAAATACAAAAGAAGGTACGGATGGGCAAAAGTGACAAAATTGAAACCGATTGTGATATGGGTTTTTGAAATATTGTTGGGCTGAACAGTTTTCAAAGTTAATCTTGCCCGGAGAGACACATTTGATTGCATGTAGTGAAGCTATGGTTTTGACATTAAGATCCATAGAAGTAATTTCTTTGCGAACATTATGTTTTACAGCGAGTATTTGCCAAAGCATAATTAAATAAACTTAACTCGGCCGTGACACAGTCCCTTAAAGGGGGGTTTAAGCTGCAGTTTTTTTTTTATGTGGATAGGACCATTACTTTCTGGTGGGGGGGGGGGGCGGCGATTCCGTTACCAGATGTTTTACTATATTAGATCAGACAAATGACATCTACACTGGTTTACACTGTTGCACAAGTACCTTAAAAATTCCATCTTGAAGTGTCTTGGCTGTTGGTAGGTCAAGAACTTCCCCTGCAGGTAAAGTCTGCTTTCCCTTCTCAGACCCAACCTGGTAGCTGAAAAGAAGCCAGTGTCAAGTTAGATACGTCATTGTCCTACAGTCAGTCAGAGAATTGCAAGGCTGTTCTATTGTGCATTGTAAGTATCACATTTGGGCAGTGCTGCATGAAAAATAGGTTCGATTTCCGCTGCAGTAGTGAAGTAGGGATAGTTTATTCCGTTTTTTGGGAGGAATCTCATTAGCGCGGACAGGAATAATTTAAGTAGGTCACGTCAAAGTCTTATGGATAGAATGCGGTGGATTTAATTTAACTGTGGGTGATGTCATGTTCTATTTTTACATTGACTGGTATCACCAGTTTCACACAGTAGAGCAGTTTTCAATTGAGTGTCGTAAAACCAAAATCAAAGTAATTACTCTGGCCAATCACAAAGGACACAGACAATCCAGTGAACCAATCAAAACTCGAAGCAAATACATGTAGCCGGCACAAAGCGCGGGAAAACATGCGCGAGCGAGTCACGATTGGTTTTGGTTTTAGTTCTGATTGGCTGAGAAAGTGGTGCGAGATTTTTAAGCCAATCACTAAGCGTAGCAATGCAAAACCAAAGCAAACGCAATTAACTTTCGACACTCAAGTGAAAACCGCTCTAGCAATTAAAAACCTGTTGTGTAATAAGGGGAGGGCTGCATGCAGGCTATGTACATGTTACTCTTAAAATGAAAATAATTCTTGGTAGTACAGTTCAATCCTGATAACTTGAACCTTAAAGGGAAATCAAAAAAGGTTTGAATTACTGGGAGGTTTGAGTTTCAGTAGGTTTTGGCATGTAATCATTAATCTTGGAGTGTCTAATTACACTACTCATCCTGGTTTTCTACAAGGGCTATGATTATTTAATCATAGAAAACTTGGTCTCACCTAGGTCTGCAATGCATGCAGATATAGAAACTGAATTCTTCAGTAAGGGGGGTCCTTCTTAACTACAGATCCAGAGCAGTTGCTAAGGAATTGCTAAAGGAAGTTTTTGGTGGCAAGCTATTTTGGAGCATTTGGTAATGCTTAATGGTGAATGTTTAGTGGGGAGAACACCTGCATCGGAAAATTGCTATTGCACTCGTGTAACTAGTGCCAGTCCCAAACTGCGCATTAAAATTTTAAAACCCCTAAATTGTGAGGGAAAGAAAATAGAGTTCAGCTTTTTTTAAGAATTAGAGATAACATGGCCTTCTTTATAATCCTACATATTGATTCGCCGTTTACATGTAAAAATGGAATGCTACTGAAGAAAGTCTGAAATGATGGGTGTTTATTATGCCAAGCTATTCATTGCTTTCTTATAATATATCATGAATATCTCAAGACTGAAGGCAAGTTTTTTATAATGTACTTCAGAATTAGGGGCGAGGATGCTCTTCGGAAATCTTGAAAAAAAAAAAAACCTAAAAGAGACCAATCTGGGCGTGGCTCAAACTTTTTATGGCCGCTAAAAGATACCAAAATGTTAAATTATAATTTATATATGTATATTTCTTTGGATGCAACCCTACACAAGACCTTGATGGCTAAAAATATATTCTTGGCTCTTTGCCCTGAACACCATAAGTGAAACCAAAAATTTGAAATTTGCACCCCTAAGTGAGATGACGAGCATCCCCACCCCTTTTATTTGGGAGTCCCCCTCCCCAGGGTGTGTCCACTTTAATGTGCAGTGCATATTGCACAGTATGTCACAGAGTGGCAATATCAATTTCAGTTGCGTGCTCCAAGAGTCAGCTACCTTTTTATATGTTCAACATCCAGGCAATAAAGATTCCTGAAAAGAAAAAAATAGGAAACACCCTGTACTTGTAAAATACTCACTTTCCAAAGCAATAACATGTTTAAAGATAAACCAAAGTTAAGAAGTACAATCACTTGTTTTTCCTTTTTTTAGCTTGAGAAATGGAACTTCGAGGAAGTCACTATGAGGGCAGACAATCCTACACCAAAAGTGTTGAGACACTCGGCACTTTTGGAGTGGAAAAATAGGAATGTTAAAATTAGTATTCATTTCAACCAACTGTCTCAAGGACTTTTGGCGCTCATTGTATGCTTAAATTATTTCCCATTCCCCACTTTTTAAATCAGAAAATACAAGTATCATGTTTCAAATTAATAATCTCAAACAATCACAAACCGTAAGTGGTCCAGTTCTTTTGGAGTTGTCCTGTAGATACGTCCAATAAGAGACTTGCAGGATTTACATTGTAGAGGCATAAAAGTACTATGCACAGAAATCATTCAACACAGTCAGTACTGAAATGTTTTGGTAGAGAATGGCTACAATGCTAGGGGAGGGGTTACTTCCTATAAAGGACTATACAGGAAGGTTCTCGGCTACCCAAAAGGGGTGCCTTTTTCAGGCTGTAACAAGCTATAACAAAGGGTAGGGATGTTATGTAAAATACTTTGAGCTGGTCATACTGAATGACTGACATTAAACTTGAAGATGATAATATTTAACTTCCCAGCTCATAGCTCCAAACATTATCAGATTTGAGAAATGTGGTCTTCTACAGAGTACTGGCATGAAAAAATTGGACAAATCAAGTGTGAATTTCAGCAAGCAAGGGGTTTTCAAGTGATAACATAAAAAAGTGTCATGGGGAGGCTCCACTTGTTTTTGTGTTTCAAAAGATCAGAGTCAATGCAAACATTAGAGGACACTACAACAGTGTACACTTGCCTGCCTATGTCTGCTCCCTGTGTTGAAGTCTCTAAACCTTCCCCTAAACTTACAACTGATGTTACTGCTACAAAAAAAAAAAACATAAAAAATATGTACTAAATATATTATTGTTACCGGTATTATTAATAGCAAAGAATGTGAATAGTAATATTAGTAATATTAGTGAATAGTGAATATTAGTAATTATTAGGGTGACCCTTTCCAGCACAATGGCAGAATGATGGAATGATAAAAGGTTGCAGTTAGCTACACCCCAGTTTACTTGTGGTTGTTGGTTAGGGCAAAGCTATGTTTTGCTCTTACACACAAATAACTGTAAGCAAAAGTTCTGGGGTGAAGCTAACTGCAAGCAAACCAGCTGAGGGTGAAAATTCTGTCACCCCGGCATTCCAACAAATAGGGTCACTCCTAAATTAGGCTCATCAACTTCCTGTCATATATTTAATTTTCTGCTTTTGTTTGCATGCGAGGGGTTGCTCTTGGTCCTAGTGCTTGGATACACATTAGAACAGTGGCAGATCCAGACCTTCAGATAAGTAGGGGGCCCCGATCATCCATACCCTTAAATAAGGGACCTTATAAGGGGGGTGGGGGTGCTCCTGAAAATAATTTTTCTCAGCTCTACGGGCCTTAATTTGGCCTTAAAATAAGGTGGGAGAACGGGCTGCTGGGCCCCTCCCCTATATCCACCACTGTAGATGTAATAAAATTCATGATAGTAAGGTTACAAAGACTATATCTGGGCCATCATAAGCCACACTGGTTATTGAAACTTTCACCAGCTTCACTTGCCATGTCAAGTCACTAGTAGTACTATCAGTGGCAGATCTAGGAGGGGCCTGGGGGGGGGGCCTGCCTCCCCCCTTATTTTTAGAACAAATAGAGACTCGAGGGGCTGAAATAATGTTTTTCGAGAGCGGACCCCCCTTATTCTAGGGTCTGGATGATTCCTCCCGCCCCCCTTATCTGAAGGTCTGGATCCGCCAATGACTATTTGATGTCAACCCCTGGATGGGGTGCTAGTGCTTCCCCCAACTGTTCAATAACACCTATTAATATGAATACTCCTAGGCAGAGAGGTGCAATGTGAGAGTCTTGTCCAAGAACACAACACAATGACCTCAGCAATAAGTGTTCGGTTTGGGCTCAGACCATCATATAAAATGGATTAACCCGGAATCTACTTAAGTGTGTTTAAGCTTAGAAGGATTTGTTCCACTGGTCTAGAGAAAATTTAACCAGTTTGAAGATTTCTAGTTTGAGACGAGCACTGCACTGCAGAGATTGGCTCACTTACAATTCACGCAGATTACTTCAAGTTCTCGGTCGGAAGCAACCCAAGCACAAGAGTCTCCAAATATGTTATTACAGGTACTGCACTGGAACACAACAGGCAAACTTCCATCTGTTTTCAACTGATCAACTGTGCTAACATCAGATTCTACGTGCGAATTTACCGCCATTTTCTTTGACAGGCGATATTGGTGGCAGGCACTTCATGTATGGCGAACAAAGTTGATCTAACTATATTCTACGGGTTCTTATACGAAGATGCTGCCAAAATGAGACCACGAGAAACTCTAAAGAGTTAGAAATTTTCACCAATCATTTCCTCAAAAAGCAAAGAAGGAAAACAGGCATGAATGAAGCTTGGAGAGACGCTGTGTTACTAGCATTGAGTCATGCATGCAGCCAAGATCCTTCGCACATAAAGGAAGCAGAGGGAAAGCTCAAGGCATGGGAGACAGAACCAGGCTTCTACAGCCTGCTTATGGTAAGGCTGCAAGCTTATTTATTTATAAAATTATTACAGATGGAGATCAGATGGCCTTTTACTGCTGCATCACTAACATAGATAAGGACTTTCTTGTACAGTAAGATCTGAACAGGCAAATCAATGATAATTCCACAATAACTGTGGGGCCAAACTCACTTTGAAAACAGGAGTACGTACCCCAGGGCCCAGGTCATCCAAGAAACAGCTCAGATTTAAGCTTACCTAATTCGTTTTTTTTTTAATCCTAGTAAAATCTCTATTAAGTCTAAGCCTCCAATGGTTAGCTAGATTCAAGGTATAACAATTTCATGCCCCTGCATTTTTCCTATAGGAGTCCACAATCCCCCCCCCCCCCCACCTCACATCCCCTATCAATAAAGACTGAGGAATCATGTTATTTTTAATGATACGCCCATGGGCTTATATTCACAGGGTTTCATTATCAAAAGGATTATTTTTAAGAGGGCCACTTTGGGGTGGGGAGTTGAGGTATAACAATTTACATTAATTTTAAAACTTCATCTTTGAAGATGATACACAGGTGTAATGGCAAATTGTTTTACTCTGGTTTCATGAGTTGTATAGAAGGGTGACCCTGTTTGGTGGAATGGTGGAATGACTGAATGGTTATAGTATATTGCCCTAACCAATAAATAAAAGCTAACCGTAAGCAAACCGGTGTGACAGCTATAGTAAGGAAGTCCTGGACATAACAAACCGAGTATTTGCCCTAGTAATAGTAAAATATGTGGAAAAGAACCTCAATATAATGAAACCTCGTTATAGCGAACATATTTTGCCAGTCCCTTGGCCCTTCATTATAATCAAGTTCCACTGTATTCTAATTTTATTGCAGTTAATATTTAAAAATGAGACACTTGATGTAAACATTCGCTGGATGGCAATTTTGTATATCAAGAATGGTGTGGAACGTTACTGGAGAAAAACAGCCCCTCAGTAAGTGCGAATCAATTTTAATCATTAACTTAGGTTCCTGTCATTATTTTGAGGGTGAGGGGGGGGGGGGCTGGTGGAAATGGGGGAATGGTCATTGATTTTTATGCAGGGAAAAAAGGGGGCACAGAAATTTACCCATTTTTACAAGGCAGTGAGGGATCATGAGTAAGAGGGGGTGGGCCAGACAAAAAAAGTACTTCGTAAAGGGGGAGGTTCATTAGAATTTGAGTTAAGCCTCCCTCTATTTGCACGGGACTTACCCCCCTCCAATTAAACATTTATAATAGAAATATATAAGAATAGAGTTATAAGCTTTCATAAAAATTAAAGAATGAAGGTTAAGTGTTCAGAATAAGCAAGATTTTTTTTCTTTTCTCTTTCAGGGCCATACCTAGCGGGGGACAGGGGGGTGGGGGGGTAGTTGCCCCCGCCAGAAACACGAAATAAAAAGAAAACTAAAGAAAAAGGACAAACTTGAAAACTAAAAAAAAAAAACAGTTACGTCCCTGTCTTTCATGTAGCTACAGTGACATAATGACTTAGTCGATATAATGTGATATGCTCATTGTGTATTTAATGTTTTTTCTTCATGATGCTGATTTATAGTGCTATCTCAGAAGAGGAGAAACATTTTATGAAACAGAATCTTATCATGTCATTTGATGAACCAGTCAATCAGGTACTGTCAGTGTAATAAATAATTTACACTGTTGTTAGAGTGATTTTCTCTTGAGTGTTATATATATATATATAATTTTTTGTTGAAAGTACACTGTTATTTGCATTTGCTAATAATATGTTTTTGACAGATTGGTTAGAAAACTTGTGCCACTTTCTAAATTTGCTCATATTAAACACATTTTCCCCGGCTTCATATCCTCCACATGTATTTGCCTTCGAGTTTTGATAATAATAATAATAATAATAATAATAATAAATTTATTTACCCCGGTGATGGGGCGATTAGGCCCCAGCAAAAGTATGCTAACGTGCCGAGAAAAAAAAATGGCAATAAACAGTAAAGTAAAGCAGGCCTAAGGTAGCCCATTCAGTCTGGAGGCTGGTATCATCCAGAGGGGCCCTGCATCTTAAAACTGAACATAAAAACTACTAACAAACTAATTTACAATGATGGAAAATTTACATGAAATACTAAGCATTTATAAAGAAGGCTTTAAACGTTAATTACCAAAATGTTACATGATAAAAAGAAACATTAACTTTTACTAGACGGAAAAAGGTCTGAGGGTATATTGTTGGTGTTCCCTATATTAATTGATTAACTGAATTGACATGTCCTTTCTGATTAGCCAAGTGTGATTACTTTGATTTTTGGTTTTATGACAATCAATTGAAAATCACTCTATAATCCTAATCCCTTGAACCTCTAGGGGAAATAAAAATTGCTTCAAGAAATCAAGAGGTTTGAGAAATCTGGGGGTAAAATTACAGAGAAAAGCAATCCAAGGGAATCAAAAGTTGGTTTGAGAAATCAGGAGTTTTGAGAAACCAAGGACGAGAAAAATCGGGATTATACTCACGCTGTACCAGTCATGTACATTAGGTACAGCTTCTGAAAGATGATACATACATGTACTGTATAAGGGAAATTTCTGATTTCCCTTAGATCATCTATTGTATTGAATGATGTTTCTCTGCTAGGTTAGCAAATGAAATGTTTCAGTTAGAAAAG
Source organism: Oculina patagonica (assembly GCF_052425735.1). Classification (NCBI taxonomy): domain Eukaryota; kingdom Metazoa; phylum Cnidaria; class Anthozoa; order Scleractinia; family Oculinidae; genus Oculina; species Oculina patagonica. The sequence continues at coordinate 13,013,029 of NC_135758.1, forward strand.
TACATTTACATGTATATGACTTTTTATTGTACATTACGATGTAGCTTTATTGTCTTTATTTGTCTTTCAGGTTGCAACTCAGGTTGCTGTGTTAATTTCTAAAGTAGCTCGAATGGGAATAAAAGACTGGCCTGAGCTGTTCCCATCTTTACTGCAGGTGTGTGTTAATTGTTTTCTACTGAAACCCAAATTTGCAATTAGCTAATTAGAAATCTTCCTTACCATCCTAATTTAATTACCAGCAGTTCTCAGCAGTGCTTGCTCATGCAAAACGGGCTATGGTTCCAGTGGGGTGGAGGGGTATGTGTGCTGGTCTAGACCCGTTTTTTTGTAGTTGTACAATTGTTTTCCCCTCCCTCACCCTTCCCTTATTTTCCTCTTATCTTTGTCAAGTCCTAGCGCCTTCTCACCTGTGGACTTGCATGCCCCATAGCTAACTCTGGGGTCCAAAGGGCTTTGTTAATCTAGTGCCCACTGGGAATAGATTACTGTCCTGGTACTGCTGGATCTTTTGCAAGATTTGGGTATGGTCCTAAATTTATACTGGTTTGTTACACGATTGTACCTTTTTGGCATGTTTTGGCTGCATATCAGGCTCAAAATAAACTAAAAGTGGCATTACTTGGTTGTCGCCTGGTTAGCTCAATTGGTAGAGCGCCGGCTGTTGCGGGGGGCGGGGTCGAACCCCACGGCAGGGAAATATTGGAATTTTAAGGGGAACCCTTGGGGGAAACCCCCAGAGGGGGCCGGGGTGGGGGAACAAAAAAAAAAAACCAATTTTTGCATTTGACGTACTGTGAAGTGTCAGGGTTAGTGTTAGATTACTTCAACGTGTGTTTCAGTTAACAGCGTTCAAAATAATTTTCAGACAGTTGCCGGTCATGTTGACTGGCCAAACAGATTTTAGCTTGGTCATGTGTCCTTTCTGACTGGTCAAAATATTGAAAATAGCACTTTTAAACTACCACTCGTGGACAGGCCTAGCTTCTGTGTGTGGGAATTGTTATAAGTTTTTGGACAGGTCTCCTTACGCTTGATTTGCTTGCTGCTTCTATAGGAGATCCACAGCAAAGATCCTCTGCATCAACAGCGTAGTTTACTGGTGTTAAATCATGTAATTAAGATGTTAGCGTCCAAGAGGTTAATCCCTGATCGACAACTATTTAGACAGGTACTTAAACTTTTGAGTTTTAATCCAATTAATATGAGTTAGCACAAAATATTGACCACCGTCCAACATGGGCCCCATCTAGGTGCCCATCTTAACCATGAACTCTAGACCCAACCAATGTTAACCTTAAACCAAACTCTTAACTCCACCCCTACACAATCTGACCAAAAACTCTAAACCGAACCCTATGGGGATCCAGAAGATAATCGAAAAGGGGCTTCAGACAACAGAGTCCATATGACTATGTACGCTCATTCTTGACCTTGATGTTAAAATAAATGAACAATAACTTTTCAGACCTTGCGACAAGAATATTGTTCGTTTAACAGAGTCCATGTTTTGTATTGTCCCAATAAATACTGCATGATTGTAAATTGTATTTGTAAATTCATTTATTAACTATTCATGAGGGTGCAAACCAATCCCAGCACAATATTAAGATCACATTTACACAACTAAACCCCAATACAAATCAAACAATAGACTTTAACTTTTGATACAAACTCCTGCTCAGCTAATAAGTATTCATTAATTTTTGATACAGATCTCTACTGATTCACATAACAATACTTTGCATTTAATTTATTGTTTCATTTCACAAGTAGAATAAAATATTCGCGTCCGATCTGTATGGCCGTTTACAATGGCCGCCTATCGGCTCACCATAGTAAACGCCCATACAGATCTCCCGCTCATATTTTATCTACAACTTAAAGCTTTTTATTATCATATTGGATTTTGTATATTTGTTGAAAATGACTGCCTCATCTGATCCTTTAAGGCAACACGAGAACAAGAACTTGTATTGTGAGCCCACAACTGATCAATTATAATTACATGTATATTATTCCAGACTAGTATCAAACAACTGTCATGAGAAAACCCATTCCTAAAATGACAAATCAGCAAACAAATCTCACTGGGTGTTGTTGAGCATTTCAAAACAATTGTCAATGTTATTTTTTGAAAATCCGCAGCATATTTGATAAGATGTGTCTGAATGAATTTCATTAAACTGTTGGATATTTTTAAAAATCCACAATAAACATGTCAATTTTTGTATTAAAGATACTTGTCAAAATTAGTCGATGAAATTGGTTACTACCTTTAAATGATGATACATATTGACATTTTTTTTTTCTTTTCAGATATCTTCTGATATATTTGGTTTCATTCTTCAACTATGGCAGAGCACTACAGCTTCCCTTCTGGAATTATACCAAGTGAAGGTACTTTGTATTTATGGGACAACCGTAAAGTTCAGCCCCATCCCCCCTCCAAAAAAAAATGCGTCAAATTATAATATTATAAGCTCGAAAATCTGACACCCAAAAATCCTTTGGAAATAAGTTTTTCAGAATCAGTTTTGCTAGCAGACCTTGTAATAGTGCCAGTTAAAGCTACATGTACCAGTGTCTCTTTTTGTTGTTAAACAAAAAATGATGTTTGTACATGTAAGTAACACCTTGCTTGTTGTTTTCTAAGGACATGAGACTTTTAGCATCACTGGAACTCAGTACATTAACACTGAAAGGTATTAATACAAGTCATGTATTTTACATTTTGTATGTTTGAATTCTTTTCTTTTGTTTATTTTAATCATATTTTATGTACAATGTATGTGAGGTAAAAAAGGCAAAGGAGGCTCATTTTAATTAGTGTCATTGCTTGTGTTCACATCTGTGTCTGACTATTATAAAGTGTGGGAGTGACACTGCTAATTGTTGGGTTTCTCTTGATCAATAATTGACACCATTTAATTAACCTGGGTAGTGAGTGATCCACTAAAAGTACTGTATTGGTAGAGTGTCTAAATTGCCTTCAAATATCACACACATGTTAAGTGCATTGGCGTGTGTCACAAGCTGGTACTTACAGTACTTACAGCAATGACATATTTATCTTGACTTGCTGTGCAGCTTCTGTTGTTCTATATCTTTTTTTATTATACATGTAACATGTACACAGGCAAACTACTTACAGTATGATACAATTATTTACACTTCTTACATTACCAGGGACAGCGGAGCATTTTTACAACTGGGGGGGCTTAAAAGACTCTTCTCTTATTAACTCTTTATTTTTTCGGAAATTGTGGGGGGGCTAAAGCCCCCCAGCCTCCCCGGCTCTGCCGTCCATGATTACAGGTACATCTTTTGTGTCATATTAATAAGTAGAATCCTGATTTCCCGAGCCCTCTGTGTCTTGAAACTCCCGATTTCTCAAAGCAATTTTCTTTTCCCATGGATAGTCCTCTGTAATTTAACACCCGGTTTCTCAAACCAATTTCCATTTCCTCTTGAGATTCGAGAAATAGGGATTCTACCATATCATAATAATATATTAAACACTAATTGAGTTTGTCAGAACAACAATAAATGTTAATTAATATTCTGTGAATTTCTAGATCACTTTCAAAGCGCCTGCTTTAGAAAATGACATAAAATTATAATTTGTAGTACTTATTATGTCTGTTTTGTTATGTAGTTCTGAGGAAGTTAATCGTCCATGGATTTCAGGAGTTTGAACCAACATCACAACCAGTGGTATGGAACAGTTTTATTTATCTGGGATCAGTCTCTGTGCATCAAATATTTTGGTTTGACTTCCAGAGTATATCACCTTGGATAAAAGTGTACTTTCATTTAACCCTTTAACCCCTAAGAGTGCCAACTGGCACATAGTGCCATAAACTTGGTCAATATTTAATATCCAATTTATTTGAATTTTTGACATCACACTTGTCTTCAAAAGATCTGCATGTTGAAAGCATAAAATTGTACCTCCCCCTATTAATATTGTAACACGATTGACCACCCCTATAACTTTTGCAAATTTTTTTGCCTGACACATAGGTGATATGCAACATTACTGTATTTAACCAGTAAACTGAGAGCTGGTGTGGGGGTGGAGCCTCTTTTGCAAACAAATCAGGGAGATTTGCAACCCTTTAGGCCTTGTATCTTTAACAAAAAACCAGAGATTCCAACCCTTTGTGAAGGAAAATAGGGAGGCTGAAGGTGAGAGCCTCTAGGTGGGTCTGGGGGCATGTTCCACCCGGGAAATTTAGGTTCTCTCAAGTTCCATTTCTGGCATTTGACATCATTTCTGAGTTATTTTATCAGGTGTATAAGGTCTTTAAGGACATTTTTGGTGCTTTTCTTTACTTTTGTTACACTCATTTTTTTCTTGTTTTCAGAATTTCATGATAAATTGGGAGAATCTGATAGAAATCGGGGAGAGCGGGAGGCAAATTGCATCAAATCGAGAGACTCCCGACGGGAGAGCGGGAGGCCACGCAACAAATCGGGAGGGTTGGAATCTCTGAAAAATGATCTAGATATCTACAAAACAGACTATTTACACTGTAGTTGTGTAAAGCCCTGGCCAAATTTATGGTTATAGCAAACTTGCACATTAGCTGGCCAAAGAGACTCACAAGTTTATTTGCAAGTGCACGGAAGTTGTCAGAAAAGCCATTTCAATGCTACTGCATGCACCTCAATTGGATACTTTTAATAAATAACAAGACTTGCATTGACTTGCATTGGGTGGCCAAGCGGTGGAAAACTTGTGTTGACTTGGGTGCAAATTTGATCTCAGCCAAAGTGAATGCAAGTCAGTGCAAGTGCACATTATGTCCTGGCCAAACAGAGACACAAGTTGAAAACTACTTGACTGTGTTTCTGTTTGGCCAGCCCTTAACAAAATCAAGGTAAAAATTTCTACATGTAGGCAAGGTATGCTCCTCATAGCTTGTATATTATTTCAAAGTAATCTTACAATGTATTATTTGTTATTGCCCACAGTGTCTCCTTCAAGCAGTATTTGAGAAAATGAAAATAATATTGCAGTATAGTAAGTACATGTCTTAATATTTTTCATAAATGAACCATGCCAATAACATCGAAGAAGGGACTCTGAAAACAAACTCAATGTTCCATTACCGCGCACTAACTATAATTACAAAAACAGCTTTACGTACAGTGGCACCATCTTGTGGAACAGTCTTCCTATAGACTTAAGACAAGCAGAGTCCCTTGGGCAAAACTAGTTGAACGAGTACTCTAGGGCACGGCATTCGTGGAAAGCAGCTTTTTATATTTGTACATATATTTTTATATTTCCCCTCTTTCTTGTATATATTTAACAATTAGACTACGAGCCCAAGTTTTCTATGAGCAAATAGTCAACGAGGCGCAGCCGAGTTGACTATCGCTCATAGAAAACGAGGGCGAGTAGTCTAATTGTTTTAGTAGAAACTCTAAAGGATTGCAGTCCAAAACCTACAATATTGTGCACTTTGAAGACAAAAATCAAGAAAATTTACCGCTTAAAGAGCTACGCGAGCGCGCGACTGTTTTCTATCGGCGAATAGAAATCAGTGGGAGAACCAATCAGATTCGCGGATTTCCATTAGAACACAGCTGAGTTTCTACTAAATTATAATTAGATTGTTGTATTGCAAGCTGATGAATTTGACCGTGTTTTAAATAAAGATTATTCATCCATCCAGAATACAAATAATACAATGAAGTTCTACAACAAAATTTGTAACGCAATAAAGTTGGGGACCTCTCAGAAAGCATTGTCATCTTCGATTGGTTAGTTTCAATCCTAAATTGTTAAGCGTTTTTAGCAGTTTTGGTTTTGCTGCCACAAGACACAGTCATACATGTACAGCTGTTCATAATTACCTTTGCTACAAAACTAGGCCACTGCCGAGAGAGGGAGTGAGACAAGATACTCATAATTTTGTTGTTATTTTTATTTCACAACAGGAAAAGCAGAAACAGGAAATCACAATTTACAAGAAAAATTGGAGAAATATGTAATATTGTTAACAAAAGTGGTGAGTGGTGCCATTTTTTTTAATAGCCCTCATTTCTAACAATAAAAAAGTTGATCAGAGCTGCAGGTGCAGGTTTGAGTCTGGCCATAGTCAATTTGTTTTTTTTTTTTTAGGTTTTTTTGGACAAAACACTTTACTCTCACAATGTCTTAGAGTACATGTTGCAGGTCAAATTGGTTTTCAGGTTAACTCTGTTTTCAACCTAGGGTAATCACTAAACGCAGTGAATTAAGTGGGTTTTTTCTGTCTGTAGGCCCACTTGTTTACAAAAAAAATGTCATGGTCAAGTAAATAATCCAGGCATTTTTCTCGGACGGCACTATGGGCTGAGAGGACAAACACTATCACGTCATGTGATCAATTTAAACCAATAAGAATCTGAGTAAATATAAATTTACAACTTTAGTTCATACACCTACTAAAGGGAGTTTTAAAAGACGTTGGCCCTATGTCAACTTCCACAAATATAAGATAATCTTAACGCAAATTTAATTGCATTAAAAATAGTACAAGTCGTTAGGTGATTTTTTGAAGTATATAAAGTAAATGGAACATGTGTTTTCTATATTTATAAAAAATATAGAATTATATAAATTTTTTTTTTCAGCTGATAGACACTCAAGAACACCATCCACTATCATTTTCACCTGTAATGCAACCCTCTCTAGAACTGTGCTATAATTATTTATTTACAAGTCAAGGACAAGGTGAGTAAGAGAAAAGTCTGATTCTTATTTATTGAAGTTATCTTTTTTTTATTGAAGTACCGGTAATCTACCTTCAAAGTACGTAATTCTTCTCTAATTTTTACCTTTTCTTATTGTACATACTTTTATTGACCCAGGGCCCCTATGGATACCAGCCTCATCGCTGAATGGGCTACCCTGTTTAAATAAAGTTCCTTAATTGCTTACCTACCTACTTACCTCCTTCCTTCCTTCCTTTGTAGTTCCCACCTCTTTGCAAAATTAGGTTTAGAGCAAAATAAATTTGGTTACACAGCAATGAGGCAACTGTTCTGAAGCATATTCAGTTGCTCACCACTGTCAAATTACAATGTCTTGCACCGTCTCAATGCAAAATATATTTTTGTTACTTTTTGCAGAAGATATATTTGAGAAATTTGCTTTACAGTGCTGCAAACTCATGAAAATCATTGTCAAGTGTGAAATGTACAAGCCCCCTAGGGAAATTAAAGGTAGGATAACACTGAATGGATTAAGTGTATTTCTGGCTTTAGTTTTGCAGCATACATAAAACTAGGAGTGCTTAAAATTTGAGAAGGTCATGAATAATTTATACCCTGATCACAAAAAACATGCATAAATTGCAAAGATCATGCATAATTTATACCCTGGTCACAAAGATAATTTATACCCTGATCACAAAGATCATGCATAAATTGCAAAGAACATGCATGATTTATACCCTGATCACAAGAGTCCTTGTCCCTTTGGAAGGGGGACTCCAATATGAAAGGTGCTGGGATGCCCATCTCGCTTAGGGGTGTAAATTGTAGAGTTTGGTCTGAATGAGGGTGTTCAGGACAGAATGCCAATATTTTTGGCTGTTGAGGACTAGTTTAGGGTTGTACCTGAAGAAATAAAAAAAAAAACGCTGTCATACTGTTTCGATGGTCTGAACCAATCAGGCATGAAAATTGGTATCTTTTAGGGGTCAAAAATGCTCGAGCCATGCCCAGATAAAGAATTCAATCCTAATCTGTTTTCAGTAATTCTGATTTTTTTATTAGTGTACGTGATACTTCATTATCTTTATTCATATATTATTGTAATGTAATGATGACTAGGTTTAAACATCTATTAATAAAATAAATAACATTTGAATGATCAAAGTGATTTCTTAATTATTATTTAATTTTACATTAAAAACAACTTTCTTAAATTTATAATTATAAATTATTAGCTAAAATAAATTAATAAATATTCTGATTTGTATCTTAATTACCTCTAGCTAGTAAGTACTTCTTTTATGGAGTTTTTTTTTTTCATTTCAGATTCAACTCCTCAAGAGATCCTCAAGGCACACCAGGTTTGTAGACAAAATAAATATATGAAATGAATGAAGTGACCGTTGCAGTGTGTAAGTAATTTAAGCAATTCCATTGTTTAGATTGAAAAAAAAATTCAAGGCTCCAATGGGATTTGAACCCATGACCTCTGCAATACCGGTGCATTTGTCTACCAACTGAGCTACAAAGCCTTGATACGTTGGGAGCAGGTCAATAATTATTATAGGTTCTAATGTCCTGCATGTGGAGAAAATGACATACATGTAATAACTTTAATTTCTGAAAGACATGCATTTTTTTATCTAATTAATTTTATAATTAATTTTTAATTTTTTGTTTATTTATTATGTTTTTTATATAATTGTATTCATTATTTTAATTAAAATAAATATACCAGGCCATTTACATTTAACTGAGCTGAATAGAACTTGTGCCCATAATAATCTTTTTACACCTTTATTGTCTTACAATAACCCGCCATTACAAATTAATGCTCTTCATAAATTAGTTTTATTTACATGTAACCTTGGCAAATTTATTTTAGACAATTTATCAATTTTAGGATAGAGAACTGTTTGATTTATCTGTTGATATTAATCCTTTTAAGTTTGTAATATCACTGTCAGTACCTTTTCACTCATAAGTACATGTATAAGGTATTTTTACTTTGGGCTCACAAGACTCATAAAACTACATCATACACATTGTAGGTATACAGATCAAAATCTTACATTTACGTGTAAACATTTTCCCTTAAATTCTGCCAACATGAAAGACTTCTTCCAAGACAATCATAATAACTGATTTATTACAGTTGAAAAGATATAGTATTGCTAAATAAAGTATATTTAACTTTGAAAACAGCTGAATTCTGAAAAAGTCTTTTTTTATTAAAGAAATATCAAATCACCTGAGTTGTTAATCTTGACATTTATGTTAATGCAAATATGATTGTTACAATTTTAAGTCTGTTTTATTAATTTGTAGGTTAAAATGGCCTTTTTTACACGGACAGTATTATCAGAAATTGTTAGACAGCTCATTTTACGCTATTTCCCTTTAACCTCTGAGGTAAGATTAAGTACTTTCATTCATTCATTTGTTCATCCATCCATCTGCACTGTTTCATTCATTCATTTAAAATTCATTTTTATTTCTTATTTAATTAATTTAATATTTAATATTTAAGAATGCCGGTCTCTAAGAATCAGACAATTTCTCGATTTCGCGGCAAGAGGATGGAACTTCGATTTCTTTCATACTTTTATGTTAGATAGGCTAGGGTATAACTTAAATCACTGTATAGTTCTTTCGATTGAATATCCTTTTATTTTAAAGAAAAATGCAAATAACAAAAATCCGTTAAAATCGTCATTTGAGGCGCTAAATTATTCATGATTTTTGCACGAGTTTGAGAGCCTCGCGTGCAAAAACAAATCACTCTACCGTCTTTTAAACACTCAAACCATAGTTAGCAATATCTAAACATCTACTGAAATGATTTTGGTATATATTACGTTGTTCTTTGTAGACAAAATAATTTTATTTCGAAGGCATACAATTCACTGCCGTAAAAGTACTTGGTAAATAAAATTAATTTTCACCATGTGCGAAACCTTCAAATCGTTTAAGCTTCTGGTGGTTGAAGGTTAGAAGAATGGTGTTTAAATCCCTGTAAAAATTTCTCCGGGCAAATGATTAAAAGCGACGTGAGATCTTTTCGAATTCGGTTAAATATGCAAATATTTGACCTTCCGCGGTCAACTTTGAAGTTACGGGTCAGAAATAATTTTTGTTCCGTGTTCCAAGTCCTAACCCATTTAAGACCAAATTAAGCATTTGAAAAAAATATGTAATTTTCTAACCTTTATCTGCTGTAAAAGGTAGGTTCGAAGGCCATTTTAGCATGATTACGGCTCTTATCATTCGTCGCATCTGAGCTTCGTTTTCCTTCCGCGGTCAACTTTGAAGTTACGGGTCAGACATGAATGACATGAATATTTCAACCCGTGCACAAGTCTTAACTCATTTTGGGTCAAAATAATCACACACAAAAACATTATGAAATATTCTAACCTTAATCTGCTGTAAAAAGCAGGTCCGAAGGCCTTTTAAGCACGATTCCGGCTCTAAGCATCCGTAGTAATTTGAGCTTCGTTTGTGTAAGTATGTCATATTTAGTGGTCGAAATCCAATCTGTGATCAACTTTCGGCGCTTCTCGTCACCACTGCATCTTCTTCGACGGCATACGCCGATTGTTAGTATTGCCTCGTTAATAGTACACAAAGAAATAACATCTGATCGCTAAACGGCATGATGTCGGCGCTTACAGTAGCTTGCAGTCCCATCTTGCAATGGGCCGTCTGTTCGTCACGCAATACTGTGTCATGGACATTTTTTTAGGGGGTGGTAGGTGGGTGTGGGAAAGGTTGAATATGCGGAAATGCTTTCAAGATTTAATACTTTATGACAAGTACGTACTCGAGCCAGCAACAACAACAACAACAACAACAAGTACAGTGATATCTTTAGGCAGACAAGATAAAGCACACGTACTGTCAGATGATAAGCGTTTGGTACAGTGTAATGCAACTGTTCGCGAATTTGGTTGCTCGCGCGGGGTTGGTTGTAATACCGGGGGTGGAAGGAGGATATAAATCTTTACTAAACAGGTAGAGTTTTTAAGTAGTTATTCCCTTTTTTACTGTAGAACCGAAAACGAAGAGAAAAACTCGCGTCTATGTTTTTTGGGGAGTGAGGGGGTGAGGGCCGGGGGGTTCTTGGTTGGTTGGTTAGCAAAGTTTTATTTTTTTTTCACAAAGATACCTAACCAAATATCGCATGTCCTGTATAAATGGTTAATGATTGAAGTAACGATAAGTTTTGATTTTTTTCGTGATCGAGTGGCAACTTAATAAAAACATTGCATCGCAATTTTTTTTTTCGCCCTACGGTAAATGTGGGTGACCTGTGGCTTCGGGTGGTCATTCGTCAACCTGTAACAAAGTACTTTCTTGGGGTGCCGTTTTGAACATACTGTCGAATTCATGATGTCTAAATTCAACAATAACTAATTTGAAGTTTAAACGAAATTAAAACATGTTGAAAAAAAAACTCAGTGCTAAAACTCTTTGCTAAAAAGGATAAGCAAATTGCTATGGCAATTCGGCGTGTGAAAAAATCGCCAAATTTAATTTAGTGGCTTCCTAAGGGACCGATCGTTAATTACGTCCCAGGGGGGGGCGGTGGTTTTCAAAAAAGTGTAGTGTTTCAAAACTGAACCCCCCAAAAAAAATTTTAGGTAAAAATTATACCCCCCTTTCCAATTCTTGTTTGAAAAATGTACCCCCCCCCCCCCTCCTGAGGAGGCCATAATTCTCTCCGTCCTTCCTAAGACAGATTTTTTTATCTTTTTTATTCTCTCATTTATTGTTTGTATTATTTTACATTGTTTAAAATATTAAAGTTTAACTGTTTGTGTCTGTCAATGAAATTGTTGTCGTTTTTGCTTTTTGAAATTTCATATAGTTGTAGGTGGTCTAGTTAGGGTATTGCTGATAAGGTCCTGGGTACGAGGCTTGGTTACATAGCATTCAATATGGCTACTTCCAAATCATACAAAGATGTATTTGAAGTGAAGGTGTCGCTGAAGGAGAAAAGGTCCGAAGTTCGAGAAAAGTCAACCAAGGGAAAGATCGAGCAAACTGGCGAGCATCTGACGAGCAGCCGTCTGGGTAATTTTAAAGATGGCAGATTGAGAGCTAGGTTCCAGGCTCAAGCGCGACCATGTCAAACAACCCTTCCCTCGGGACCTGAAATCGCGTCAAATTCTTTTCTTTTGGGATCAAGGATAGATCACTGACGTCAAATTCCCTAGACTGCTGTTGCTGTGTCATAAAATTTGACCCCCCTCATGTTTTTTACCAGAGAAAAAGTAACCCCCTTAAAAGGGGCTTGTTTTAAAATTGTACCCCCCCTCCAAAACCACCGCCCCCCCCTTGGGACGTAATAAACGATCGGTCCCTAAGTAAACAAAACCTTGGTCGTGCTAGTTATTGGCACCGTCTGTTTGCTTAAAGGCAGCGCGTGAACAATTTTTTTCAAAGTTCAGTTTATTTCTTGAAACACTAAGCTTGCTCTGTACTACACCTTAATTTACCCTTACATCACTTACTGTAATTCAGCCTGGTCTTCTACATATGTAACTAATTTAAATAGAATTTTTCATTTACAAAAACGTGCTGTGCGAGCTATTACCAACTCAGACTATCGAGAACATTCTGCCCCCTTATTTGCTAAACTGAGCATCTTAGATATCTTCCAAGTCAATGCATTGCAAATAGCAAAATTTAAATCTGAAGTTTGGTTTTTCACGGGAAAGAGTCATGTTAGAGGTAACTAAATTAATACTGGGACTTGTGACTGCTGATGTCCTTCTCACACGACAGTAGAGCAGCGATTTCAGTGTGACGCTTTCGATCTTTAGAATCAAAACCGCAAACTCCACGAACAAAGGCCTTAAAAGAACAACAACCTTTCATTTCCAGTGAAATAAACTGAACTTTGAAAAAATTGTTTTTTCATGCCGAATTGCCATAGCAATTTGCTTATCCTTTTTAGCAAAGAGTTTTAGCACTGAGTTTTTTTTAACATGTTTTAATTTCGTTTAAACTTCAAATTAGTTATTGTTGAATTTAGACATCATGAATTCGACAGCATGTTCAAAACGGCACCCCAAGAAAGTACTTTGTTACAGGTTGACGAATGACCACCCGAAGCCACAGGTCACCCACATTTACCGTAGGGCGAAAAACATTGCGATGCAATGTTTTTATTAAGTTGCCACTCGATCACGAAAAAAAAAAAATCAAAACTTATCGTTACTTCAATCATTAACCATTTATACAGGACATGCGATATTTGGTTAGGTATCTTTGTGAAAAAAAAAAAATAATAAAACTTTGCTAACCAACCAGCCAAGAACCCTCCGGCCCTCATCCCCTCACTCCCCAAAAAACATAGACGCTAGTTTTTCTCTTCGTTATCGGTTCTACAGTAAAAAAGGGAATAACTACTTAAAAACTCTACCTGTTTAATAAAGATTTATATCCTCCTTCCACCCCCGGTATTACAATCAACCCCGGGCGAGCAACCGAATTCGCGAACAGTTGCATTACACTGTACCAAACGCTTATCACCTGACAGTACGTGTGCTTTATCTTGCCTGCCTAAAGATATCACTGTACTTGTTGTTGTTGTTGTTGTTGCTGGCTCGAGTACGTACTTGTCATAAAGTATTAAATCAAGCATTTCCACATATTCAACCTTTCCAACACCCACCTACCACCTCCTAAAAAATGTCCATGACACAGTATTGCGTGACGAACAGACGGCCCATTGCAAGATGGGACTGTAAGCTACTGTAAGCGCCGACATCATGCCGTTTAGCGATCAGATGTTATTTTTTTGTGTACTATTAACGAGGCAATACTAACAATCGGCGTATGCCGTCGAAGAAGATGCAGTGGCGACGAGAAGCGCCGAAAGTTGATCACAGATTGGATTTCGACCACTAAATATGACATACTTTAATACACAAACGAAGCTCAAATTACTACGGATGCTTAGGGCCTGTTTACATGGAAGGCGGGTGCCCCGGCTAACCGAGTTACCCGGCTAACCGAGCTACCCTGGGCGAGCCAACTTTTCATACGTTTCTTAAGAAAACGTATTGAAGCCTTTACATGCTAGAAGGGTAACCCGCGTTGCCGGGGCACTCGGTCTACTTGCCCGGGGCACCCTTCTAGGCGGGACAGCTTTTTGCCATGTAAACGGTTATGACCGAGCTATCCCGGCTTGCCGGGATAAGTTTTCGCGCGTGTTTTTGAACTAAATTTGAAGTAAATGGCATAAAATGTATAAATTCTGGACCCAAACAGTGCTATTTGATCAAAATTAGTTTAATGACTTTTATCGGTTGGCTGGAAAATATTTCTTTGAGCAACAGCTAATTAATTCGAAATTTTCGTGGGAATGATTATCCTAATTCACGACACAACAAATTTAATTTCAATTTGACAGCCAAATACTGTTGAATTTCGATTGAATTTCGCCAAAAATGAACGCAGTAAATTTCTGAGAACTTGCACATCAAATTAAAATAGGTTTGAAGACGAAAAGCCTTGATTATTCAGTAAAAAGTCATATTTTTCTTCAATCATTTGGAGCTACAATGTCTTCCCACGCCGTGACACGCTTCAATGACGCTGTCTCATCTCGGGTAGAAGGGCTGTGAATTCTGCATGTAAAGGCGGGCTATGTTTCATCCCTTCTAGCCTGGTAACTCGGTTAGCCGGGGCACCCTCCCTCCATGTAAACAGGCCCTTAGAGCCGGAATCGTGCTTAAAAGGCCTTCGGACCTGCTTTTTACAGCAGATTAAGGTTAGAATATTTCATAATGTTTTTGTGTGTGATTATTTTGACCCAAAATGGGTTAAGACTTGTGCACGGGTTGAAATATTCATGTCATTCATGTCTGACCCGTAACTTCAAAGTTGACCGCGGAAGGAAAACGAAGCTCAGATGCGACGAATGATAAGAGCCGTAATCATGCTAAAATGGCCTTCGAACCTACCTTTTACAGCAGATAAAGGTTAGAAAATTACATATTTTTTTCATATGCTTAATTTGGTCTTAAATGGGTTAGGACTTGGAACACAGAACAAAAATTATTTCTGACCCGTAACTTCAAAGTTGACCGCGGAAGGTCAAATATTTGCATATTTAACCGAATTCGAAAAGAACTCACGTCGCTTTTAATCATTTGCCCGGAGAAATTTTTACAGGGATTTAAACACCATTCTTCTAACCTTCAACCACCAGAAGCTTAAACGATTTGAAGGTTTCGCACATGGTGAAAATTAATTTTATTTACCAAGTACTTTTACGGCAGTGAATTGTATGCCTTCGAAATACCCTTACATCACTTACTGTAATTCAGCCTGGTCTTCTACATATGTAACTAATTTAAATAGAATTTTTCATTTACAAAAACGTGCTGTGCGAGCTATTACCAACTCAGACTATCGAGAACATTCTGCCCCCTTATTTGCTAAACTGAGCATCTTAGATATCTTCCAAGTCAATGCATTGCAAATAGCAAAATTTAAATCTGAAGTTTGGTTTTTCACGGGAAAGAGTCATGTTAGAGGTAACTAAATTAATACTGGGACTTGTGACTGCTGATGTCCTTCTCACACGACAGTAGAGCAGCGATTTCAGTGTGACGCTTTCGATCTTTAGAATCAAAACCGCAAACTCCACGAACAAAGGCCTTAAAAGAACAACAACCTTTCATTTCCAGTGAAATAAACTGAACTTTGAAAAAAATTGTTTTTTCATGCCGAATTGCCATAGCAATTTGCTTATCCTTTTTAGCAAAGAGTTTTAGCACTGAGTTTTTTTTAACATGTTTTAATTTCGTTTAAACTTCAAATTAGTTATTGTTGAATTTAGACATCATGAATTCGACAGCATGTTCAAAACGGCACCCCAAGAAAGTACTTTGTTACAGGTTGACGAATGACCACCCGAAGCCACAGGTCACCCACATTTACCGTAGGGCGAAAAACATTGCGATGCAATGTTTTTATTAAGTTGCCACTCGATCACGAAAAAAAAAAAAATCAAAACTTATCGTTACTTCAATCATTAACCATTTATACAGGACATGCGATATTTGGTTAGGTATCTTTGTGAAAAAAAAAAAAATAATAAAACTTTGCTAACCAACCAGCCAAGAACCCTCCGGCCCTCATCCCCTCACTCCCCAAAAAACATAGACGCTAGTTTTTCTCTTCGTTATCGGTTCTACAGTAAAAAAGGGAATAACTACTTAAAAACTCTACCTGTTTAATAAAGATTTATATCCTCCTTCCACCCCCGGTATTACAATCAACCCCGGGCGAGCAACCGAATTCGCGAACAGTTGCATTACACTGTACCAAACGCTTATCACCTGACAGTACGTGTGCTTTATCTTGCCTGCCTAAAGATATCACTGTACTTGTTGTTGTTGTTGTTGTTGCTGGCTCGAGTACGTACTTGTCATAAAGTATTAAATCAAGCATTTCCACATATTCAACCTTTCCAACACCCACCTACCACCTCCTAAAAAATGTCCATGACACAGTATTGCGTGACGAACAGACGGCCCATTGCAAGATGGGACTGTAAGCTACTGTAAGCGCCGACATCATGCCGTTTAGCGATCAGATGTTATTTTTTTGTGTACTATTAACGAGGCAATACTAACAATCGGCGTATGCCGTCGAAGAAGATGCAGTGGCGACGAGAAGCGCCGAAAGTTGATCACAGATTGGATTTCGACCACTAAATATGACATACTTTAATACACAAACGAAGCTCAAATTACTACGGATGCTTAGGGCCTGTTTACATGGAAGGCGGGTGCCCCGGCTAACCGAGTTACCCGGCTAACCGAGCTACCCTGGGCGAGCCAACTTTTCATACGTTTCTTAAGAAAACGTATTGAAGCCTTTACATGCTAGAAGGGTAACCCGCGTTGCCGGGGCACTCGGTCTACTTGCCCGGGGCACCCTTCTAGGCGGGACAGCTTTTTGCCATGTAAACGGTTATGACCGAGCTATCCCGGCTTGCCGGGATAAGTTTTCGCGCGTGTTTTTGAACTAAATTTGAAGTAAATGGCATAAAATGTATAAATTCTGGACCCAAACAGTGCTATTTGATCAAAATTAGTTTAATGACTTTTATCGGTTGGCTGGAAAATATTTCTTTGAGCAACAGCTAATTAATTCGAAATTTTCGTGGGAATGATTATCCTAATTCACGACACAACAAATTTAATTTCAATTTGACAGCCAAATACTGTTGAATTTCGATTGAATTTCGCCAAAAATGAACGCAGTAAATTTCTGAGAACTTGCACATCAAATTAAAATAGGTTTGAAGACGAAAAGCCTTGATTATTCAGTAAAAAGTCATATTTTTCTTCAATCATTTGGAGCTACAATGTCTTCCCACGCCGTGACACGCTTCAATGACGCTGTCTCATCTCGGGTAGAAGGGCTGTGAATTCTGCATGTAAAGGCGGGCTATGTTTCATCCCTTCTAGCCTGGTAACTCGGTTAGCCGGGGCACCCTCCCTCCATGTAAACAGGCCCTTAGAGCCGGAATCGTGCTTAAAAGGCCTTCGGACCTGCTTTTTACAGCAGATTAAGGTTAGAATATTTCATAATGTTTTTGTGTGTGATTATTTTGACCCAAAATGGGTTAAGACTTGTGCACGGGTTGAAATATTCATGTCATTCATGTCTGACCCGTAACTTCAAAGTTGACCGCGGAAGGAAAACGAAGCTCAGATGCGACGAATGATAAGAGCCGTAATCATGCTAAAATGGCCTTCGAACCTACCTTTTACAGCAGATAAAGGTTAGAAAATTACATATTTTTTTCATATGCTTAATTTGGTCTTAAATGGGTTAGGACTTGGAACACGGAACAAAAATTATTTCTGACCCGTAACTTCAAAGTTGACCGCGGAAGGTCAAATATTTGCATATTTAACCGAATTCGAAAAGAACTCACGTCGCTTTTAATCATTTGCCCGGAGAAATTTTTACAGGGATTTAAACACCATTCTTCTAACCTTCAACCACCAGAAGCTTAAACGATTTGAAGGTTTCGCACATGGTGAAAATTAATTTTATTTACCAAGTACTTTTACGGCAGTGAATTGTATGCCTTCGAAATAAAATTATTTTGTCTACAAAGAACAACGCAATATTTCCCAAAATCATTTCAGTAGATGTTTAGATATTGCTTACTATGGTTTGAGTGTTTAAAAGACGGTAGAGTGATTTGTTTTTGCACGCGAGGCTCTCAAACTCGTGCAAAAATCATGAATAATTTAGCGACTCAAATGACGATTTTAACAGATTTTTGTTATTTGCATTTTTCTTTAAAATAAAAGGATATTCAATCGAAAGAACTATACAGTGATTTAAGTTATACCCTAGCCTATCTAACATAAAAGTATGAAAGAAATCGAAGTTCCATCCTCTTGCCACGAAATGTTGGATTCTAAGCGACCGGCATTCTTGATGTTTAATTTTTGTTTATTTATTACTTATGACAAATTACATAGTTGTTGGTGCATGTGTCTGAAAGAGTATTTTGTCCCAGCCAAGGGAATCTAAAAAGACTTACTGTGAGTTATGTAATTTGTTACAAGTAACTGTAAACTTTTATTTACACTGTATTACTTAGATTTTTATTGAATTAGGTATATATTTGGATTCATTCATTAACTTAAGACATACGGTTTTGTTTTAATAACAGTTGTTTACTGTCTAAATAATGTAAAAAAATTTAAACTTGAATATTTCAATATGAATTACTTAATTTCGTGAAAGCATTCTATATTTATAGAAAAATTGTTTAAAATGTCTCAAACTTAAAGAATCTTATCCAATTTAGTGGTACCTATTGCCTTCCTCGTTATAGTTAGTCACCTTTACTCCCTTAATGGATAATTGGATAAACTCAAAACAGCTCTTAGCTTCAAATTGATGACTTAACCGACAGATGCCTGTACCTTGCATTGTTTAAATAAATAAATAAATAAATTAATTAATTAATTAATAAATCAATAAAATGAAATTAGAGAATATTTCTTATATTTCTGCTGTAGGATTTAGAAAGTTGGGAATCAGATCCCGAAAATTTTGGTAAGTTGTCTTCATAAAATAAAGCTTTTGATGAAATTTTTCTGCTTTGTGTACTTTTCAAGTTGTTCATTTATAAAACCTGCCAAGTAGAACCAGCTACTGAGCAATGAATAACAAAGAACTGCGTATCTGCATCTGCGTATGTGCGTATAAGGTGCGTATGCGATGGACGCTTATTTCGGAGCGCGCGGTACTGTAACTTCATTGTTGAAAGCTTTAAAAATCCTGAATGGCCTGAATGGCATAATCGAAATGTCTCTCCCTCACAATCCACTGTTGGCAGTGCCGGCAAAGCTTCACTCCAACAGTGAGTTACTTGTGAATGGCTTAACTAGTTAACGTAGATTTAAGTGCCCTTGTGTGTAACCGTCTGAAACTAATGTCAAAGGATGGAACATTACAAATCAAACAATACGAGTTCAAATGTTTAAAACTATCTTGTCCAGTAAAGATTTGTGAATGAATCTCAATAAAACTTTTTTTGGCAGTAAATGAAGAAGCTGGTGAATCATGGCGGTATAATCTGAGGGTATGTAGTTTAACAGATGTTAATTACCTACTTGTTCCTAAGAGTGCAAAAGTACAACTTGGTTATTGTAAATTCTTACTTAAAAATTCTACACTTGAGGAAAGCATGTCACAAATCCCACATACTTTTACTGCAGTTAGTACAGTCCACGACCCTAGGTTTGACTCTAGGAATAATATTAATATCTGCAAAACTTGTAGATTAAAACTAAATACAAATTGAAAGAACTGGTTAACAGTTAAAATTGCTGTTTAGAAAATCAACACTTCAAGGCATAGACATACCAATTTTGCAATCGTATCTCCTTTCCAGTATACCTAATCATTATCTTCATTAACAAATCAGTAGTGATGAACCACGTAACACAGACTGACTTATTTTTTTAACTAAAATGACAGAAATTTGTATCTTCTGTTTATCACAACCAAGTTAATTAAAAAGTGGTCCTCGTTCTAAGTTAATTTAAATGAGAATATCTTGTGCAAATCAGTTTATTACGACAATAGATCCATAACAGAACCAGTGTTCCATACACATATGAGATTTCAGGTCAAAACGTAACAATGGCAGCCAGGCCGGTGGAAAATGGGAGCAGTGGGAATTGGACCCGTTAGAATTTCATAATATTGACACCTTGCTTTAAAAACTCAACTGGATTCTTGCTATCAATTGATTATTTGCTTGCAGGCATGTACAGAAGTGTTATATTTGAGTCTCCTCAGTGAGTTCCGTAGCACAGTCACCCCAGTTGTTATTGAAATGATAAAATTAGTACAAGGTAAGGATGTGTTAGTGCCTAGCCCAGGATAGTACTCAACGCATGTTTAGTCCTTTTCACCCAGTAGCTAGACTGTAACACCCAAGATTCGTTAAGCAAAATCATCATGAGTCTTATTGTATTTCTTAACTCATTGAATTTTCTTGATCTTCGTAAAAAAAAAATCAAAACAAAAATCACTTTTATTATTTAAATGTCAGTGTATCTAGAACTGCCGTGATAATTGAGGACACTGTGAATAAACAAACATTGTAAATAGAACTGTTAGAAATCCCAACTGGCAGGAATTTGACCATTTACAAAGCGAAGAAAGGATTGAATTCAGGACCACCAAACACAAATCCATCCAGTGTTAGGAAGAATTATTTGAACCCAGGACCTCTAGATTATAAGCACAATGCTCTAAACACTAGGCCATACTCATTTATTGTTTCCTTTCTCCCAAGGATCTCCACCATCAGATGATATGACTGTTTTGCTTCAGAAGGATGCAGGTATTTTAACCTGAATGTACATGTTCATTGTGGAATGTAACTTGTGCTCAAGTAGTGTGGTAGGGATGTCTTAGGCCCCTTTTTTGGGCAGGAATCTCATTAGTGAGGGTAGGAATACATTAACAGAAGTGACGTCCTAAACTCGGAATCTCATTATCGTATAACCGGTTCAGCAGGCTTCATTTTTGGATTAATGTGTATAGTTAGATTAAAAAGATTGCGCATCAGTCGGGGAATAGGGTTGAGGAATGCCTTAGTGGTAAAAATTATTTTTTTCTTTGACTTTCAATGTGTGTGCAGGTCTACTCACTGAACGATGAAAAATTAAAAGGCCAAACCAAAAAAAGCTGTCCACATACACATGAAATTTTCAAATGGGGCCTTACCATTCTATTCATTTCCAACAAACTTATGATTTAATGGAGAGCGCGTACATAGTTCAAATGCATAATATGTAATATATTAATACAGTTTTTTCTGACTTTTGCATTGCCCACCTTATTCTATTCCTAGGTGTACGTGATATCAATTTGAAAACTTAAGGGTTTTTTTGGGAATCATTTACTAATGGCCTCTCTCTTTTGATTTTCTTCAGTCTATAATGCCTGTGGACTAGCTTCATATGACCTGTTTGATGACATTGACTTTGATAAGTGGTTTACCAACCAACTGCTTCATGAACTAAACAACTCGTCCTCTAGGTATGTGATCATCACGTCTGCATGACACGTTGGTTTGAGTTTAGTTAGTACAGTAAGACCCTATAGTTCTACTTTTGTACATATTAGGGTTGAGGAATGCCTTGGAGGTACACATTATTTTTTTCTTTAATCACTAATGGCCTCTCTATTCTTATGTCCTGGTCGATGGGTGGTTTGAGTGTAGTAATGTACAGTAAGACCCTGTAGTTCTACTTTTGTACATAATTATTATTAGCATGTAGTGAGCCTGTTAAAGGAAAAGGCCACACCCTTTCAGCGCTTGACTGACATTAATTGGTCAATATTGGTGGATGCTGTAATAGTTGCACAACAGGAAGGCTCAAGGAAAACGATAATTAAACTCTAAAACCAATTTAAAATGATAAATTCAACCCTGTAACCAAGAAGCCTCCATCTAAACTTATTAAAAACTAAGACAAGTCTCATAACAAGGACTGTTGATTGAGTCACCTCAGCGTCAATGTATCGAGGCTCACTCTGTGGTTAAGTGTGTGAATGTGGCTCTTCACTAAAAAAAGGCAGTTGAGCTGTACATCCATGGATGCTGTGATAGTTGCTTTACAAGGTGGTTATAATTTTCATGTCTGTGTATGAAACCCTAGTACGTGAGCATCCAATTGAAAGCTGGGTAGCTTTAAAAGTTTGTGACAATGTTCAAATATGTGGATGAAGCCCTAGTGTGTGACAAATCAAATGAAAGCTAATGAGCATACTTTCATGTGGTATTGTTCCTAAATCGGTAAAATAAGGTTATAGCTGTTGTTGCTTCTTTTTTTCATTTTTCTGGAAATGAAGTTTCTGCATTTGGAGGGCTTCTCTTGGTGTCTTTTGTTTCCACCCCACTTGCAGCCCTTACCCATTTCAGAAAGATCTATTCTTTTTTGTAAAACCTCCAAAGAAGCAAGATTGTTTTCAATTTTGTGCAATCTGTTGGTGTTAATTTTTGATAGTTTGTGTTGCACATTCAAGGTACAAGCTTCTCCGTCGTCGTGTGATCTGGATGACAGGGCAGTGGATCAATGTTAAATTTGCTTGTCAAACCAGGCCTGTGTTATATCAAGTTCTCCTTAAACTGATGAATGCTCAAGAAGATTTAGTGGTAGGCATTGGCGATCAGTAAAATACTGAAGAGTAGAGTCAAGAGTAGTATAAT
Source organism: Oculina patagonica (assembly GCF_052425735.1). Taxonomy (NCBI): domain Eukaryota; kingdom Metazoa; phylum Cnidaria; class Anthozoa; order Scleractinia; family Oculinidae; genus Oculina; species Oculina patagonica. The sequence goes on from NC_135758.1 coordinate 13,035,530, forward strand.
AGGGACAGGTAAGGTCTGTTTTTTTTTTTTTTAGGGCGGAAGTCTCATTAGCTTGGGTAGGAATAAATTAACTTGGGGACATCATAGACTTAAATCCACCGCATTTTATTCGGGTCGCCCACTATCTCTCGGAACGAGTTAATTTATTGGTTCTTAAAACAATAGATAACAGGTGACAACAATGCCCCTAGCCCTGAATAACAATAGAGGTAGTGTTTACAGCGGGCGAATGAAAATAGAGGTTCCAGAGAGGTAGTGTCTTACTGTTTTATTCACGAGTCTATGACGTCACCAACTTAATTTATCCCTGCCCACGCTTATGAGAATCCTATCCAGAAAACAGGCCTAACTGGTCCCTACTATACTACTATCAAGTGGGTTAAAGGGTTAGTGTACAGAAATTGTACAATTTGCAATGTATGTTTATACATATAGCATTTGTCTTGTGTGATCATACAGGTCAGAGTAGGGATATGATAGACTATCACTGTGTAGCAGTAGTTAGTCATCTGCACCATCCAAGTCAACGGAATGGTGTTTGACAGATGATCACCAACAACAGTTTTTTAGAAATTTCCAAAGACTACTCTCTCACCTGGCATGATCACACTCAAATACCTTTTTGCGTTGTATGACACTTTTTCTCTTGTTGTTAAAAGAGCGTTTTTTCCACTATGTATCTTGAGAAAACTTAGTCAACTTTTCCAAGTCTGTTATTCGTAATCTCTGTCTCGTCTTCCTTATTTGTGACCATCTCGTTCATTTTCTGCTCATCATTTCGTTTTTCCACCTTAGAAAACTATTATTTTAGGTTCACTGTAATTAAAAAGTAATTTTGTACATTGGAAAGAGGACTTAAAAAATAGTGATATGGCTCCCTGAATGTTATTAAAAGTTAGGCTTAATCCAGCCCGTTGATTACATTAATCTTGTTTTTAGTCAGCACAGAAGAGTAAGGTATTTTATACTCGCGATAACCATCATACTTTTTTATGTGAATCTAGTGAAGCCTTCAAAGCTTGAACTCCTTTGTCTCTTCAGGTTCGTCTGACTGCAGCAAATACGCTCAAGACTGATATCCTTTTTATCACTTTTGCCTGGTTTAAATCTTATAGGGTGGTTGCTGTAACATAATAGTTAGTTCACTGGGCTTGAGTGTACATGTACGAGGATAAAAAGGGCTGAATATTAGCTGTTCTCCTATAGTTTTGTGTTCTTTCCTTTGTACATAGAGTCGATCTTCATAAACATTTCATCTTCACAAATATTTTGTTGTTTTTATTTCTGTTTATTTTCCTTGACATTACTTAGCTATAGATGATGTTGATTTTGTTCTTGAAGATTTCCTTCAGGTAAGAGACATCTGATGTAGTAAATAGCATTATAAACTGAACCAAGGGGTAATGTTACATTTGTGAGTCCTAAAGGATCCACACATTCTAATTCATTTCCAAACTCTTCCACAGTTTGTCTATTAGGTTTCAACTGAATGTGTGTAAATTTGTACTCGTGTTGCTAAACGTGCTTGCAGGTAATTTCATCATTTGTTTTACACTTATTTTCGTAGTTTTTGGATGAGAGCTTTGGATCTCTTTTTCACCTTCTTAAGTGTACTCAGGATTGTGATACGAAGGTAACTGAAAAGTAAACTTTAATAAATTGGCAAATATGGTATAATCGTATAAAGGCATTAAATTATAGCATTGTAACTTTTAATTCATGCAGCAGCCATTTAAGACTTTGGAACAATTCATTTTTAGGAAACAATGAGATGATTGCCCAAATGAGAAAAACCGGTACATTCAAAACAAATCGACCGTGTCAGTTTCAATACTTACAGTCCTCTTAGTTCTAGTTTGTCATCATTGTTTTCTTTAAAGGAGAAGATCACTCCAGAATGACCATTTATTTTCTTTACGCCAATAAAAATTTTATACAAAGATATGTTATTCACCAAAATTTCAGCCTCCAACGTGCGCTATAACCCTACGAAATCTCTCCCAAAACTCGACAACTGAACGCCGTAGGGTTATAGCGAACGTTGGAGGCTGCAATTTTGGTGAATAATATATCTTTGTGTAAACTTTTTATTGGCGTAAAGAAAATAAATGGTCATTCTGGAGTGAACTTCTCCTTTAAGATAAAAGTGCAAAAATTGAATTGCCCACAAGTTTGTGTAGATTTTTGGTACTTATACCTTTAAGGACAATTTTCCAGCATTAGTCTATTTTAATTCGCTAGAACATTGTCTGTTAAATGGTCAGTGGTGTTGGTAAAATGACAGGGTTTTGGGTAAAAGTCGGTATGTCCTAAGGTCACATGACCTACCTGCCACTAACATTACAGGCTACGGATTAACAAATACCAAAACAAACTAGCGACGTGATGAAATAAGTGAAGTAGAAACTTTGAAGCCACTGACGTTCAAGGTTGAAGATTTGTATGGAAAAAAGGTTTGCTTGAGAGATTTCCCCTCAATCAACCTGTATTTTCCGTAGAAATCTTAATTTTCAGATAATCATGCTACCATGCAATATTACATTTGCTACTAAAACAGTCAGGCTCTCTCTCTCTTTCCTTGCAACAAGATTATAGGAAACAGTGTACAAAGTCATGTAATTGCTAAAAAGACAAAAACAATTTTTTTTAGATGCATGTCCTGTATGTGTTGTCATTACTTATTCAACGTATTGGAAGTAAGGTAAGCATAACATTTATACATTTTGATAAGTTGTTACCCGCCATAAATAGTACCTTTGCGCTTTTGCTAATGATTGCTTACACAATAAACTGAACATTAATAGACTATCAATTTTGCTTTCTTCTTAGCCTTTTTTTTTTTTGTTTGTTTTTTGTTTAATATGTTCTACTTGTTTCTTGGTTTCTGACACCATCTTAATTTCGACGTAAATGTATCAAGGTCTGTTGATTAAAAGTGTTTGGGACTTTCTTCACCGTGGAAATATATCTTGCTGTGCTACTTTTTTTTTCGAGCCTTAAGAAACTGATTTTTAAAACTATTTAAGTACAAATTTGGCCTAACACTACTGTAAAAATCGTATACTAAAATCCTAGCTTTCGCCGATCAACGGCATCATCAGGAATCTCTAATGATGCATTTGATCGATGAACGCTAGGATTTTTAGTATACGATTTTTACAGTAGTGTTAGGCCTTTTCTATTTTTTTTTTTTTTTTTTTATCCTCTATCCTATTCATCCTTGTGGTTTTGTTTTTCTCTCGTAAGGTTCAACCATTTGCCGCTTCACTGTCATTGTACCTTCCTGAACTATGGCAGACATCTGGTGACCACAACATGCTTCGGTGTGCAATAGTGTCCAGCATGACACACCTTGTGGAGGTTTGAGAAGCTCTTATTCTTATGAATATATGTTGGGGCTCAGTTTTACCCTTGACACAATTTGGTGTATATTTGTTTTATATTTATTATAATATATTGCCATACACCAAAACAAAGTTTACCTGGAGTAAAATTGAACCACAAAATCAAGTCTTTTGTTTTGTTTTGTAGGGCCTGGGTGCATTAAGCCGAAACATGTACTCTTTTCTCATACCCCTGATACAGCTCAGCACAGATGTTTCTCAGGTATAAAAATGTCTTTAAAAGGTGTTTATAAATGACTGTGTAGTCTATGAAGTCGTATTATGGCAGGTAATGGTTAGCGCGCTGGACTCAGGATCGAGCCCCAGCCGGGAACACTGCGTTGTGTTATTAAGCAGGACACTTTTAAAACTCTCACAGTACCTCTCGGGTATCGACGAATTTAATGCTGAGGGTTACCCTACAATAGACTAGCATTCCATCAAGGTTAGAGTAGAAATACATAACTCTTAGTCTCTTCAGTACAGAAACCAGGATAAGCTCCGCCTAACGGGCCACTAAGCTCGAATGCGACTATCACAATTTTTTGGAACCAATTACAAGTTGAGCAAGGTTGGAAACTTAGCAAGTGTGTATCTCTGAAGTAAATATTTTATGTGTTGTCGTTACAATAACCTTTTTAATTCTTTTTTATCAAGCCAGCACACATTTACCTAATGGAGGATGGATTGGACCTCTGGTAAGATTTTCTTGTCTGTAAAGATCTTTTGTTATAGACTTACTCGATAAAACCGTGAAATAGAAACGTCTGAGATGAAGGCTAACATTTTAAAGGGTCTGTGTCACGGAATTTAGCTAAATTTTGCAAATAGCCATAAAATTCGTTGAAATATAAAAATAACCTCTTAAAACAGGGAAGGAACATTTCAATAACATACCAAATACAAAAGAAGATGAGGATGGCCGAAACTGAGTAACAAAGATTGACACAGATTGCTATATGGGTTCTTGAAATATTTTTGGGCTGAGCAGTTTTCAAATTTAATGTTGTTTGCTTGTAACTTTAAATCGTTTATTTGGTTGCAAGGAAGCTATGGTTTTGTCATTTAGATCCATAGAAGTAACTTCTTTGCAAACATAAAGTTCATAGCGAATATTTGGCAAAACGTTATAAAATAAATTTAACTCAGCCGTGACACAGTCCCTTTAAAGGGGCTATGTCACGCAATTTTGGGCAATTTTGGCCCTGACCAACCGTTCATAGAATTAACTAAAATAACACAATAACGGCTTAAAACTTTAAAAGAACTCAAAAGAAACACAGGAAGAGCAAACGGGCCATGGATGGGTAAAATTCGAGAAGATTGAAACGGACTGCGTTCGGGTAAACTTGAAAAACGTCGGCCCGACTTTTTCAAGTTTATCTCAATTTGTATGAAAGTGTCATTAACAATGCTCGAAAATCATCCTTGTTTGTTATGTGGCCGTGATTTTGTCAATGAAAGATTTTTGCTCTGCTAATTTCAAGGTTGGAGCTCTTTATTAACTGAAATAAATAGAATTACCTAAAATACCGTGACATAGCCCCTTTAAAGGTCATTTGACACTGACTACATGACGTTACTTTAGTGTCTCTGGTTGTTATCAGCACGTGAGCAATTAATCATAGGTACAACGCGGATCTCTGCATGTAGTGCTCTGTCTTGATGATGGGATTTCTGTGCTCGAATATCAGAAGGGAAAATGGGCTCACAACGAGAAGTGTTTGCTTTCTCAGCGATCCATTTTGTTCATTTGAATCTGGCACTGACCGTCTTAGACATTAGAGTTAAACAATCTATACATGCAGTTATCGATTCGTTGATTATCTACAAAATGGTGAGAACCAACAGGTGCAATGTAGTTACAAAAAAGAAACTTATAAAAACGGCTGTGGAATTATTGTACACTGTTTGTAGAATTAAGATATTGCTAATCGCTTATGAAGTAATCACTGCTATGGCCAGGCGGCTACGTTTACTTTCGTACAGTTAAGAGTAACATGACTGTGTATTCAATGTGCTGCAAAAATAATTACTAATTTACAGCTCGCTCACACGATTTGCTTGTTGTCAGGCACAATGTTTTGGTGAACGCGTCATGTATGACTCCTGAATTGTTGCAGTTGTTTGTCAATATGCCGTCATTATTAGGTATGTGAAGGGAAAAACGGTTTGATGGTTATATCAATTACTATTATTTTGGTATTATGTGTCACAGATAACTCAAATGTCCCTCTGTCAGTAACTTGCATTAAGTTTAAAGTGAATTTCAAATCCAAAGGCTACAACTGTTGTTGGAAATTTTGAACATTTTCTTCTGGATAAAAATTGAATTGCTTTTGCACTGCAAACATTATTTCGTGTTTCTATCGCGGTTCTCATGTGTGTCTGCATTCGATTATTCGCTACACCAAAAATATCTTGAAACTGCAAACTATTACAGGACATTTGATTGGATACATTTTGGGTACTGTCAAAAGAGGATTATGTAATTCTCTCTTGGTACTGTTAAAATTTAATTGTTCAAAGTTACACCTTGTGTCTCGTGTCAAATTTACGCATCATATGCGATCATAAACGCTTATCTTTAACTTGCTGACGCTACCTCTATCATTGTCAGTCACTCACACGACCTTTAAAATACACTTTATTGCAGAGTTAGGCTCTGAGAACCTCAGAACATGCTTTGCCATCGTCGAATCGTATGTTCTTTTGGATCAGAGGGAATTTCTCCAGGTTTGATAAATCAGTCCTCCATGCATATGTTAGACATCTTTCATCTGTGTAGCTTCTGCCATAATAGAATGATCTTGTTCATTAGGTTTTGGTATTTTCACATATTTTCCTTTTATCCTTTTTAGAATTTTAGTGCGCCTTTGGTGGATACTTGTCTAGGAATGCTTGGAAACATAAAACCAGAGGGCGGTATTATCCTTTCTAGGGTAAGAATATTTTTGTTTAACTTGGACCCTGTTGTAATCAGGTTTTTGCTCTTGCCCGTGCATAGTTCATTCTAATAGCTTAATGGTAAACTTTAGGAAATATATACAGTCAACTCTCTCTAAAACGGACACTGTCGGGACTGGCTTCAACTGTCCATCTTAGAGAGGTGTCCGTCTTATGGGGAGTTTAGTTACAGTAAAATGAATGAAAAACGGCAGGGACCTTCACCAGGTGTCCATCTTATAGAAGTTTCCGTTAAGAGAGAGTTGACTGTACAGCTTAGTTCATAGTAAACAAAAAGAAGAAAAGCTTTCCCATTCCCTTGCCCTCACGGTTTTTTTTTTTCTTTTTTTCCTCGCAGGTTGTTGAGACTATAGTAAAAGTCTCCCCACTCACTGGTACCGAGCTGTTTGCGCCAGTCTTGTTGAAAATATTTCACATGATTCTTGAAGTGGAGGTATAATTACCCACTTGTTTAATTGTCCATTCACGAATTATTTTAGCACACAGAATGCAGGCAAACTAGTACGTTGGAAGATTTCAAACAACGATAATAGAAGATCCTGTGTAAAGTACTATGTCTGTGTTTCTTGCTTACCATTTATGATTTTGATTTTGATGAGGTTTTTGATTTGTTGTCTTTTCACTTAACTAAACAAATTCAAAGTAATTTTTTTTGGATTTTTAAATTCCCGTAAAAGTCATAGAATGACATATAAGCCATTTGAAACAGTATAACTTCATTTGTCATATTCATACTTAATCCACTACTTGATATTGACGGCTAACCCATCTAAAGTACTAATCAGCCAAGAAAATTCTTGTAAGGTTGATTTTGATGTTTTGCAGCCATCCCCCCCCCCCCCCCTGCCTGAAATAGTAGTTACATGTGGTTGATTTTATTACAGTGGAAGTTGAGATGGCCTGATACATGTAGTTCAAGCCGAGGCCAAAATCATTGTCTTGAGCTAAACACTTTACTCTCATAGTGTCTCTCTCCATCCAGGTGTATAAATAGGTACTTATAAATTGTTGTGGCAACCTGACAATGCTGGGGCGTACCTTTACATGGACTAGCATCCCATTCAGGGAGAGTGGCAACAGTCCTATCCGCTTCATGCTACAAAAATCAGAGTTATGCGCCGAGGGCTATAAGACACTTAACATTAAAAGGCTTTACTACTTCACTACTTTAAAGGGACTATGTCACGGCTAAGTTAATCTTATGTTATAAGTTTTGCCAACTATTCGCTATTAAACTAAATGTTTGCAAAGAAATTAATTGTTTGATACTAAATGACAAAACCATAGCTTCCTTGCAGCTAAATGTGTCTCCTGGGCGTCATAAATTAAAGTTACAAGCAGACAAGATTAACTTTAAAAACTGCTCCGCCGGACCATATTTCAAAAGCCCACATCGCAATCCGTTTCAATCTTCGACACTTTTGGCCATCCGTACCTTCTTTTGCATTTGGTGTGTTATTTAAATATTCCTTCACTGTTTTAAGGGGTTATTTTATATATTTAAACAAATTTGATGGTCATTTCCTATGCCTAAGTTTGCCTAAAATCCGTGAAACGGTCCCTTTAATACAGATGTGCTTTGTTTAGGAACACACTCCTCTTCTGGTCATCTACCTGTGCATAATTGGAGAAATCATTTTAAACAATTATCCTGCTTTCATCCACATAGTTGAAAATGTGACACAGCAACTTAACAAACAGGTAAGAGAAAATCCAAGAACAATCTTCTTCATAGGTCCTCTCCTTTTATTATCCCCCTGACTCAGTGTTTTTCCTATGCTGATGCATATACTACGTGAGGACAGCATAACAAGAATGAATGTAATCGTTTTTCTTATTCGCTTATGCTTGTGCGTATTCTTTTGTTTTTGATGAAAACCAGCGTTAAGAGTTGAAAATCTGACTTAATCCCTAAAGCCCTGGCCAAACGGTAATGCAAGTGGACGCAAGTAGTCGCAAGTTCAACTCGCGTACAGACTTGCATTGGGTGGCCAAACGGACACGCAAGTTTAGTCGCAAGTGTACGCAAGTTTGCAAAAATTCATTAAAAATGCTACGAGGTGCAATTCAGTATTTGAAGTTAACTGCAAAAAATGCGTTAGCTTGCGTTGGGTGGCCAAACGATGAAAAAAAATGCGTTAAATTTAGTGCAAATTTGATCTCGACCAAAGTGAACGTAAGTCAACGCAAGTGCACGCAAGTACTGGCCAAACGGAGACGCAAGTGGACGCAAGTTTTCAACTTGCGTTGTCGTTTGGTCAGGGCTTAAGACTAACAGTGTCCTTACTTCTCAGATCACGGATGTTTTGAATCAGCTTCTCGACACCTGGTTAGAAAAGGTATGTATTTTTGAATTTATCACTGCGAGGACATGCTATGCTTTCTTTTGACAGACCTCCTGGAATCGTATTTTATTTACTTAGTTGAATAAACTGACACATGTTGCTTGGTTTGCTTGTGCCTTGCAGATGGATTGCATGACACGACTTGAACGAAGGAAAGTCACAGTTTTGTCTCTGGTCACGCTGTTACCACTTAATCTAAAGTATGATTTCGTCACGCTTTTGTCGTGTTGCAATATTGCTGTTGTTATAGAGGTCACTGAACATTAAAGACTTTCAATCGTCAAATTCCAAGCTTATAAAAGTTTTGGGCCTGGTTCTCCAGAGGGAATTGTTTTGACTTAAGCACTATGAAAGGGACTTAGTTTGCGTGTATTGGCTAGAACTTTGCAGAATTATTGTATTTCTTTACAAATTTCAAATACTGTATACTGTGAAAATTAATTATTGTTTGAACTCTTGCTATCATGACATTGTCAAAATTGTTTCTACAAGATCCCCCGTGTATGGGAAATTATAGAAAATGTTTAAGGCCTTTTCAGTAGTAACAACCTGAGCATGACTTATAAAAAGCAACGGGAATAAAGTTATTGTAACCGTCCCAAGTGGTTGCAAAAAAACGAAGTCAGCCAATGATTTTTTATATTAGAAATATTAACGCAAAAATGTAAAAGCGAAACAACGCAATGCGTGAAGTTAAAATAATATTTTGTAGATAAAAACATCCATTAAAGATGGGATTGCCAAAGTTTAACATTCCACAAAGCTCCTTTAAACGAAATTTTAGTATTTCACCTTCACCTTGTATTTAGCCCAGGGATTTAATTATTCCATTCCTCCATATTGCAGTAAGTGTGTCATGGACAAATTTGCAGTTATTGTAGATGCCGCTGTTGATGTCCTGCACGAGATCCACAGAGTTGAAGATGACGGCACACACACAGAGTAAGAGTATAATTTTTCTTCCTCGTATTCGATCGCTTAGAGGTAAAAACTTGCATCCACCTGTTCCTTTTACTCACAGTGTAGCTTTCTTTTTTTGTAGTTGTTTAGTGCTGTTTGGCGGCGGTGAAAATGATGATAAGGAGCATCACACCGAGGAACACAAACGCAAACGACAGGTAGAGTGCTGGAAATGAATAAGCAAACAAGAACTATTGTGCTGCGAATTTAGAAAACTGGCATTTCGATTCCTATGTCATCCCCTGAAAATACCTAAAACTGCAGCCGAAGAAGTACTCCAGCCACGGAGAAGTAGCTGAAAATTGGAGCATTACTCTACAATCTCTTTTAAGTACTGGAAAAAAACCATGAATTCTCTTCTTAGCGTTAGCCCTTGAAAAGGACCTTGGGGACCACACGAAGGAAATGGAAAATTATTTTGACCTTGGTGGGATTCGAACCCACGACCTCTGGATTAGTTTTCTAAGGCAAACACTTAGAATAAAATTTATGGGTTGGTTCCAGCGCTCAAAACATTCTCTGTAGACCATTTGCATTATGACGTAAAAGCGCAAAGACTTCTGGTAGTTGTAGTTAGGTTCGCGGGAAAACACCATTTCTGGCTTATGATTGGCTAAGGGCAGCCAAGCATGAAGGTGGACATCCAGGACTTTTCATTTGATCAGAAGTTTGAGCTGCGAAGTTTACTCTCTTGTCGCTTCGAAATTTGTTTATACATTTATTTTTTCAGTTACCTGTCAAAAATATAGAAAACAGGATGATAGCTTTGGAATGAAAATTGACTGAGTTCTGTGTTTTAACCAAGACAGACAAATGTTGTTCGTGTTCAAGTAAGTTTAATATGTACGTTGTGCGGCGGAGTTGACTTGGTAGAAATTAATTCATCGCGGCCGACAACTTCTCTTCGTAAATAATTTTAGTCTAATATCACACTGGAAACAGATTGCTTGAAAGGACGAGTCGAGGATATAACTAAATTTGTGTGGAATCAAGTGAATGCAAGGCAAGCCATTGACTTTGTTCTTAATCTACTTTCAGACGTTCAACAAACGATCGCTTCTATCGATCGCAGGTGAATAAATTTTTCACTGAAAAGCTTAGAAAATTTGCCATATATCATGATTGCTCGACCGGACGGTCAGTTTAATTTATTTTTACAGTGAGACAGAGAAACGAGTCAAATAATTTTCCTCGTTCAATCGAGCTTCATCGATGAATCATGAAGGGTCAATCATAAAGGCTTTTCAAGCTGATCAATCAAAACTTCCCTGTGCAGGTGAATACAGATCATTTGTTTTTATCTTAAAATTGTATTTTTTCGTCAAATTAGAACTGTAATTGCAATATTCTTTAACAAAGAAGTTTTCTTGTTTTTGTGCTGGAAATGTCAACTCGTCGAGTAGCAGTTGTGGTTTCAATCCGAGCGAGGGCCGTGCGAGCAAATATAATTTTATTTCCATAATCTTGTTGATGAACGATTACTTGTGCGACTCGAAAGGTGAGCCTCAAAGATTTTTACGAGTGTAGACATCATGTATTCTGCTCCCCTATGTTTAGAAAGGGTAAAATATTGCGTCTTCGTATATTATTTGAAAATACCTGGCAAGCAAAAGTTTTAGGAATTTAATTAAATAACCGCGCGACTGAGACTTGGAGGAAACACTCGTTGAAACTTCACTACAAAACGCAACCAAGCAAATATACAATTTCTTGCATAACTTTTTTTTCATTTTAACGGACTTGGTTTTATACTGAGAGGTTGCTTTTTGCCCTTTAAATGAAGCCACAGGGACGTCTTCTTCGGTGAGAGTAATTTTCTTTACCTCCACCACGATTTTCTTGGGCAAGCGGGCTTGATGACGATTCAAAATTTCCCGCGAACCTAACTACAACTACCAGAAGTCTTTGCGCTTTTACGTCATAATGCAAATGGTCTATTGACAGCTTATCGAAGGCTATGTTGTTGCGTCAGGATTTCATCATAATGATGTCATTAAGATGTTGCTTAGTAACATCTGGAGAAAAGCGCAGGCTCAGTGAGGTGAAAGGAGTGTGGATGATCAAGACTGGGCAACTGAAGAAATCATCTCCATTTGTTATTTAGCTCAGTGCAGTGTCAGTATTGAATTGCTGTTTATTGTTTGAAGCTCATGCTCGCGTGTCCTATTCCTTTCTCATATCAGGCAAGTTAGTAATGTAGTTTGTTTTCATTGTCATTTTGTGATTTTTTTTTTCAGCTATGTTTATCAGACCCTGTTCATTGCTGCCCTCTGTGGAAGTTCGTGCGGGACAAACTTCACGAATGTCACTCTGTCTACGGACAGGAAACTTTCCAGTACCTCATGGACTGCCTGGACTCAGCAGTCGCCACCCAGCTTGGCACCTTTATAAACCACTGATGTAGTCCTTGGAGCTAACTGAGAGAGAACCTGAAGGCGGAAAAACCAAAAGTGGACATACGCGCCGTCAACTCTATTAACTTTAGAAGAGCGAGTCAGGCGAGTCCGAGAAATCTGAGCTCTCGGGTTTCGGAAGGCAGGTTGCTAAGCGACGTGAAGTATGTTGATGGCAAACAGCTCACCTGACAACATTCGGAGTGCTCTTTTTCCTATGATTGGACAGCAAGAGTCGGGCGATCTTCGGTTATCCGACGATTTTCCGAAAATGACACGTGCACTGTCTTGTGGTTTTACCACGGCTTCCTTATGAAGGGACACTCCTGGCTTCTTGCGTTTCGTTCCAACACCGCGATCAAACTGCGTCAACAACAATTTAGGTTGACGTCCGCCCAGAGTCTTTTCGGATATAAATCTTAGGTGGTGGACAGTCCGTAAAGCCATTTTCCGGACCCTGTGTGCCTAAAATAATGTGCCGCTCGATTAAGCTCACTGTGCCGCACATTGAACACAATAGATGAGATTGGATTACCAGAGCTATACCATTTTAACCGACGAGGTCGGTCGGCTAACTAAGGCGAAGGTGACATTATTCGCGATTTCGCAGGATAATTATTAAGACGGAATCCACTAGGAAGTCGAGTAATATTTATTAAAGTTGGACAAAAATCAAGTACCAGAATAATTTAAATCCTATTGCGTTATTTTTTACCCTTAATAAAAGGTAAAGATTTAAGTAATTATCCGTGATAACACCAACAACAACTTCTTATCAGAGTCTGAGAAAATGAATTTCAAAGTTCACAAGCTATAGGCAAAATCTCACGTGTAGCCATTTTGTAAATTCGTCTTTAAGCGATTCAGTGGAATTCAGTGGAACTTCGAAATTTGTTTTCGATGTCTGGTGTTTTTAGAAAAGATTTCTTTTGATATGATATTTGAAGCAGTAACAAAAAAGCTTGCATTCAGGTGTAAATAGTTTTCGTACATAATTTTGTCCAATAACTACTCGAAGTCCTGGCGGATTTCCTCTTAAATATTTAGTGGCTTAGTTCTTTTAGTAAGAAGTCCACAGTGACTTAAAGCTCAATAAAATAAAAAAGACGAAAATTGCAAAAACAAATGAAAACCGTTCAATTGAAAACTTATAGCGGAGCTCCACAGCGGCCCAAAGGGCCGCGGAGCGAAGCCCCATAACCATAGAAAAACCACAGAAATAGGAAAGAACTTGAGTTATCATGGCCGGCGGCATGGCTTGCGGGCGCGTACGTACGTCGCGCACTCCAGAAATAGATTAAATTGCAGGAATAAGGCGATCTATTCCTTGATTTTTTTTTTTTTGGTAATCACGCTTCTTCTGAATCTTAAGCACTGGTCTGAGTGGTAGTCTTTCGGCTGAAAGCTCAGGAGCCACGCAAATGCTTGACGCCGAAAACAGCAAAAAAAGTTGAACAGCAACAAGCATTCAAGCAGTCAACCTAATACATAGTGGCGAAACCAATTGCAAGGCATAACATAAGTAAGGCAAAACTGAATACTAATATACTATATTCTTCTCGTTTTGTCTCCGTTCCCTTGCCCATTGTTCTTGCCTACATCTTTGCCTTCCTCTCCGGTTCTGTTTCTCGCTGTTCTTCGCAATTTCTCAGCCTTTTTGTTGGCACCCTTCATTCTCTTTTTTAATCTGAACAATAGAGTAGAATCACCATACCACATTTAGTAAGAATGCAGAGAAATACAAAAGTTTCAATTTCACGATAATTACAAAGAAATGCATGGCGTGCGGGCGATTTTTCTCAAATCACAATACTTTCAATTCCGTCTATTTAAAAAATAAAACTCAATTTCCTTTTTTCGACTTTTTTGCTTGTTATCAAGCAAAAGAAGAAAAATAGCGGGTAAGTTGTTCTATCTCGAACCACATTCTTGTAAACTCTCAAGGGACTGTTTTAATTTATCAAGGGAATTCTTTCCGCTGTGGGTGATCAAAGCGCGTGACTTGTAAAGTGTCACTCTATAGTTGTGCTTCAACACTTCCGTTCATGTAGAAAAAACGTAACTTGTCAAATTTACAAACGTTATATACCAATTAAAAACGCGAGTAGCCCAAATCTTGCGTGACATAACCAATTAAGAATGTGAGGGGTTTAGCGCTCGAAGGCAACGACTTTTAAAACGATTAATCGCGCAATTTGTACTGGTACAAGTCTTTAGGCGCTAATATTAATTTAACCTTAAACGATTAAGAGCTATATTCGGAGAGTTTGGAGAACTGAAAGACATTCGGAAATAATCGAATTTTTTTCATTTCGCCAAAACATTGCTTTAGGTGAACTTATTCGAGGAAAAATAGTTTTAAGTTTCAGCGTTTTATTTTACAGGCGAAATTTCAAAAGTTTGAAGTGTTTGAAATTTGGATGCAAATGGCCGTTTTCGCCGCTTTGAAGAATCAAATTTTCACACTTCTTTGTGAAAACATCGGAGGCGTTAAAACTATCCTATTAAAACGAAACTTGGCACAAATATTATATTACCCTTACACTTTAAAGTCGTGTAATAATTTTCTCAAATTGTTATTTGTAGCTTTTGAACTGGGCGTATTAATTCAGTCGCCATTTGTGTCTCACCGACGAAGGACAAAATAAGGCCAACTTTGACTACTGTAAATGGCCACTGGTATATATCATTTGGTCAAAATATTTACATGTTTAGAAACCTTTGTTATTGGTCTTTACACCAGAAAAGTTTCAGCTCTGGGAATCCAATATTTCTCCGTCAGTATAAAATAAAATGTCATGGCATATTAGCGAGTTGGATTTTATGCAAATTACAAGGTTAAAATGCATTTCGGCAATGAAATCACTAACAAGAATAAACCATTCACCGCTACTTATCCTTGTTTATGCTGCTGAGCATTTGCTGACGATATCACTTCAACTTCCAGTGTCCCGTTGAGTCCTTTGACGAAATATATCAAGTGATGATGAACTTGTATGAGCTAAACCAACGGCCAGCACTTGTCAATAAACTCGACAACAGGAAATTTGATATATCCACGAATTGACATCTGTGCGGCGCTGATTTCCCGGTTTTCATCGCTCCCTTTAGACGTATTTTGAAAACATGGTAAACTATGCACTCCAAGCTGCAAACTTATCAGTTTTTTATCGATACATTGACGACTTCCAGGAGAATTATTTGTTTAGGAATGAGTGAGCGGAGAAATGGGACTGACCTTTGGATTGACCCCCGCGCCGTCACGTTACTTCCTTCCGTCACGCGCGGAATTAAAAATGTAAAAATTGAAAAAGCGACATATCACATACACAATACTTCTTATAAAAAGATCATAACATTACACTTTTCTAGATTGCGAAAAAATAGGATAGCCTATTTATTAGGATTTTCACCGTTAAACAATTACAATGTTTTTTACATACATCAGAAAGTGAAATAAATATAAACTTAAATCAATGTTGTGACTATCTTCTGTATCTCACTTAGCTTCACTTTGACTCACTTCTGCTTTCGAAGAAGTATTTATTACCTTCATAGGTCGTGTTGAGTCGGAAAATACATAAAATTAATGTCTGTTGCTTCAAATATATATTTCCAGTCTTACTGTCCTATTTCCCTTTTCACATTTGGCCAGATTTTTTTTCATTCGCATTTGTCAGCAATGTTCAGAGCCCTACAAGGTGTGAAAAAGAAACCCGCGCGTTCGATTTTTTATTCAAAACATGCTAAACAAATAATAGGCCCCTAGGCCCGGGCCTATGACTTTTTCGACCTGTTCGTATTTTGAAAATTTACGATAAAAAAGAGAGCATTTTGCAACGTTTCTTACAGGGCCGTACCTAGCTTTTTTTGTCTGCGGGGGCAAACTCCAAAATAGCCACAAGAAATAGCCCAACAAAATCAAACACTATGTTGGAAATTTAGTTTTCCTGTCGGGGGCAAACTAGGGAGCCTTCTACATACGCAAAATCGCATGCGCCGAAATGAGTGAAAATTGGCGCAATTCCTTTTTATGAAATTTTATAGTCTAGTTGCTGTAAAATACATATCAGCACAAAATGAAGGAGAAGTCATTTTCGAGATTCTCTGTGGACCTCCTCCGCCCCGACCAACGTCTCGCAAATGAGCACTTAAGATTGACCAGTCCTACAACTATTCAACTATAAGCGCCCCCATTCTAATAAGCGCTCTCATTTTTTCAAGTGTCCCTATTCCAATAAGCGCCCCCATTCTAATAAGCGACCCTATTCTGATAAGAGCCCTCATTTCTATAAGCGCCCCCGTTCTAATAAGCACCCCCATTCTTATAAGCGCCCTCATTTTTATAAGCGTCAATATTGTGGATAACTGCCCTACTGAAGTCATCGACATTGAAAAGATAAAATCATTTATACCATGCCATAGAAAATACAGCCAATCAGAATTCAGGAAAGCCATTGTATATTCGACGGTATTCAACTCAACCTTCCCATCGTGCGCTGCTATTCCCGATGAAATTTAGTAAGCGTATTTTCTATGGCATGGTATAAAATAGTTACACAACACTTTCTCGTGGTATTCTTTGGAATATCCCGCTTGTCACGTGGTATCCCACTTGTCACTTGCTAAAGGCTCGTTTGTATACCGAGAAAATACAAGTGACTCGTGAGATATTCCATAGTATACACCTGATTGAAGAAACGTTGACCCGTGAAAAGCCTAAACGATAAACGATGCGACCCAAATGTGAACATAACCATACGACAGGTTGCATAAATCATGCTTTTATAGAAAAATTGAAAATATTACCTTGATTATAAATAAATGGAATACTACTAAGCTTACCAATGCTTTCTACCAATAATCCCATTCGGTCTTATCGTTCATAGTTTAAGCTTTTTACGGGTCAACGTTTCTTCAATCAGGTATATCACTCAAAAGCGTTGCATAGCTAGTGTGAACATCTACCGTTCCGTACCGTACCGTATATATTTACTGCTAAAATGAACAATTATTTTAAACAATTTATTACTGTCATATAGTTTCTGTTATTGGTAGTTATTTTAATAGTTATTAAAGTTTTGTTTTGAACATTTGGTCGTTTTTCAAAAACAAAATAAGCGCCCTGTCGTAAAATAGTTTTATATACATATAAAAAAATTTAGGGCAAAGAACTACATGCCCATATCATTTATCTGTAATAAAATAATTTCATATACATATAAAAAATTTAGGGCGAAAAACTACACACCATGCCTATTTACCCCTGCTGGCGCGGACAGGGCTATCATATTTACGTGTTGCATCACAAAAATGGACGTTAGATTAACGGTTTAAACATGGAGTAAGAGTTTGTAACCTGATAGAGGCATATCAAGAAATAGTCTGCGTGGCATATCAAGAAATAGTCTGCGTGACGACACTAAAAACGGCTGCGAGGGAGACTAATCAAGAAATGAATTCCTTAATGTTTTCACACCTTGTAGGGCTCTGAACATTGCTGACAAATGCGAATGAAAAAAAAAATCTGGCCAAATGTGAAACGGGAAATAGGACAGTAAGACTGGAAATATATATTTGAAGCAACAGACATTAATTTTATGTATTTTCCGACTCAACACGACCAATGAAGGTAGTAAATACTTCTTCGAAAGCAGAAGTGAGTCGAAGTGAAGCTAAGTGAGGTACAGAAGATAATCACAACATTGATTTAAGTTTATATTCTTTTTACTTTCAGATGTATTTAAAACACATTGTAATTGTTTAACGGTGAAAATCCTAATAAATAGGCTATCCTATTTTTTCGCAATCTAGAAAAGTGTAATGTTATGATCTTTTTAAAAGAAGTATTGTGTATGTGATATGTCGCTTTTTCAATTTTTACATTTTTAATTCCGCGCGTGACGGAAGGAAGTAACGTGACGGCGCGGGGGTCAATCCAAAGGTCAGTCCCATTTCTCCGCTCACTCATTCCTAAACAAATAATTCTCCTGGAAGTCGTCAATGTATCGATAAAAAACTGATAAGTTTGCAGCTTGGAGTGCATAGTTTACCATGTTTTCAAAATACGTCTAAAGGGAGCGATGAAAACCGGGAAATCAGCGCCGCACAGATGTCAATTCGTGGATATATCAAATTTCCTGTTGTCGAGTTTATTGACAAGTGCTGGCCGTTGGTTTAGCTCATACAAGTTCATCATCACTTGATATATTTCGTCAAAGGACTCAACGGGACACTGGAAGTTGAAGTGATATCGTCAGCAAATGCTCAGCAGCATAAACAAGGATAAGTAGCGGTGAATGGTTTATTCTTGTTAGTGATTTCATTGCCGAAATGCATTTTAACCTTGTAATTTGCATAAAATCCAACTCGCTAATATGCCATGACATTTTATTTTATACTGACGGAGAAATATTGGATTCCCAGAGCTGAAACTTTTCTGGTGTAAAGACCAATAACAAAGGTTTCTAAACATGTAAATATTTTGACCAAATGATATATACCAGTGGCCATTTACAGTAGTCAAAGTTGGCCTTATTTTGTCCTTCGTCGGTGAGACACAAATGGCGACTGAATTAATACGCCCAGTTCAAAAGCTACAAATAACAATTTGAGAAAATTATTACACGACTTTAAAGTGTAAGGGTAATATAATATTTGTGCCAAGTTTCGTTTTAATAGGATAGTTTTAACGCCTCCGATGTTTTCACAAAGAAGTGTGAAAATTTGATTCTTCAAAGCGGCGAAAACGGCCATTTGCATCCAAATTTCAAACACTTCAAACTTTTGAAATTTCGCCTGTAAAATAAAACGCTGAAACTTAAAACTATTTTTCCTCGAATAAGTTCACCTAAAGCAATGTTTTGGCGAAATAAAAAAAAATTCGATTATTTCCGAATGTCTTTCAGTTCTCCAAACTCTCCGAATATAGCTCTTAACAACGCAAATTTGCACTGGTGCAAGTCTTTCACACACAAAAACGTTGCTAATAGTTAACCAAAGGGAACTCATTTCGTGACAATTGATTATTTCTGCTGAGTTGCACAATTTAGAATTGCAACATCATTCAATGCAGGTGTGAAGTGATATTTACAAGTGTTTTTGTAGCCTGTTGTGAAATTACTTCCGGTGGAAGCAGTAAACGCTAAAAGTTTTTGCTTCTGTTCAGAAGTTAATGCATCGCCATTAGAAAAAAAAAACAGCAACTGTTTTACTGGAAATGTAGTCGTTAGAAATGGCATGTATAGTCGTAAGGTAAAGAATAATGCGAGGAGAAGCGGCTTTTGGTAGTATCCAAACGAAAATTTACTTCTCAATGCGGGGTTAAGATTGCGTGCGAGACAAAAGGTAACTCTGTCGTGCGTAACCTTTATCGGAAAGTAGAAATCTTTCTAACTCGAAAGGAAACAACTATTTCGATTAAAGGCAAACGTCAAAGTTTACCATTTTTAACCAAGCCAAAGTATATTAGTCGCAAAGCGCCCAGCCGTCGCGACTGAGCATATTGAAAAGTTATAAAAACAGTAAGAATTGAATTTTGAACCAAAAAATATATGCAGTCTAACTGTGTGACAAAATCGTTTGGTGACAAAGTCGTTCGTTTTAAAAATAGAACACGATGATAATCTCGTGTGAAGGGAAAACTATATATTCCTCAGTAACCAAGACAAAACCAAGAAACTGCTGGTAAAAGTGTATTGAAAGGCGCCAAAGCATATTGAAAAGTTATAAAAACAGTAAGAATTAAATGACGGAGCAAGGAATACCGGTAATTTAGCTTACCGGTTAGCCTGCGAATACAGCCGCCTCTCATTCGCGTCCCGCAACGAAGAGCTCTTCGTTGCGGGACGCGAATGAGAGGCGGCTGTATTCGCAGGCTACTTACCGGTATATTTATTTTAAAATGCAAAATGAAATCTTTGCGATCGCTTCTACAGTAAAAAAATTTTGTCGAATCAAACCTAACTGCTGCACTTTATAACAGTTAAACGATAGTTTATTATTATTAAAAGAAAGAAATAGTGAAAAAAATCATTTGACTCGAACTTGACTCGTGACTCGAACTTGACTCGGGCTCGAACTTGATCGTGCAAACTCGAAAGAAAGCCACTGGGCACTAGTCAGTTCTTAGGGCAGGACACCTCCTGACAAGTTGTCATGAAGTATAAACGCCGCGGTGAAGACCTCATTAATGGCGGTATGTGTTGCAGCGAATTTCCACTAATTTAATGGCTGGTATAAGCGAAATTTACACCGCAAAAGCCATGTTAGACAGTCAGATGGTTCATATGGGAAAGCAAGGTTAGTAAATTAAGCCAAAATAATCCAATGATCGGTCAGCATAGACACAAAAAATAAAAACATGCAGATGAGGTGTGCTTAATTGTGATGATTTCTTTTCGTATTCAATCAAAGATCGTCTGAAGCTAGGCATAGTCGGATTTTGTTTGCGTCTTTTAGTGCAATACAGTGCAATACAAAATATTTTACAGTATTTTCTTTTAGCTTTTCAAGATTTATTAGAGTTTTGGCCATTTGTACGCTTGTATGTAAACTTTAAAACATGTAGCCAGACTGTACTCTGTATAACTTGAATGAGGTGCTTTCAATCTACAGCAGACATGGGTAGTCTGGAGTTCAGTAATCAAGAAACAGAATACAAATTAAGGAGAGGTATGCTAGTTTCTAAGGCCTTATTGATTATCCAAGGATCTTATGAACATGTATACAATTAATATAAACAATTAATATTAATTTGCAATTTTTCACCTTACAAACCCAGGTACATATGATAACATAATAAGAGATTTACTCAGGGAAGTGGGGTGGGAGGGGAATCTACACTTGCACTTACCATAGCTGGGCATTTCCACTTTCAATAGCATGAGGAGACTAGTACAACTGCTAAAAATATCATGTGCTAGTCGTCATATATATGTGTGTACATATACAAAAGTCATGTAGCCCCAGTAGTTTGAGCGGCCAATTTTGCAGTACCCATTTATTCTCCAGGTTAGAGGGAGCTAGGCAATGGAAGAGTTCAGATCTTGCATCAAGGGTGGATCTAGGGGGAGGGTGTGGGGTGTGCACCCCTCCCCCCTGAGATGACCTGCAGCATTCTAATACAACTAGCATTCAGTAACGCCATTCCTTGGTGGCGCACTCCCTCCTTAGAAAAATCCTGGATGCTCCCCTGTGCATACAACTCAACATGAAACCCTTAGACAAGGCATTAAATGCTATGCAACTGAATAATACTTATGGCAATACTTAAGGTTCATGTACTAATGACAGCAATTTCAGATTCAGATGTTCCGATTTTCCGATTTTTTATTTTTTTACATAGGAGCACGAAAATGTAAAAAACATGTTTACTGTGGGGACACTTTAACGGCATCTCCCTCCACCCAGGTGCTTAAATGTGGGGGGTGGGGGGTAACTATGTGAGATGGCCTAGCATCCCTAGCTCCCGTGAATCTCATGTGTACGACTGTAAATCAGTGGTTAATCCTCCAAGTCATAGGCTGGACTGGGAGAACTTATGTCACCGACTGACAAACTTCTTTCTCATACTAGTATAATTATTATTTCTCAGTTACAGAAAAGTTCCTGGAAAACATTCACACAATGTTAAATGAACCGTCAGTTGGGCTGTATAGGGTGCAAGAACATGTCAGAAGGTCGCTTCCTCAGCTTGTTGACAAAAAGGTAGTGTGGTTTAAATTGTCCATACTTTGCTTCAAAGATATTTAAGGGTGTCACATCTAGACCTGTAAGGATTCAGAGTAGGTACTCAGGTCTTCCCATGGGAATTGATGTACCGTATTTTATCGGCGTTTATTTTAGACTTAGCCTGGTGCACCCGGCATTTATATGACTCCTGCAGTTTTTTCGAGCTCGATGTTCATTAAGCAAGGGTTTTAATTCATTATTTTTGACAAATGTGTATGTGGCTAATATACCTGGTACATATACATGTACAGCTTGTCATATCTCAAATAAATACCAGTACCTGAGGGGACTATTTTCAACTCCACCTTGGAAACCTGGTGTTTATTCCGTACCCGGCGTTTAATCGAGAAAATACAGTTGTTATCCAGAAAGGTACCAGTATTTTTGACAGCAATAAGATTAAGCTGCCATGTATCAGCATTTTTTTTGTGGTGGTGAAGCCTTACAAACCTTATGATCCCAAGAGCTACCAATGCTGGCTGTGGCCTAAGTCCCCTGTTTTGTTCAACCTTGCCTGATTGGGGTGGGCTTGACAAAGGATAGATACTGGCCCTCCAGGATGGGGGTTGGGTGTGTGTTCGAAAAGTTTGGAATTTAATTCTTAAGAATTATGAGGTATGCATGAATTGATCAATTTGTTAAGGTTACCAGTATTAAAATAAAATGTTATTTGTTGTCGTTGCATCTAGATTGAAATGCAAAGCCTTCACAAGAAAGTTCAAGGAATATCTTATGATGTTGAGTATTCACTGAAGTAAGCATTGTTTTTGTGACTGTTATTGTACATGTATGTTATTGTACATGTTTACCCATGGAGACTCACCATGTATTAATATATGCATGTACATGCAAGTGGGATATAGGGGAGACCCAATTGATAGCAGGGGGGCTCCCTTGTAAAAGGGATGGCATGCTTGTCAGAAAGTTTGAATTAAACTCCTAGAAATGTCAAAATAAACTGAACTGCCTCAGTTACAGTATGAGATATTTTTAATTTAAGAACTAAAGGCTAAAACCTAATTTAAAAAGATATGTTTTGAGATGAGACTTAAAAGTAAAAATAGTTCTAATATTACACAGGCTAGTTGGGGACACAGTCCACTGCTTAGAGATGTTAGTCAAAGAAATTTGTCAGTTGAGTTATTTGATAGTGTATTATCTTTGTGTACCCTAACACTCTCAGATTCTCTACACTACTATTAAAATTCATGTCCAGCTGTAACAAGATACTGTAGTTATTTTAAGGTTCCAAACTGGTCATGAAATATGGAATGAGAGTTGGTCTACGATCTACATGTACATGTACAATGTAGTCTAGTTACACATACAAATTGTACTGTACCTTGCAAATAACAGTACTTGCTTGTAAGCAAATTAATTTGAAAAGAGTTGTTTTTTCACTTCCTTTTGTAGAACTGTTCAGTCCATGCAAAATATTTCACATTTCACCATCATACAGGTATGTAAATTAATACCCCACTTAGTGTTGCTTTATAAGAATTCCATGCCTCAATTTGTGGTACATGTATTTCAAACTTTTACCCCAGCCTTTTCATATTTTGCTCTTTTTATGAGATCCTGGCGGCTACACTGTTCATTAATTGGTTTTTCAGTTAAGTAATGTTTACGTGTAAACTTGGGATGATTGTATCACTTATTTGTGTATAATTATTTCAATAAATTGATGTTCGTGAATGCAACCCCATGGACTAAATACTTTTTAATGTCAGTGGGAGAGATTGCTCATGTATATTGTGTTTAGCTTCTGTTTATAGTTATGCTACTCTCTGTACTAAATGCTGATCTATTTATTGTATTTATTTTCCAGGAGTGCCTCAAGAGTGCAATTGCCTCAAAGAAGAACCTTGATAGAAGAAAGTTAGAAAGGTACTAGAGCACAACCTCCTTTTGTGACTTGAGATAGATTCAAATTAAATGTCTCATCCTCACTAAGTAGTTTATTAGTGTAGCAGCTCACATAAGCTTGTACATGTGATTCTTCTGGTCCTCAACTGTAGCAGTTGCTATTGTTTTGGGTGCTAGTGACATTGTTCTGGTTATTTGTTTTATTGTTCTGTCGAAAGGAAAAGGAGCCATTTGTGTTAGACCTTGTCACAAGAACTGCTACTGGCTGACCCAACTAGTTGTTATTGCACTGGTCTCCAGATTGAGCAGTCTGAGTTTGAGTTGTTGTGTTGTGTTCTATGCAAGATGTTGTTGACTGCCCTTTAGCCAGCTGACATTACCAAAATAGGACTTAGTCCCCCACGGACTAGAGCTTTGAGCATTTGCTGGCGAGATCCGCCATCTTGTTGTGTTATTGTGTACATGTAGTTCTCGGATTGCTAGTTAAAAATTTGTAGTTTGGGCTCATTGTTTTATTTTGTTTGGATAACCTCTGCCACACAAGACTTTCACAGCACCACCCTGACCACCTAGGTGTTTAAATGGAGTTACTTTTTGCAATAAAGTGGCTGGTACCTGTGGTGGACTAGCGATGCATCCATGGAGGAGAACTTCACGTTACATCATGTTACAGAAGCAACCCAGGGAAGGACCACACATGAAAGGGACAGGGATGCTTGTCACAAAATTCAAATTGAAATTTCCTAAATGATACCAAACTTGGCATAGCTCAAGCAATGTCCAAGAATAGGCTCATTAAATATTTTTGGAAAATGCCATTTTTCATACCTGTTTGGTCCACAGGTATACCACAAACACAGCATGACAATGCCTTTAAAGATGCAACCCCAAGGGAGTCCATGAAGGCTAAAAATATTGTTCTGTCCATAATTTACATCCCTAAGCAGGATGGTTGAGCATCTTTGTCTCTTTCATATAGGAGTTTTCCCCCACCCCTTTGAGAAACAGGGGCTCAAAAAGCTGGCTTTACCTTTGTTACACTGACTTACATGTACATGTATATGACTTTAAGTGTCTTTGGATATGTGTTAAAGACAAGACACAATGTGTATTAAGCTTGTGCCAAACAGGGATGAGAGTTGATGAGAGTTGACTCTCATGAGAGTTTTCATTAACTCTCATCCACTATCATCTACTCAGGCCAAACAAGAAAAAACTCTAACTTGTTGACTTTCATGAAGAAAATAAGCATGTTCAAAGTTGACTCTCTTACCCTTTTTAATGCTTTTAGAAATGCTGTGTAACAGCAGGGATTCACACACAGGGATTCTTTATAGTTGCATCATGTATACATGTTTACTGTACATGGATCTTTCATTCTGATTCACATGTTTGACAATGCTCTAAACAGGAAAGACCAGACAACAGATGCTGCTGGGGATACCGATGACGAACCAGAGGTTCTGGAATCTGTGGAGGTGTGTTAGTATACGCTATTTTCATTATGATGTCATGTGCCCATACAAATAGTCATTTCTGGTAGTTGTAGTAAAGATAGGGAAGATTGTGGGCTGTTTTGCTTGTTGTTTGTTGGATAGCAAAGAATTTCAAAGAAAAGCTTTTGCAGTGTTTTTCAGAAGGATAAAACAATCCAGGAAGCTATTGTTAAGAAGGTTTCTCACCTTGATACATTTATTATTTTGTGCAGTTTTACTTACGTTTAACGGATGCATGCTCTTGAAAAAATTGCTCTGTAGACCAAATGACAAATTCACTTACACAACCGAAGCATTTATTGTGCAACAAAAAGTATAAGAAAGGAAAACAATTTTACAATTTGGACTTGGTGACAATAGGGAATATTATTCTACAGTGCATCAATGCAAAATGTTATCGTATCTTGCCCAATAATTTTCACATTTCAAAGTTACTACAGGTCATACATACAATTTTCTGTGTGATAAATAATCATCACTTGCTAGTTAGAGCAACTTTATCCTTAGTGTGCGCTATCTTTTCTACAATGTGTGTGGTGTTACACCAGTCTTTATACCATGCCATAGAAAATACAGCCAATCAGAATACAGGAAAGCCATTGTATATTCAACGGTATTCAACCCAACATTCCCATTGTGTGCTGTGATCTTATTCTTGATGAAATTTAGTAAGCGTATTTTCTATGGCATGGTATAAAATAGTTACACAACACTTTCTCGTGGTATACTATGGAATATCCCACTTGTCACTTGTATTTTAGCGGTATACACACTCGGCTAAAGGCTTGTGTGTATAGCAAGAAAATACAAGTGACTCATGGGATATTCCTATAGTACAGTGTATACCACTCTTAAAGGTAGTGCACACAGAATCATTAATTTTTGATTTGGTAAGATCAGTAGAACTTCATAATATTGGTAATTTGTTGATATAAATGTAATAAAATCTAAAAGAAAAATAATAATAACAGTGTGTATGTATATGTTGTGGTTCATTTTAATCCGGTACAATCTGGTATTTTCCTTCGTTTCATAATTATTCTTCATATTATAATACCATACCCAAGAACAAATAAAAATACCGAATTGTACCAGGATTAAGGGCCTGTTTACATGGAGGGAGTGTGCCCCGGCTAACCGAGTTACCCGGCTAGAAGGGATAAAACCCAGCCCGCCTTTACATGCAGAATTCACAGCCCTTCTACCCGAGTTGAGACAGCGTCATTGGAGCGTGTCATGGCGTGGGAAAACCATGTAGCTCCAAATAATTGAAGAAAAATACGACTTTTTACTGAATAATCAAGGCTTTTCGTCTTTAAACCTATTTTAATTTGATGTGCAAGTTCTCAGATATTTATTGCGTTCATTTTTGGCGAAATTCAATCGAAATTCAACAGTATTTGGCCACCAAATTGAAATTAAATTTGTTGTGTCGTGAATTAGGATAATCATTCCCATGAAAATTTCGAATTAATTAGCTGTTGCTCAAAGAGATATTTCCAGCCGACCGATAAAACTAATTTTGATCAAATAGCACTCTCTGGGTCCAGAATTTATACATTTTATGCCATTAACTTCAAATTTAGTTTAAAAACACGCATGAAAACTTATCCCAGCAAGCCGGGATAGCTCGGGCATAACCGTTTACATGGCAAAAAGCTATCCCGCCTAGAAGGGTGCCCCGGGCAAGTAGACCGAGTGCTCCTGCAAGGCGGGTTACCCTTCTAGCATGTAAAGCCTAAGGCTTCAATAAGTTTTCTTAAGAAATGTATGAAAAGTTGGCTCACCCAGGGTAGCTCGGTTAGCCGGGTAACTCGGTTAGCCGAGGTACCCGCCTTCCATGTAAACAGGCCCTAAAATTGAACCACAACACATACAGTACATGCTTGATGGATCATTGGATATCCATGAGCTAATTATGAAAAGTTTAGCAAGCAGTCAGTGTAAAATTATAACGCAAAAAAACAGACATGAGAATAAGCACTCTAGCAGAATAGTTGTAGATCAAATAACATAAACCTAAAAGTGATAAATACGATGTAATTCTACATTGTATCATAAACTTGTAAAAATGAAACTTGTTTGTGTCCAAGCATTCATAAGACTGTCAGACAGTTATAATAATATTACGCCTTTTAAAAAAAATTATAATAATAATTGTCCCTGAATGGGTAAGTCCTCTTTTTCAATAAACATGACTTGTTAAATTGCCTTAAAATATAAATTTACAAAGTTTGAATTAATGCCCTTTTTGTGCATCTAAACATTGACCACTCATCAATCAACACTGAACAGTGTCGATAGCTTATGCTAACCATTGTGAGGTGCTTGTCCTGTCAGGGGTTCATCTGTCCAAACTGCATGCAGACATGGAGTAACCAGGAAGAGTTGTTACAACACTGGCAGTCTGCACATGATAATCTGTCCCAGGTGTGCTAATCATCTAACTCGTGAAATTTTGTAATATATCTTATGACTCTTTGCATTGAGTCCAATGCACTCTTCACTAAACGTGAATTATAAAGGGGCCTTTGTTTAATGAGGCTGCCCAGAGCCTTTGGAACTCACTGCAGCACTACTGCATGTATATAAGTCGATTGATGGATTTTGAAAGAATGATGTTAAAAAAGGTCGACAGTTCTTATAATATCTTATTTTTCTTCTTATGTCTCTAGACTTTTCCTATTAATTTTTCTTCATGCTACGACTCAAATGCTCTATTTTCCTATTTTCCTGAGCCTTCACACTGCTTACTACCCTGAATTTGCGTAAATGTATATTATTGCCTCCATGTAGCCATTGCTAGAATTATTACATGTAACTACACTTGAGAGCAGCCTTGGAACGTTATGTCTTGCTGCTATTGCTTCTACAACATATTTCCAAGTTAAATGAAGTCGTTGTGTTCCCACTTCTTGCAGTGCTTCCCATATTTCACTTTTCTTGTCAGTAGAACGTTCTCAGTTTCTTTTATTGCATAATCGGTAAATCCGAGGCACCAGTTAACTTTTCTTTATAAAGTCAATAAAAATGAAAACAAGAAATTTAGTGAAGGTAAACGGAATAACAACAGTCACAAAAGATAAAAACGTCTTTATAAAGCAATTAAAACGGTTTAAGCATAAAGTATGTATAAATGAGACGATCGAGACGATCTAAAATAAGATGAATTACAAGCGGTAAATAACTCCAAATTTTGAGGTAAAGAATCTTCCATTTTATTTTCTCACATCAGTGACATTACTTTCCTTCAGGGTGATTCCACGGAATGATACATGTTGTTCGTAGGACGAAGAGACTGTTAACATTCATGGAGAGGAACGAAAAAAGGAAGATCTAGCAGTCTGCTGTAAAGAAAGACCGTTGGGATACCACAAATGAAAAGTCGTTATAAAACAGTCCTAAAACAGTCAGGTGCTCGGATCGATTTTCATTGCGTCCCTCGACAGATATCCCAGATTTCAGTAACCAATCAGAGCGCGCAAGAAATACTGTTCACTGACGTGACGTACATGTACAGTGTAAACTACTCCTGCAATAACTCTTAAATAACAGCAGTTTTGTTCTGTGAAACTAGTTGTGTTATGCTGGTGTACTTTAATTTTAACACTATCTGCGAGAGTAAGGGATTTGGTGTGAGCATTTCTAAAATCGAAGTTCTTACTTTCTAATAAAAAATTTAAAGAAATTGTGTGGAAGAGGTTGACAAATAATAAAATTGTGAGTTCTTAAAAATACTCCAAACCTGTTTAAATTTTGAAGTACTTATTACGTTTCTATGTGACGGCAGGTACAGGAACCTGTCAACTGTCCCCTATTTGAACAACCTAACCTAGTTGTATTATTCTCGCCACAAATTTACGTGATTTTCACGGCTGATTTCTGTGAATTGTTGAAATGTTTATGGTTGTCAAGGCTCGATTCCCTCCGCTCTAGCGACTGCTGTCTTCGTTTCTCCCCAAGAATGCGTGCGTTGGGTTAGGAATGCGAGCTCATTTACCGGATTACCGGCTGGTAATCGAGCCTAGGCTTAGCCTGGTCTTGTATCTTACTTAGCAGTACATTTCCATTTCCAATGCAACTTCGCCCGGTTCTGAAGAGATTTAGTCCCTCTTCCCACAACCATTCACAAAATGATGTTTTCCGGAGCTAAATACTATTTTCTTGAAAGAGTCCATCCTTCGATTAAGCGCCGCCCACGATGTAATCGCCCTTTACAAATTATTTTACCAAATAAGCACTTGATTTATTGAGCGGCGTTAATTATAAGAGGCTTACGCCCCATGAAGCTACTTGATTTAGATAGGGAAGCAGTGACTGACATTTTGATATTTTTTT